>NC_050449.1:21320395-21626229 GCF_903995425.1 Onychomys torridus
AAGGGGTTTTGGGGAGCAGACCATGATGAGGAATGTGGACACAGCACACATCTTATCACTCTACCTTCAGGAACAGCACTGGAAATAGGTACTGGTGTCCCTGTTTCACAAGTGAAAAAATGAGGCTTAAGAAAAATAGCAAGGCCGGGTAGTGGTGGCACACGCCTTTAATCCCAGCATTTGGGAGGCAGAGCCAGGTGGATGTCTATGAGTTCGAGGCCAGCCTGGTCTACAGATTGAAATTCAGGACAGGCACCAAAATGACACAGAGAACCCCTGTCTTGAAAAACCAAAAAAAGAAAAAAAGAGAGAGAGGGAGGGAGGGAGGGAGGGAGGGAGGGAGGGAGGAAGGAAGGAAGGAAGGAAGGAAGGAAGGAAGGAAGGAAGGACAAAGAAAGAAAAATAGTATGTAACTTTCCCAAGGATTCAGACACCAGAGGGGCAAAAGTGACTTTGGATCAGTTCACCCCTTCAGTGCTTTAAGACTCCAAAAAGAAGGCTGTGCAGAGCTATGGTGAGGGCCACTTGTTCCAGGATGAGGCTGGCTGGATTTGAATTCCCGTCTGCCACTTTGGGCTGTGGGGTTGTGGATCAAGTAATTAACCCCTCTGTGCTTTCATCCCCCACATCTTAAATAGAAGCAGTGGTGATTCCTTCCCCGGTCGGGTGTTACCTCTGTACGCGTTGGAAGCAAGCTGGATGTAGTGCATAGTGCACATTTGTAAAGTATTGTTGGCACTCTCTCTGCATCTCTTCTCACCTGGAAAGGTGATATCTCCCAAACTAGACCCTTACCTCTGAGGGCCTCTTTTGTCTCCAGGGATCTGGGTCTACAACAGATTGTCTATTGGGATTGGGGATAGGAGCCTCCTAAACAAGAAGACTGTCCTGCCTTCCTCCACATGCAGTGACAGGCAGGGAGTCCCCCAGAATTAATTGCTCATCACCATGTCACTGCTGGTGACAAATTTGCAATTACTGTCTTCCAAGGAAGAAAAACATCCCATTCTCTCCCAGTTGTGGTCCCCAGTCTCTGGCTTGATTCACATTTGTCTGGGATGTAGCGCCTGCCAATTTCAAAGGGGGAAATAAGCCCACCCTAGAAGAAGGCCCCTGGACCTGAATGACAGGTTGGCTTATCCTGCATCTGTGATGTAAACTAGCCAACTGGCATCTTTCCAGTTGAGTCTCAAATTTGAATGGAGGCTAAGGAGCAGTGTTAGGATGGGAGTAAAATGGACAGTATTTCTTCAGACGTGACGGTGTGAGCCAGGATTCCAAGAGTCCCAGCCTGAGACAAGAGTATAGTGAGTTCCTGGCTATCAAAGTGCATGGCAAGTCTCTCTCTCTCTCTCTCTCTCTCTCTCTCTCTCTCTCTCTCTCTCTCTCTCCTACTCCCTCAGCAGCATTTCTCAATGAGGACAGATGTAGAAGATCTAACATTGTATATGCTGTGTTTTTATCTAGCCCCAGACTTTTGCTTCAAGGTGTGTGGAAATAGACTTAAGAGGAGTCAAATAAAGATTGGGATCCCTGCTGAACAAGACCACATATGGGCTTTGCTGGCATTGTCTGTACCTGGGCTTAGCCTGTGTGAATTTTGCAGAGAGCAGAGTTGGGTAAGCACTGAGCCTCTGTGCTACTTTGCCCACATGTCCAGTTTGATTTGCAAACTCTTCCATCCAGGCCCCCAGAACTGTGATCCCCTCCCTTTAACACCTTAGCAGAAGGGTGTGATCAGCAGAGCTTTTTCTGACCTTTACAAGTATATACAGCATTGGGTGACTCACTGCATGAGGGGGGAAAGATAGGCTTGGTCTTGAAGTCATAACCATAGTTATGTTGTGGAATATTTCTTTACAGTGTGTGAATATATATCACTGTGATTGGTTTAATAAAGAGGCCGACTGGCCAATAGCTGGATGGGATAGGGTTAGGCAGGTAAGCCAAACTGAGAATGACGGGATGAGAAAGGGCGGGGTCTAAAGTCACCAGCAGACACAGAAGGAGATGGAGATGAATGCATGGTAATAAAGGTACCACCATGTGGCAGAGAATAAATAAGGAATGTGGGTTAGTTTAAAATGTAGGAGTTAGTTAATAACAAGCCTGAGCTATTGGCCAATCATTTACATTAATATTAAGTCTCTGTGTTTGTTTTGGAGCCAGCAGTCAGGACAGGAAAACTCCACCTACATAGTTGTAAGCCATGTCTCATTGGTGGTCAAGCTGTGGCCTGAGTTCATGTGAGCATCTTTTCCTCTGAGTGTGAATGATCTTATCCTGTCTTCCTCTCTCTATGCCTGCCTCTGTCCCTGTCTGTCTGTCTCTGCCTCTATGTCTCTGTATGTGTGTCTATCTGCCTCTCTCTCTCACTCTCTCTCTTTTCTCTGAACTCCTCTTAAACAAGACTGTTTTCTTCAAATCTTACACTCACCTCAAAGTACAATGATAATTGTACAGTCAGTGTTCAGTAGGTGACTGTGAATCAATAGAGCCAAACTTCTTAAAACACAGCACCAAGTATGGAAGCCACACACTGCACTGTGCTAGCTGATAGGGGCTGGGAGAAGCTGCTGCTTGAGAAGCTGGAAAGCCCAGGCAGCAAGGCCCACATACAAACCCTGGTGCTATGGAACCATGAACTATGTGCCTGGTGATTTCAAGAATGACTCACTCAGAGTTCCTACTTGATTAACTGAAAGTCTAGTCCCAGCTCAGAAGTGGCACCAGGAACTAACCTGTGGGGGGAAGGGTTACAAACCTGCGCCCTCAATTTGAGCAATGGTAAACCTTGACTCCCCTGTGACATGTCTCACATGTGACATTGGGGCTCTAGGAGTGAAAGAACAGAAAGAGCCCTCCTCAGAGAAGGGGAAGGCCTCATGCCTGCCAAGGGCTTTGTGCTACAGATGCTTGCAGGCTTGAGGTCCCCAGCTTTTCCTACTTCATGTCTCTATACTGCTGAAGTGATGTTCTCATCTCCTCAGGTGGAAATTCAGGCCTCACCTACTTCAGAAAGCTCCTGGGGCCACACAGAGGACATGTGCCTTTCTCTGAAAGCTGAAAGCTTACAGTGTAGACACACAGTCATCTATCTATCCTAAACATAGAGAAGTGCTTGCAGATATTAACCATGTTATTTGGCCTACTATTCATCTCCAAAGTTGGTCTTTCTATTAGAAAGAAAAATATTATTATTATTATTATTATTATTATTATTATTATTATTATTATTATGTATACTGGGTGTTTCACTCACATATGTCTGTGCATCATGTGAGTTCAGTACCCTTAGACACCAGAAGAGGGCATCAGATACCCTGGAACTGGACTTAAAGATGGTTGTGAGCCACCATGTGGGAATCAAACCCAGGTCCTCTGGGAGAACAACCAGTGCTCTTAACTGCTGAACCATCTCTTTGGCCCAGGAAACTATGAGTTTCCCTCCTCCCTTTCGTCCTGTCCCTGTTCCAAGAAGAGAGCACACAGTAGAGAAGGGGAACCAAGAACAAATGAGGTCAAGATAAGCAAGAGAGAAGGGGCTCTAACACAAAGAGTTCCATGAAGGAGAAGAACACTCCACCTGAGGGACAAGTGCCAGAGCTAAAGTACGCTGCCCAAATGGGTCTGGCACTGCCAATGATCCTGGCCAAAGCCTGCATGCTGAGTCAGGGATCTGCACCTGCGGCTCAGTGTCTGCTGATGCTGAAAATGCTACGCAGTAATTACCCACCAAGTGCCAGGTTATTTCTGTCTCCAGCAGGAGGACAGAGCAGGAGAGGCAGAGTCCAGAAATAGCAAAAGCAATTAGCAGGCTGGCTTCAGAGGGCATAATTACTGTGTAGAAATTGGACCTGGCCAGGGGAATCTCAGCCTAGTTACTTGGCCCATGAGAAAGGGCATCAGCAGGCCCTTCCTGGTCCTAACACCAGGAGTACAGGCCGGACATCAGCACTCAAGGTGTCCCCTCTATTCAGGAACTCTATAGACCCAGAGCCCTGAACGACTGAGGAACCATGCCTGGTACATGCCTCCTAACCCTCAAGGTGGGCCTGGCGAACCTCAGAGAAGCATGCCAACTAACTACCCAATGTCATCCTCAAGAACTCAGGTAAACCAGGAGGGCATAGCCCATATTGTTAGCTGCCAATGCTTTCTTCTTTGTGATGATTCTGTTTGCAGTTCCTGAATAAAGCCAACTTTCTAACTGCCAAGTAGAAGTGCCAATGAGGTGAGAAATCAGCTGCCAGCATTTAAGGAGACTCTCCTGGGGACAGGGGTGTGGGTGAGAATCTGGGAGGAAGAAAGCTCAGCACTCCCTCATCTCTGCAAGCAAGGGCTAACTTTCCTGCTGAGGAGAGACATTATAGAAGGTTCAAGTCAGTCTTACTCAATAGCCAGACTGTGACGTCAAAGAGGGAGGCGCTTCTGGGGGACAATACCCTGTGGAGTAAACCTGAAGTTCCAAGCCTTTGCTGCCCACTTGCTCTAAGCCTGACTCTACTCTTGCCTCTGCATCTTGGAGTCATACAGAACAGCAGTCTGCCCAGCCCTCTAGACCTTTCAATGAGTATTTCAAAGAGAGAGTTAACCCTGACTGTGGTGCCCTCCCTTCTAGCTCCATCCCCCATTGTTGTAAATAGCGGTTAGGGGGATGGGAGAAGACAGTGTAGACATGGAGATAAGTCCAAGTTCAGCCATGGACCACTGTCTTGACTCACTCATTTAAGGCATGCCTGAGGCTTGGGTTCTTTTACAGACAGGAGCAATGTTATCAGGATTATTAAGGCAGACATCCCTCTTGGCAACCATGATGGAGGCTATTACCCTGATGTCCATCTGTCCCATCCAAGGCAAGCCCTGCTGATGAATCTTGGAAGGGGTACCTTCCTTAGTGAAATCCCAATCCCACCTCACTAGAGACATGTGCCTGTGTGGTCACTGTCCCTATATACCCAAGCATCTTCAGTCATTCTAGGCCAGAAGGCTCCAAATCCCCGCCTGGGGCTCACATGATTTTCAGCTGGACCCTTATCCCAAAGAATGAATAAGACCCAATGTGCTGTCAGCATAAGGAGCACAGAGGCCATGTGCTTTGAGAGGCAGACGTGGAGCAGGATAAAATATGAGGTTCCTGGATTCTAGTCCTGATTCTGCTAGTTTTGTGAAGCCCTGGCTAAAACACTTCCCATCTCTGAAGTCAGCTATCTATGTCTTAAATGGGACAGGGTTCCAGCCAGCCTCTTTTACAGGGTAGCTTGAAGCAGACATGAAGAAAGTTCTTTCTGACCAGATCCTTCTCTAGGCATTGTCTCTTAGCCCTTAGCCCAGTAAGACTAGGCACCCACAAATGTAAGACCCACCTGGCCACAATATACAAGGAACTGTGACTTATGACACTTTCTAGGTCCCTCTCTTCTTACTGATGAGCCAATCTCAGAAAGGCTATGCCCACTCCTCTATCTCTGGCTGTGCCAGTCTCTCCAGCCCTAAGCAGAACATCTCATATTGTGCCTGCCTGCTGTAGACACTGTGAATAATGGAGTGCCATGTTTGTCTAATGGATTTATCACTACTTACGAATGCAGCTTCATCAACAATAGCAGGTGGAAATCGATGTCAAGGCAGCTAAGTGAGCTGCACACTCCCACTCAGCTTGGCATATATTGATGGTCTTTTGTCCACTTGGCATTTTGCCCCCAATGTGGATCTGAAAATAGAAATAAAAATTCCCCTGGCTCTTCTAGTAGATAGTTCCTTAGCTCCTGCTCAGGGCAGGGTGTGGGAGTTAAGTGCACCCCATCTGCACTTGCCTCCTGACCTGGAGCACAAAGGAATCTCCTCTTGAGAATGGAAAAGAAAGCTCCTCCTTGAGGAGACTCTGCTTGGCTCCTACAAACACAAGCAAACCCATCCCCTGCAGATTCTGCATGTGGGACCACTCACCCGCACTGGACCAGAAAGAGAGCAACTTTTCTCAGCATGTGTGTGTCTGTGTGTGTGTGTGTGTGTGTGTGTGTGTGTGTGTGTGTGTGTGTGCGTGCGTGCGTGCTCTCTCTCTGACTCTCTGTCTCTCTCTCTCTCTGACTCTCTGTCTCTCTCTGACTCACTCTCCCCTGTCGTGTGTGTGTGTGTGTGTGTGTGTGTGTGTGTGTGTGTGTGTGTTTAATTGGGACTAATAAAATTTGAGTTGATATATTACTCAGGGCTCCCTAAAGGAACAGAACAGATAGTATGAATCTATATATTAAATGGAGAATTATTAGATTGACTTACATAATATAGTCTGGGTAGTTCAACAATGCTGTCTCACAATGGAGCATTTAAGAATCCAGTAGTTGCTCAGTTCATGAGGCTGTATATCTTAGTCTAAATCAAAAGCTGAAGGTCCACAAGCCCCCCAGGACTCCTGGAGAGTTTCTGATCTTTGGTCTGTGTTGGAAGCCTAGAGAAATCAGTTCTATGACAATAACAGGATAGATGAAATTTCCAGCAAGAGTGAAGGAAGCAGGAACCAAGCAAAGTTTCCTTCTTCTCTGTCCTTTTATCTGGGCTGCCACCAGAAGGTGCTGCCCACACTTACAACATATGTCAAAGTCAATTGATGAACACTTACTCTTTTAGGGTCTTTTTTTTGTTTATTATTATGTGTTATAATTTTATACATCAGCCATGGGTTCCCCTGTCCTCTCCACCTTCCCTCCAGCCCCTCCCCTCCATCCCCATCTCCTCCAGGGCCAAGACTCCCCTGGGGATTCAATTCAACCTGGTAGATTCAGTACAGGCAGGTCCAGTCCCCTCCCTCTAGGCTGAGCAAAGTGTGCCTGTATAAGACCAAGGTTCCAAACAGCCAGCTCATGCACTAAGGACAGGTCCTGGTCCCACAGCCTGGGTGCCTCCCAAACAGATCAAGCTATTCAATTGTCTCACTTATCCAGAGGGCCTAATCCAGCTGGGGGCTCCGTAGCCGTTGGTTCATAATTCATGTGCTTCCATTCGTCTGGCTATTTGTCCCTGTGGTTTTTGCAATCTTGGATTCAACAATTCACGCTCTTGCAGTCCCTCCTCTTTCTCGACAGTTGGACACCTGGAGCTCCACCTGGGGCCTGGCTGAGGATCTCTGCATCCACTTCCATCAGTTATTGGATGAGAGTTCCAAGAAGACTGTTAGGGTGTTTAGTCATCTGATCACCAGACTAGGTCAGATCAGGCTTTCTCTCGACCATTGCCAGCAGTCTACAGAGGATGTATCATTGTGGATTTCTGGGGACCTCTCGAGCACTCTGCCTATTCCTGTTCTCATGTGGTCTTCATTTATCATGGTCTGTTATTCCTCATTCTCCCTTTCTGTTCTTGATCCAGCTGGGATCTCCTGCTCCCCTAAGCTTTCTTTCCCTCAAATCTTGCCCTTCATTACTCCCACTGTCGTCCAGGTTGTTCATGTAGATCTCATCCATTTCTCTGTCATTGGGTGATCCCTGTGTCTTTCCTAGGACCCCGTTTTCTAGGTAGCCTCCCTGGAGTTGTGTAGCAGTCTAGTCATCTTTGTTTTACATCTAGTATCCTCCTATGAGTGAATACATACCATGTTTGTCCTTCTGAGTCTGGGTTACCTCACTCAGGATGATTTTTTCTAGATCCATCCATTTTCTATGAATTTCCCTCTTAGCACTGCTTTCATAGTGTCCCATAAGTTTGGGTATGTGGTGTATTCATTTTCATTGGTCTCTAGGAAGTCTTTAATTTCTTTCTTTATTTCTTCCTTAACCCATTCGTGATTCAGTTGAGCACTATTCAGTTTCCATGAGATTGTAGGATTTCTGTAGTTTTTTCTGTTGTTGAAATCTAACTTTAAACCATGGTGGTCTGATAGAACACAGGAGATTATTCCAATTGTTTTGTATCTGTTGAGATTTGCTTTGTGGCCCAGTTGTGGTCGATTTTAGAGAAGGTTTCATGGGATGCTGAGAAGAAGATATATTCTTTTTTGTTTGGGTGGAATGTTCTGTAGATATCGATTAAGTCCATTTGAGCCATAACATCAGTTAAGTCCATTATGTCTCTGTTAAGTTTCAATTTGGCCGATCTGTCCAGAGGTGGAAGTGGGGTCTTGAAGTCTCCCACTATTAACGTGTGGAGTTTTATATGTGATTTAAGCTTTAGTAATGTTTCTTTTACATATGTGGGTGCCCTTGTGTTTGGGGCATAAGTGTTCAGAATTGAGACTTCATCTTGGTGGATCTTTCCTGCGGTGAGTATGTAATGTCCTTCATCATCTCTTTTGATCGATTTTAGTTTGAAGTCTATTTTGCTGGATATTAGGATGGCTACACCAGCTTGCTTCTTAAGACCATTTGATTGGAAAGTCTTTTCCCAGCCTTTTATTCTTAGGAGGTGTCTATCTTTGAATTTGAGGTGTGTTTCTTGTATGCAGCAGAAAGATGGGTCCTGTTTTCGTATCTATTCTGTTACTCTGTGTCTTTTTATAGGTGAATTAAGTCCATTGATATTAAGGGATATTAATGACCAGTGATTGTTCGTTCCTGTTGTTATTTTTATTTTTTGGTGGTAGTGTGTGTGTACTTCTCTTCTTTGGGGATTACTGCTGTGTTGTTATCTATTGCCTGTGTTTTCATGGGTGTATCTGCCTTCCTTAGGTTGGAATTTTCCTTCTAGTGCTTTCTGTAGGGCTGGGTTTGTGGATAAGTACTGTTTAAATCTGGTTTTGTCTTGGAAGATCTTGTTCACTCCATCTATGATGATTGAAAGTTTTGCTGGGTATATTAGTTTAGGCTGGCATCCATGGTCTTTTAGTGTCTGCATTATATCTGTCCAGGTCCTTCTGGCTTTCAAAGTCTCCATCGAGAAATCGGGTGTTATTCTGATGGGTTTTCCTTATACATCACTTTTTTTCCTTTGTGCCCTTAATATTCTTTCTTTATTCTGTATGTTTAGTTGTTTAATTATTATGTGGCAAGGGGACTTTTTGGGGGGTCTAGTCTGTTTGTTGTTCTATAGGCTTCTTGTATCTTCATAGGCATTTCCTTCTTTAAGTTGGGAAAGTTTTCTTCTATGATCTTGTCAAATATATTTTCTGTGCCTTTGAGTTGGTATTCTTCTCCTTCCTCTATCCCTATTATTCATAGGTTTTGTCTATTCATGGTGTCCCAAATTTCTTGGACATTTTGGGTCATGACTTTGTTGGTTTTAGTGTTTTCTTTGACTGATGAATCTATTTCTTCTACTGTATCTTTTACACCAGAGATCCTCTCTTCCATCTCTTGCATTCTGTTGGTTATACTTGCCTCTGAAGTTCCTGTTTGTTTACTCAGATTTTCTATTTCCAACATTCCTTCTGTTTGTGTCTTCTTCATTTTTTCTATTTTCCTCTTCAGGTCTTGGATTGTCTCCCTTGCTTTTTCATGATTTTCTTTCAAGGATTTATTGTTTTCTTCTCCTTTAATTGTCCTTTCCTCTAGTTTTTTTATAGTGTTCTTCCCATTTTTTGTTTGTCTGTTCCTCTACTTTATTTTTGATTTCTTCTATATAAGGCTCTAGCCTTTTCATAATGTTACTTATAAGGTTTTCTTCTGCTTCTTCCATTCTGTGATGTTCAGGTCTAGCTGTTGGAGAAGGGCTAGGTTGTGGTGATGCTGTATTGCTCTTTATTTTGTTGTATGTACTTCTGCCTTGACGTCTGTTCATCTCCTTGTGGGTTCGTTCTTGGTCTTATCAGTGTACTTGGTCCAGAGAGAGCTGACAGATTTAGGGAGCCTCTCTCTGGTCCAGATGGAAGCTCTGGGCCAGATGGGAGCACTGGTCCAGATGAAAGTACTGGCCGGATAGGGGCTGGGGGGCTGGACTCTGAGTCTCGGGAAGTCCCTGGGGTCTCCTTATTTTGTGCAGATTGGAGCTCATTGGAGCTCCTCTTGACCAGATGGGAGTTCCTCTGGTCTCTGGTCCAGATGGGAGTTCCAGGGCAGGATGGAAGCTTGGGGCTGGTCTCTGATTCTCAGGAAGTGGCTGGGTTCTCCAGCAGATGGGTGTGGGGTCAGGGTGTGGAGACTGCAGTGTCTGCCTGCAGTCTTTGAAAAGGGGAGCCTTCCCACAGGGCCCGCCGATTGGCAGGAAACTGGGGCCAAGTTGGTCAGGTCCTCCCGGGGTGGCCTGTGTCCAGCGGTGGGACCCAAGGGCAGTTGCCTCTCTGGCTATAACCCCAGACACTCACCTCTTTTAGGGTCTTATAACTTAAAGATGAAAATACAAATTTAGAAAGCTTAACCACTGATACTATCCCAATCAATGTTATGTTACATGGCCTTTGTAGGCTCATATATTAGAATGCTTAGTCAC
The DNA here is from genome assembly GCF_903995425.1 of Onychomys torridus. NCBI lineage: Eukaryota > Metazoa > Chordata > Mammalia > Rodentia > Cricetidae > Onychomys > Onychomys torridus. The sequence continues at coordinate 21,330,752 of NC_050449.1, forward strand.
ATGGGAGTGGCACTATTTGAAAGGATTAGAAGGATTAGGAGGTGTGGCCATATTAGAGGAAATGTGTCACTGGGGGGAGGCTTTGAGGTTTTATATCTCATGGCATGTACAATCAATCAATCTCTCTCTCTCTCTCTCTCTCTCTCTCTCTCTCTCTCTCTCTCAATTAGGATGTAGCTCTTAGCTTCTGTTCCAGTGCCATGCAAACCATCATGTTCACCTCCATGATGATAATGAACTAAACCTATGAAACTATAAGCCAGCTCTCAAATAAATTTTTCATTTTATAAGAGTTTTCCTGGTCATGATGTCTCTTCATAACTATGAAGGGGATAACCATGCATTTGTTTGGAAGAATATGGAAGACTTTGGGATTTGGGGACTAGAAAAGCAGTTGAATGCTTTAAGCAAGTTATTTTTATTTTTATTATTATTATTATTATTATTATTATTATTATTATTATTATGTGTTTTAATTTTATACATCAGCCATGGGTTCCCCTGTCCTCCCCCCTCCCGCCCCCAGCAGGTTTTAATGGGCCATTCTAGTAGGAACATGGAAGACTATAGTGCTGAGAGTGATGTAAATTATAATGTCCCCTTTCAAGAGGTATCAGAGGGGAAGAATATTAGTAAGTAGCCTAGAAACCATTTGTCTTAGTTAGGGTTTCTATTGCTGCAACAAAACACCATGACCAAAAAGCAAGTTGGGGAGGAAAGTGTTTATTTGGCTTATACTTCCAGTTTGCTGTTCATTACTGAAGGAAGTCAGGGCAGGAACTTAAACAGGGCAAGATCCTGGAAGTAGGAGCTGATGCAGAGGCCATGGAGGGGAGCTGTTTATTGGATTGCTTCCCATGACTTGCTCAGTCTGCTTTCTTATAGAACCCAGGACCACCAGCCCAGTGACGGCACCACTCACCAAGGGCTAAACCCTCCCTCATTGACCACTAATTGAAAAAATTCCTTACAGCTAGATCCCATAAAGGCATTTCCTCGACTGAGGCTTCTTCCTCTTTGATGACTCTAGCTTTGTCGAGTTGACACACAAAACTAGCCAGTATACCATTCATGTGATCTTTTGGAAAGAATGTGGCTGCTTTTTGTCCTTGTCCAAAAAAACTGATTGAGACTAAATTAAAAAGTTTGGGATTAATTGTGTTAGCAAAGATGATTTCAAGACAGCTTAATATTGGCTCTGTCATGTGGTTATTACTAATCACTGTTATGCAGATCCAGAGTTAAGTGGAGCAAGCTAGACAAAGAAAAATATAAAATGTACAGTTTAAGGAGTAAAGGATCACCAGGAAAAATGATCTTGGAGCCAGGTCCTGTGCTCAAAGAGAGAAAAAGTTTAAAGAAAGGCCTGATGTTCAATACAATAAATGGAGTGGTGACCTCAGGGCAAGACCCCAATCCAGCTAAGCTTTCAACTTGTGAAAAAGAATTAAGGAAAAGCTTACTTAGCAAAGGAAACCATCAACAACAGAAAGCTGGTGAAAACGTAATTGAAGGAGAGGAACAAATTCCAACCCCAGCAACTAGAAGAACCTGGCTGCTTTGGCCACATGGTTCTGGAGGCAAGAATACAAAGGAGTTGCATAATTTTCTCTTCATGGTTAAGGAAAACCATGGAGGACAGCTGTGTATCATGGGTGTCCTGCATTGAAGCCCAGAGAGGCTGCTGTGTGAAGCTGTGAAGATGGAGCCTGGATAGTGTTGGAAACTCCAAGATGTTGGAGATGTCAGAGTTATGAGATACCTCCCAAGAAAAGCTGCATAACAGGTGTGGAATAAGAGAGAGAAGTATGTCGAAGTCAGCAAAGCTGAAAGGAATTGGAGATGTGAAGAGTGCTTGGACAGATGTACAGATGCCGAGTTTGGAATTAGCCCAGGTAGTTTTGGATCTTGCTTTGGTCCAGTGTTTCTTCACTAAGCTCCCTTCCCTCCCCTTTTGAATAATAATGTTTATTCTGTGCCATGGTAAATTGGAAGTATTTGATCTGTTTTATTAATTTTGATTTTACAGGAGGATACAGTTAAGAGATTGCCACAAGTCTCAGAAGGGACTTTGAACTACAGACTTTTAGAGAGTATTGAGACTGTGATTAAACTATAGGAACTTTTGAAGTTGAACTGAATGCATCTTTGGATTATAATAAGGCTACAAGTCATGGGGTCCAAGGAGTAGAATGTAGTTACTTGAATAAGAATGGCTTCTTTGGGCTGAAGAGATGGCTCTGTGGTTAAGAGCACTGGCTGCTCCTCCAGAGGTCCTGAGTTCAATTCCCAGCAACTACACAGTGGCTCACAGCCATCTATAATAGGATCTGATGCCCTCTTTTGACATGCAGATATATATGCAAAGCACTCATTCATAAAAGCAATATATAAATAAATTTAAAAAACAAAAATAAAAAAGTGACTCCCATAGGCTTTTATATTAAAATTTTCAGTTACCAGGAAATGGCACTATTTGAAAGGATTAGAAGGATTAGGAGGTATAGCCTTTTTGGAGGAATTGTATCACTAGGGATGGGCTTTGAGATTTCAAAAGCGAATGCCAAGTTCAGTCTCTCTCTCTCTCTCTCTCTCTCTCTCTCTCTCTCTCTCTCTCTCTCTCTTTCCCCTCTCAGCCTGTGGATCAGGATCTAGCCCTCAGTTAGTGTTCCAGTGCCATGCACTCCATACGCCATCACACTCCCTGCCATGATGATAATAGACAAAACTTCAGAGACTGTAAGCAAGAATCCAGTTAAATTATTTCCTTTATAAGAGTTTCCAAGATTGCAAAAATCATAGGGACAAATAGCCAAATGAATGGAAGCACATGAATTATGAACCAACAGCTGTGGAGCCCCAGCTGAATCAGGCCCTCTGGATAAGTGAGACAATTGAATAGCTTGAACTGTTTGGGAGGCACCCAGGCTGTGGGACCAGGACCTGTCCTTAGTGCATGAGCTGGCTGTTTGGAACCTTGGGCTTACACAGGGACACTTTACTCAGCCTGGAAGGAGGGGACTGGACCTGCCTGTACTGAATCCACCAGGTTTAAATGAATCCCCAGAGGAGTCTTGGCCCTGGAGGAGATGGGAATGGAGGGGAGGGGATGGGGGGAAGGTAGGGATGGGGGTAGGAGTGGGGAGGACAGGGGAACCCATGGCTGATGTGATGTGTAAAATTAAAACACAAATATAATAAAAAAAAATATTTTTTAAAAAAAGAGTTTCCTTGATCATAGTGTCTCTTCACACCAGTAGAACAGTGATACCCTAAAGGACCTCCTGCACTTCAGATATAATCTTCTCACCCACATTGTAGAGAATAATTTAATTGTTCTTGTGGTGTTCTGAATCAACTGTGCTCCACACTTACTCTGGAATTAGAATGTCTAGGCCAGCATAGCATCATGTCAGAAAGCAGAACTAAAAAATTTTCCAACTGTGGCATTAGGGGTGATGGTGAGTGGAATCATTCCCTTTTCCAGTTCTCAATTCCTGGATGAGTGTGTCCTGGTTTTAGGGAAAAAATGTAACATATATTAGACAATGATTCAAAGCCCATACTGCCTTCTGAAGAGCTCTCCTGGCTGTTGCCACATGATCAGCATTGTAATTATGTGTTTAAAAGGCCATTCCACCATTTTATTAAGACAGATGCTTCAGGGTAGTGGGGAGCATGACAAGATCAGTGAATTCTATGAGTATGGATCCACTCTGTACTTCTTTGATTGTGAAGTGAGTCCCTTGGTCAGAAGCATGCCATGTAATGTACCATGATTGTGGATAGGAATTCTGTAAGCCTATAGATGGTAGTTTGGGCAGAAATATTACATGCAGGAATGTCAAATCCAGAAACAGAACAAGTATCTATTCTAGTAAGGATAAAACATGGGGATATCCATGATGGAACTGGTCGAATGTAATAAACCTACCACTAGGTCACTAGCTAGTAGATGGCCCCACACTGGAAGCTCAGTATTAGTCTCTGCTGCTGGCCGATCTGGCACTCAGCAAAAGCTATAGCCAGGTCAGCCTGGATGAATGGAAGTTCATGTTGTGAAGCCCATTCATAACCTCCATCTCTGCCACCATGGCTACTTTGTTCTTCAGCCCACTGTGAAATGACAAGGATGGTCATAGACAAATGCTGACTCTTCAGCAACTGGATCATCCTATCTACTTGATTAGTGAACTCCTTCTCTGATGAAGTCACATTTTGATGAGTATTTACACAGCACACAACTGTATGCTTATCCTTCGTCCATTTGAAGAGATCTAGACACATCTATCTTAACAAAATACCTCTCCTACCAGTTTTCTAGTCATGTACTTTCCAAGTCCCTGACCATCCAACCAAACAATTGTATATACACCATGAATTAGTGTATAATCACATCTGGCAACTTCTCCTTCCCTCCCAAAAAAATGTATGACCAGGTGCACTACCAAAAGTTATTCCCACTGTGAAGAAGAGATCCCTTCATCAGTGTCTGTCAGGGTTGTCGCAGAAAGGGGTTGTAGTGCTATAGCTGTCTACTTCTGAGTGATGCCTGCATGTGTACAGAACAAACCATCTGGGAATCAGGCCCTAGTTTTCTACTTCTCAGTCAACTGATCACAGTGCCAACTTCATGAAGCCATAGATGCATATTTGGGAGCAGAAGTCATTGTAACACGAGTAGGAATCATAGGTACTTGATAACTTCTTCATGAACTTTGCTTGTGTCCTTATGACCTGCTTGGGCATGTATATACCACTTGCACTGAAGACTCATTGCTTCTGTGTCCATCATACTTTGTGGTTTGGTGGGTTAGACAACAGCCAGCTGATGGTGGGGCAGCTCAGGTCATATGATAACTTTTGGCCCATTGTCAAGAGTTCAGTGTTAAGGTCCTGAAGCAGGCTAAGCATTCTATCAAAGGAGAAAGGAGTAACAGTTGTCTTCAGATAATGGTAGAGCCTTGCTCCAAAATTCCAAGAGTCCCTGTTGTGATTCACCAACAGGGGCTGGCTAGAAACTCCAAACAACATCCCGCTCTGAAGATCCTCTGAAGGCCTGGAGGATCCCAGAATGGCTTATGTCTTCAGTCTATTTTAGAATCCTGATAAGGCTGGCTTTAATGAATGCCACAGCAACAGGATTGAGAGTAAAGAAATAAAAAAGCAAAACTTCCCTCAATCTCCCCCAAGACCCAGCTATACCGCTCTTGAGCATATTCCTAGGGAATGCTCAATCATACCACAAGGGCACATGCTCAGCTATGTTCGTAGCAGCATTATTTGTAATAGCCAGAACCTGGAAACAGCCTAGATGCCCTTCAACTGAAGAATGGATAAATAAAATGTGTGTACATATACACAATGGAATACTACTCAGCAGAGAAAAACAATGACATCATGAGGTTCACAGGCAAATGGATGGATCTAGAAAAAATCATCCTGAGTGAGGTAACCCAGACTCAGAAATGAAGACTGTGAAATCTGCTTCTAACTATAAGAAAATAGTCTGCTATAAATCTGCTGATTGACTAGAATAACTCACACTTAAGTCAATGGCACGTTAACATCATATTTGAATATTCACTTTACAGAGATGACTTTTTATAAAACAATAATAAATAAATAAAATGTGTATTTTTAAAAAAAAGAAAAGACAAACATGGGATGTACTCACTCATTGGAGGATACTAGATGTAAAACAAAGGATGACTAGACTACTACTCACAACTCTAGGGGGGCTACCTAGAAAACAGGACCCTAGGAAAGACACAGGGATCACCCAATGACAGAGAAATATATGAGATCTACATGAACAACCTGGATATGAGGAGGGGGGTAATGAAGGGCAAGGGTCAAGGGAAAGAGAGCTTAGGGGAGCGGGGGATCACAGCTGGATCAGGAACAGAGAGGGAGAACAGGGAAAGAGAGACCATGATTAATGAGGACCCCATGGGAGTGGGAAGAAGCAGGGTGTTGGAGAGGTCCCCAGAAATCCACTTCTATGTCTTTTTATGAGTGCTGCCACCAGAAATTGCTATCCACACTTGCAGTGAGCTTCCCATTACAAATAATCTGACAAGATAGCCCCCCACAAGAGTGCCCAGCAGTTTGCATTTAGTTGGTTCTAGATCCAGTCATATTGGCAGCCAAGATCACACAGTTGAGTGAAGACTTTAGTTTTAAATACAGTCTTTTTGTTACTCCTTTAAGGATTTCATACATGCATGCAATGTACTTGACCATATTCACTGCCATCACTTCCTGACTCCCACAGGTCTACCCACAATCCCCCTCCCAACTTTGTGTACTCTTTATCTTATTTTTTAAAGAATTACCCATCAAGTCCACATTTTTATGATATACTCGTGGATATAAGTATACTTTCTGGAGCATAGTGAAATTATCAAGGCCTACAATCTTAAGGAAAACTGACTTTCCTTTCTCCAGAAGCCCATTTTATGTCTTTCTCTCTCCCACTCCCTCCTCACTCTCCCTCCTGTGTGTGTTTGTGTGTTGTATGTGAGTACAGACCTTCATGCCATAGCATGCATGTTGTGGAATATTAGTTTAAGATGTGTTACATTCATTTATGCTGTGGAACATTTGTTTAATGGTGCAAAGATGTGTTGCATTCTTTTATGACACATTTGTTTATCTCTGCAAAGCTGTGTTACTGTACTTGCCTAAAACACCTGATGATCTAAGAAAGAGCTGAATGGCCAGTAGCTAAGCAGGAGAGGGATAGGCAGGGCTGCCAGGCAGACAGGATTAACAGAAAGAGAATGAGAGAGGGAGGAGCAAATAAAGAATGAGAAGAGGATGCCAAAGGCCAGTCACACAGCCAGCCACTCAACCAGCCACACAGACACACAGACACACAGCCACACAACCAGACACACAGACACACAGCCAGCCACACAGACACACAGCCAGCCACACAGACACACAGCCACACAAACACACAGCCACCCACACAACCAGCCACACAGCCACACAGCCACACAACCAGCCACACAGACACACAGACACACAGACACACGGCCACACAGACACACAGACACACAGCCAGCCACACAGACACACAGCCAGCCACAGAGTAAGAAGGAAAGAAAGGAATATAGACTAGAGAAAGATAACAGCTCAGAGACAAAACATAGAAGAAAAAAATTGATTAATTTAAATTAGAAAATCCAGCTAAAAATAAGCCAAGCCAGGCATTCATAAGTAAAAACAAATCTCTGTGTATTTATTCGGGAGCTGGGTGATTCTCACCCCCCAAAGAGCAAAGAGTTTTTTAAAAATGCCAACTATACATGCCTATGAATGTCAGGAGTTGGTTCTCTCCTTCCTGCTGCCCATCATCAGCTTCATATTATCTAACCCAGCAAGCCATTAAGTATGATATGCACAGAAGAAATAAATTATAAACAGAACTTGTACATACATGATTATGTCCATCAGATCCTGAGGACACATGCATGTTATGAGAAGCATGTGCCCAAATGCAGCCTATGGTTCCTAATCTCATGACAGCTTTCTGTTCCCAGGGATGTGTCTACAGCCTCATGGGATGTGTCCTACAATCTGAGGAGGAGGAGACTTGGGCTTGGTTTATAGATGGCTCTTCACACTGTGCAGACACCATCCAGAAGTACAAGCTGTAAGGAGAACTCTTCATAGTGGGGATAATTTGATCATCATATATTTTCTTGGAAAAATAAATTGTCATTGATTGTGTGTGTGTATCTATCTGTCTGTCTGTTGATTTGTCTGTCTGTGTGTGTGTGTGTGTCTCCCTCTGTCTCTCTGTGTCTCTCTGTGTGTCTGTGTGTGTCTGTGTGTGTCTGTGTGTGTCTGTGTGTCTCTACATCTGACTCTGTGTGAATGTGTCTGGCTGGCTGGCTCTGTGTGCATGTATCTCTTTCTCTGTATCTCTGTGTGTGTCTCTCTCTGCCCCCCTCTCTGTGCATGTGGGGGGGTGTGCACGCAAGCATGTGTGCATATGTGTGTGTGTGTGTGTGTGTGTGTGTGTGTGTGTGTGTGTGTTTAGGCACTCATGCCATAGCATGTCTGCCCATGAAGACAAGACCATTTTAAGGAGTGAGTCAACCCCTTCCACATTGTTTCCAATGATGTAGCTCAGGTCATCAGGTTTGTACATCAAGTGCCTTTTTGGTTTAACTTACTGAACATCTCAGCACCCTGGGTTGGATGTTGCTTGGAAAATCAGCACTAGTATATGAAAAGGCAAAAAGGGGGACAGAAGTGCTGTGAAGCCTTACAAGTCCTTCATTTCTGGTTGCTCAGGCATGTTCTCCACACCCATCACAGCTCTTCAATGTGCTCAATGTCTGTTGGGAAACATAAGAAAGACAATGAATGATCCCTTTGGAATCCTCTGCAAATGGCAAGCACTGAAGATGCTGCACATTATTCATATACAATCATCTATTATAGGAAAGGCATTATGAGAATTTTGGGGGAATAAGAGAGCAGGTAGGGACAATGAAGGCTTTCTCATTACTTTCTTCGATGACAGGAACCTGTATCAGAGACATTACATCTGACTCTGACAGTGACCCCGAGGGGCTGGTGTTATTACCTAGATTTAGAAATGAGAAAACAGAAGCAAAGCTTCCCTCAACTATGCAAGCAGCAAAGAGCTAAGTTGGAATTTAAATTTAGGCTCGTCTAGCACCCACGCTCAAGCTCTTTGCACACTGAGATGCAGGAAGGCAGATGTTCATGCTGCTCCACCTGACAGCTTGGAAGATGTCCATAACCCCTTCTTGCTATGATCAAAGCACCTCTAATACTGGCATGCTCCATGATCTCCTGGAGGCTGTAGGACACAGAATGCTAGCCCACCTGAGGTGGTCTTCTTCAGGAAGTCTTGTATAGGTCCCAAAGACATACTTTTTTAAAATAAATAAATACCAGGTGGTGCTGATGCTGTTGGTCCAGGAACCCTGTTCTGAGAGTCACACTGCAAATGTTGCATCCCCATGCTAGAGAACTCAAGACACCCCACAGCAATTCAGTGAAGTTGCCACAGAAAGTTTTAGGGGAGCACCAGATGGTTAGTCCCATCTCCCAGGAGCCCCCACTGCCATCTGGTGGAAAACAGGGCTCTGTGCCCCAGTGATCTCCAAGTGCAGGAGCTCCCACAGACTCTCTCCATGTGGACCTGGCTGAATTCTCTCTGTTACCCTCCCTGTTTTGTTCTTAATTAAGATTTTCTTCTTCCAGATGGCAATGTGACTTACTCTTCTGTCTTTTTTGCTTCTCTGATGAAGGCAGAGAGATGATTCTGTCTTATTTTTAAAGGTGTGGGAGGGCAGAGTGCATAAGTATGGGAATATCCTGTTGCTGAGATCATGGTCCCAAAAAGTACTCATTTATATTAGATGGATGTACAAAGGATGAATAGAAGGCACTATTCCTACTTTACAGATGGGGATTTGAAGTCAGTTCAATCCAGGTTGAACAACTACAGTAGTCTCCTACTGGAAACCCTCCTCCAAGTGAGGGTTTATTGTACTGTCATAGCACAGGTATGCCTCACCTGACCGCCACACAACCCTTCAAGGCATGGACCTTTATTAAGAGTTATCACATATACATTATGGCCTCATACTGTACTGTTCTAGCCCTGTCCCTGTGTTATCTCATTTAATCCTAACTGCCCCATGAAATAGGTTACGTTCTTAGACTTCTTTTTTTTTTCTTTTAAAGGAAAGGAAGTCAAACACAGGGAGTTCTTGTACCCTAAGCTGCATCACTATTATGTAGCTGTGTCTCAATTAGTTCCCAGAGCCTGTATCCTATTCAGCCTCCTAAAATAGATGATGCTGCCCTTCATTTCATTGGTGGTTTGAAAGGAATCACCAATACCATATGGGAAGTCACAGTATTCAGGTTTAAACGCAGATCCATGATCTAATTCCCACACTTCCTGTGAGTATTGACATCATAACCTCAGGCTTCTAGACTTCTAGGATGATGGTTTCATTCACTACAACCTATGACCAACTAATAGTCCCAGGATGCTCATGAGATATGCAAAGCTTACTATTGGTTCTGCAGTTACATTATACCGCCTGCCATGATTTGAATACCCCATTCCCCAAGTCCATGTGATAAAAATCTAGGCTCCAAATTAATATGTTCATGGCATTTGGAGCTGTGGCCTTTGGAGGGATAAGTAGAGCTGGATGGGGATATAAGGATAAGAACTCCATGATGGGTTAAAGGATTTATCATAAAATGGGAAGGTGGCTTGTGCTTTCTCTGTCTCACCCTGTCATGCCCTCCACCATGTTATGATAAGACCTCCATGTTATGATAGGGTAATAGATTTATCAGAAAAGGAAAAGTGTCTTGTGATTTCATACTTTCTCTTTCTCATGATTCAATGTCCTCCGCCATTCAATGCCCCTGTCATGTGATGATAAAACCCTCAAGAAGGGTTATGGGTTCACCAGAAGAGGAAGAGTGACTTGTGCTACCATGCTTTCTTTGTCTCATGATGGGACATCCTCCACGATGTGACAAAGCAGCAAAAAGCCCTCACCAGATGCTGACACCATAATCGTAGACTCTGAGCTTCTGGTACTGTGAGAAATGAGTTCCTCTGGGCCTCTCCCTGCCTGCAGTATCCTGAGGATCACTAAAAACAAATTTAGGTAGCCTCCTGCTTTCTAGTGAACTCTGGGAATAATGACATTTTCCAAGGATGCACAATCTAAGCCTCATTTAAGGAGATTCCAAATCCACAAGTCACAATTCCCTTTGGGTCATTGCCTTCAGATGGGCCATAGTAGGATACCCCATAGAACAGATCTCAGGGACCTTACCTGGACATGGGTCTGTCTCCAAGGCCTGTGGACAATTCCAGAGGGAAGAGTGCTTCTCAGAGCTCCTGCCAAGGAACTCTTCATGTTGCCTTTGGGTTGCTATGGAATTTTTTTGCAACAGGAATATACACTCATCCAGGCCCAGGCCACTATATACTTTTTAGAGAGTGAGATGTGAGGGCAAAAATGAAAAGAAAGGCATTGGCTGGCAAGTCAGAGGAACAGTTAGGGTATGTGGGAAGAAGACAGCAACTCCTGGCAGAATTGTACCATCTTAGAGCTCCCTGCCAGCCAATATGCTTCCTTCCTACTTTCTGGGGCTCAAGTGAGGAAAGACAGGATGAAAGGGAAGGAAAGAAAGGGCTGCCCATCATCCTTAGGGATGTCCTTGAGACTCTGGGTATAGTTCTCAACCTGTGGGCACTGTGATCATTTTAAAACAGAGGTGGGTGAGCTGCAGATGACAAAGTTGAGTGCCAATCTCCTTCTAGCCATCCAAAGATCCTGGTGCCAGAAGGAATGGAGGAGGCACCATATGCTTGGATCGGGCTCTTCAGCTTACCTCGTTCTCAACAAGCTGCTTTCTTGAGAATGTGTGTCAGCCTGTCTCTTTAGAGGCCTTGAAGAATGAGATTCGTATCCATTCATCACTCAGAGAGGAAAGCGAGCCAAAAGCTTCCCTGTGGTGGCTCACCAGCTCCAGAAAATCAGTCTTCCCAGCTACTAGCAAGCGTTGCTTCTCCTGAAGCTGACTACTTCCAAGGAAGCAGTCAGATTAGGAAAAAAGGAGGTGGTTGATGTGACCCCACTTGTGCATAATGAAAAGGGGCATCCAGGCAGGATGGCGTCAGAACTGACAGCATGTGAGAATGGTAGTCATGCCCTGAAGTCATATTCCATCTCTCACTGGGTGTGTGAAGACTGTAAGCAGGATTCATTGTTTACTTTGAGTTCCAGAAGACCCAACAGTAGCCAAATGGTTAAAGACCGTGGAAGGTAGTAAAAGAAGTCACGATCACACACTGGAGTAGTGAAAAATTGGCCACTCAAAAGTTTAAGCCAAGATGGGAATTGTCAGGCAGGGAGCTATGGACGAAACAGGATGCTTACACACAAGGGAAGCCTGCTCATGATGAGTGGAAGTCTCTCCCTGCTGAAACTGAGCTTCAGACTCCAGTCCCTAGGACTCGACTCAGGTAAGCTAGTCCCCCTCCTTATCTGTGGCCCATTAGTTAGCTGAGAAAAAAACCACAAAGAACCAATACATACTCTGATAATGCTTCATGCAAGCCACTGGCTGCAGAGAACACACAACAAAGCCCCAAGATAGGACAAACTCATTAAGGAACAGAGGCCAGCAGCAGTGATTTATCAGTATGGCCAATATGTAAGATACAACACCCCCAGCTAAGGACACCATGCTGGAGCTGTGGACAAGTCGAGAGGTGGGCAAGAGGCATCCCCACAATCAATCTAAGAGCAACAGGTCTCTCTGTGGGCTACACATGGTCAAGAAGTAAAAAGAAAGACCAGCAATTAGAGAAGGAAAGCAGGCTCTGAGAGTGACTAGCCAAAGGACACTGGTCTGAGCAGCTGTGTGAGCTGAGGTCTTGGGGTTTCCATCTGATGGAGTGACTGGTTTGGCAGTGGCTCCCGAGTAGGGAGAGAAGGAGCATCTCTGACAAGTGTCCTTCTCAGACTCTGAAGGAGATACAACTTGGTGGCCTCCCTCGTGGGAAGGATGGCGGTGACGCAGATGTCCTCAGTGCCCTTCAGGATGGGAGCACTCTGGCATTTTGAGGCTCCTTATCTTCTATAATCATCTGCTCACGTGTATTATCAGCTATTTCATATGCAGTCGCAGAATACCTGGGCCTGGGTAGATTAAAAAGAACAGACATTTATTTCTTATGATTTTTGTGGTTCTTGGGCCTAAAAGGCTGTAGGTAGAGGCTGTATCTGGTCAAGGCCTTTTGCACCTGGTGAAGGCCCTTCACTGCATCTGGTGACAGCAAAAGATGGAAGGGTAAGGAAAGAAAAGGTACTGAGGAAAGAGGAGAGAGGAGGGAAGGAAACAAGAGGGGTCCAGATGGAAGGGAAGTAATTGGAGAATGGGGTCCTTCATACCTGGACCACATATCCACAGGCCCATGCATACTTCTCACCCCCACCTCCTCTCATCAGACCAGCAGGGAGGTTCTGAATCTGGTAGGTGTTGGGATTCTGACCGCATATGAGCAGTTCAGGAGCTAAGCAAGGGGTCTTGCTTCTACCATCATCGGTGCATGCTGATGATTGCATTCTATGTGCACAGCATGGTCATACAATCTGCACATGCATGGCTTAGCTATATAAGCCTGTCTGTGCATGTGCACGAGAATCCTTAAAGAGCCAGACACAGACCGCCTCCCTCTGTTCTGTTCTCTTCTGTCCCCACTATCTCTCTTTCCCTCTCTCTGCTCTCTGCATGTGCATCTCCTCCAGGCCTGGTTCTTCTGCCCTCCTCCAATAAAGCTCTGATACTCCTGGTCTTTCCGCACAGTAACCAGCGCCACTTATCATTTTTAAAACCATCAGTAGGTCTTTTCCATCTGCCCCATGTCCTTTTCCTTCATCTTCCAGGACCTGCTTCTGATAAGACTCAAGATCTACTCTTACACCCCATGGTACACAGCCTTACTCCCTTATGAGTGGACTACCCTCAGAACAAGGGCAGGAAAGTTTAGCATCTCTACTGCAACAAAATCAAACATCACATGGCTTGGGCCTCTGTAACAAGCAGTGCCTGGACTCACCTGTGCAATGGCAGCTTCCTGAGTCCCATTATGGCTGTCACATGCTAATGAGTTTACTTCTCAACCCAGATTTTCTGCTTAGACAAGTAGAAAAACAACCTTGTACTCAGAGATATGCAGAACAGTGCACCAAGTTGCTCAGGACTCTTGGTGAGCCTCTGGCCACTTGAGCCTGGTTCCTATGACTTTCCATCTATAAGAAGCCAGTCAGAAGCCTGAGGGCAGGGGTGAGAACACCTGCTGTGCACATCTGGCACCTGGCACTTGCTTGTAGAATGAAGAAAGGCAGGGGTGAAGGGAGGAGATAAAGAGGGCTTAAGAAAGGCAGACTGATGGAAAGGAAGACAGATTGGTGGTTGAGAAAACAGAGTAAAATGAAATCTAAAAGTTGTTTTAATTTCTCTGTCTCCGATGGCTAAGGATGCTCTTAGAAATGATTCTTAGTGTTTTCATTTCTTTTTCTAAGAGCTCTTTGCTTAGATACTTAGCCCACTCTCTTTAAATTGGGTCATTTATATTCTCGACTGTGGTGTGTGTGTGTGTGTGTGTGTGTGTGTGTGTGTGTGTGTGTGTGTGAGTTCATTATATATTCAGGATATTAATCCTCTATCACATGTATAGTTGACAAAGCCTCTTTTTCTATTGGCTTCTTCTCCATTTCATTAACTGTTTCACTTTATACACGGAAGCTTTTTATTTTTTAGGTCCTACTTATCAACTGTTGGGTTTAATTCCTGGGCGAATCGAGTCCTAGTTAGAAAGTCCTTTCTTACACCTATGTCGCATAGGGTGTAGCCAATGTTTTCTTCTAGACGTTTCAGTGTTTCAGGTTTCACATTGAGGCGCTTTACCCATTCAGAGTCAAATTTTGTGCAGGATGGTAGACATGGGTCTACTTTCATTCTTCTCATGTGGCCATCCAGTTTTCCAGCACCACTTATTGAAGATGCTTTCTCTTCTCTGGTATATGTTTTAGCATCTTTGTCAAATATTAGATAGCTGTAGTTATATATACTTCACCTTTGTGTCATTGATCTGCTTGCCTGTTTTTATTTCAGTACCACACTGTTTTTACTATTATAGCTCCATAGAATATCTTGAAATCTATAATGTAATCCCTTCAGCATTGTTCTTTTTGCTCAGGAATTCTTTGGCTATCAGGTCTTCTGTGGTTCCATATAAATTTTAACATTTTTTTCTATCTCCATTAAGAATATTGTGGGGATTTTGATTGGGATAGCATTGAGCCTGTACATTGCTTTTGGTAGAATGGTCATATTCATAATATTAACTTTACCAATTTGTGAGCACAAGAGGTCTTTCCATGTATCCTACTAACTGGCTTCAATTTATCCAAGCCTCACTTTACTCACATGGAAAGAAAACATGGAGCTTCTAGGAAAAATGTAAGGAGTAATAGTGGCAGTCATGCATGGTCAGCATGCTAAAGGCTGGTGCTCTGATGTCCAAGAGGGTCCTACAGAATGCTTGGCTTCTGCTTGTTGAAATGCTCCTCAGCAAAATGAGAGACAAGGCCCCATTTGCACAACCTTCACCAAAACTTATTTGTGCAAATCCTAATTAAAAACATATACCCAATCTAGATTGTTGACAGCTTGGCTTGGAAGCAGTGTTATAATATCAAGAGGCTAGACATGGTGGTGCACACACCTTTAATTCCAAAGCTCAGGAGGCAGAGGCAGGTGGATCTTTGTGAGATAGAGGCCAGCCTGGTCTACATAGGGAATTCCAGGACAGCCAGAACTACATAACGAGACTTGTCTCAAAAAATATTAAAAGAAAAAAGGGCCTTAATTTTTGACAGTAAAGGTTGACATCTACTCACATTTCAGAGTTGGTTCTACTTAATTTCTTGAGAATTATATCTTCATTTCCTTGGCCATTTTTCTTTTGAGCTTCTTTCTTATTTATTGGGGATCTTTGAGGAGACTTTGGACTTTATTAGCAACCTGAATTCCAAGTATCTTCCCAGGTTTTGTTGTTTGGATTTGTTTATGATAGGATTTACTTTGCAGAATTTTTGGAGGGTATTGAGTAATTAAAATTGTCAAGACTAATGATTTCTAGCTTTTATTTGTTTATTTACTGTCATCCTAAGAAAGTCTTGCCCATCCTGAGACTGAAAATAAATATCCATGTTTTAATTTTCCTGATAATTACATGGTTTCATATTTTAACCTTCAAGTATGTTTGATCTGTTTGGAATGTATTTTGAGATGTCTATTAATACCCTAGTTGTAGATTCAACAGCAATTTTCTCAGTCAGTTACATTATTATGCCAACACCACTCACTCAATAAACCATCCTTTTTCTCACTAATTTAAGAACAGTGGAGAAATTTCTTTCATGTTAGCCTAAATTTCTCCCATGAGTTCAGTGCTATTTTGGGAATCTACATCCTGTGCCATTGAATAGACTTCCTATCTATGCACCAGCACCACACCTGGTATTTCTTATAGCCTTAAAATCTAGTACAGTCCTCACCACCTACAAGCGCACATCTGTTTTCATATTTCCTGAGTGTTTGTTTTTCTGTGTGAATTTCCGGCAGTTTTTCAAACTGAATCTCAAAACACACCATTTTGTTAATCCATTTGGGGTCAAACAGGTCAACAAGAGAGAACCTATATCTTCATATGAAGGCTTACATCTGTAGTCATTAGGAAATGTATCCAGGGTGATGTTTGCATGCCTGGGCTTCTCCACAGGGAAGTCTGATGAGCAGCAGGATTGGCTAGCTGGCAGCACTGTATAGTGGGTCTAAATGGTTTCTGTCTTTCTCCTCTGGCATTCTCAGAGCTGGCTCCCATCCTCTGGGTCATCACATTCAAAATGTACAACATGGTAGCTGAGCTATACTCCTGATGTCCCTATTCCAGTAAGGAAGACAGTAAAAGGCAAAGTGGCCCTGTACCAACCACTTGCCCCTCCCCTTTGAAGGAGATTTCTCAGAAGTCCACTTACCAAGTGTCACTAGCATATCCAAAGTGCTGTCTCCCAGAGAGCTAGAAAATGTAGTCTTTCCAGCAGGGCACAGCACCTTAAACCAGGTTGCTCTTGCTGAGAATAGAGGAGAAAGCTAGAGGAGCAGACTGAAGACTTGTTCCCTGCCTCATAAAATGACAGTCCTCTCCAGCTCTCCAGGTCTGTGCCTTCCTTGGCACTCTCTTGCCCATGTCTCATGGCCACCACATCCCTGGTCTCATCGCCACTACATCCCTGAAACTGCTAGCCACTAATACCTCTCCAAACTGACCAACCAGAGTTGGGTGTTGTTGCTCCACTGCAGCCCCTCAGCCCCATGTGGCCACTAGATGGATCTCTGTTGCAGAGCCTTCTGTGGTGTGGATCTAGGAGACTTACATTGGCTTCCTTTGACCTGACCAGCTGCCCCATCCTACTCTTCTTTGCTCACACATCCTCTAGATGTTCTGTTTAATCAAACCTGCGGCAGTCTGGATTTTGTATATCTCCCAAAGGCCCACACACTAAAGGCTTGATCTTAGGACAGCACCATTAAGAAGGGGCAGAAAATTTAGAGGAGTGACCTAATGCCTAGTGGAAGTTAGTTAGGGCACTAGAAATGGACTCTTTGGGGAGTTGTGGAAATCTATCTTTCTCTTTCTCTTTTTCTGTCTGTTTCTCTCACCCTCCTCCCCTTCCTTCTTCTCTTCTATTTTCTTTCTTTTTCTTCTTTTTTTCTTCTGCTTATCTCTCTTTCCTTATCATCTACGTACCTACCTAACAATATCTATCTATCTATCTATCTATCTATCTATCTATCTATCTATCTAATATTTCTCTGTGCATGACTCTCTCTCTCTCTCTCTCTCTCTCTCTCTCTCTCTCTCTCTCTCTCTCTCTTTTTCCTTCCTCCAGTTCAAACTCCTGACATGATACACCATTGTCTGCTGTCTTCACCACCAGAACTGAGCTGATGCAGGTGTCATGCTCCTCAAATCGCCAGACTTTGAATTAAATAAATGTTTTCTCTTTATGTTTTTGGTGGCTTAGATATTTTTACTATAGTAATGCAAAAGCTAATCCAACTCCCCATGGGGCACAAACAGGCCCATGAATGTGTATGCATGTGAAAGAGAATTACATAAAGATACCTACCAGCACTCCTCAAATGTAAGTGTCTTGCTCTACACAGCTCAGAATTGCTGAGTCCTTTGAGTTCAGCACATCAAGTGCATGCAAGGCTGCTGAGCAGCTGCAGCTCTCACAAGTTGTGATAAGAATGCAAAATGATGCAAACACTTTGGAAACAGCCTGTCAGTTACATATAAATTGAATCATGCACTTAACCCTATGCCCAGAAACCTCATGCCTGACTATTAACTCAGCAGAAAGATGTGTGTCCACATAACATTTGTTTGTGATTTTTTAAAATAGCTCTATTCATGAACAACAACAAAAAAAAAAAAATCTGTGAGGAGGAAATTCCAAAAGTCCCAAAAGCAAAGTGACAAGCACCTACTGATATAGCCATACAATGAACTACTACTCAGCAATATAAAGGAACTCCTGCAATATGGACTGATCAGAATGTATCATGCTAAATGAAAGAAGCTAGGCTTCACAGACAAGATCTATTCAGTGGGTGCATCTGTGTGATTCCATTTATGGGACAGTCTGGAAAAGGCAAGCTATAGGAGTCCAAAGTAGAGCAGTAATTTCCAGTGGCTGTGGAAGGTGTAGGAGAAATGACCACAAAGTCACAGGATGTACATTTGGCAAAATTCATAGGTGTGCACACTCAGAAAGGTGACATTTCCTATATTAAATACATATTATTAACTGTAAATTTAAAACATTTAGCCTCCATTTGCTTTCTGAACTGCACACTTACTCATCCTTCCTTCTGAGGCCGGGGACTCAAAATGGTGTCTATCATTTCATTCAAGGGCACCTTCACTTGTGGAGTTCCTGTTGGAAGATGACATGTTCTTGGCAACACCTCTCACTGATCTTCTTCTTCTATTTCTTTCTAATTCTTCCCTCCTTCTCATCCATGGGTCGAAGGCTCTCCCCATCCTAACCTGACTGTTTTCATTGTATTGACCTTGTTGCCCAGGGCAAAGCCCAAGGAGTCCTGCATCCTGCACACCTGTTCTAGTGCTGGGAAACATCCTCAGCCATGACCCAAGCATTTATAATTGGTTGATGAGCCTGCTGTAATACTATCATCACTCCCATCCCTGATACCGCCCAATGACTTTCCCTGTGTCTATTGTGAACTGCTATGGTCTATTCTCTCCATAGCTCATGTTTCACATTCTTCATGGCCCACATCACCAGGAACTCTACACCATCTGCGTCAAGTCCCAGATCTCATGAGAGGCTTACCGTCTGTACCCAATGCCCCACATCTAGCCCCTATGGCTACAGATCTCAAGCTTCTATGCCTTTCTTGGCATTCCTAATTCTATCTATCCTTAATCCCTGCACATTAATGTGACTGTGTGTTCCTGGTTTTTAGTCCTCAACACAGTTGTCATTGTCATCTCAACAAGGCCAAGACATCTCAGCAGCTACCCTTTATTTGGACGTTTGGCTGAATCCATCACTTGCCAATATATATTTCTTTCCACTCATCATTGTCTCCCTTCACTGTCATTGGCAAGTTCATCTATGCCTAGCATCACTGAATATATGAATGATGGTCTGGCCTTAAAGACATCATAGCTTCTCCCAAGTCTAAAATACTAGGCTTTTGGGTTGACACTCCACAAGCTTTCTTATTTCCCCTTCCCTAGGAAAACATCCACAATAGGCCCCCATGTCCCTCACCCATGTCCTCCTCCTTTTGAGTTACTAATGATCACTGAATGAGATGGCCCTGGCTCCTTCCCCACTCCCAGCCCATATCCTAAGCCCCCTCAGCTCATAGCTGACCTCTAGATACTTGGTTCCTCTGTGGCCTGCACCTCTATACACTCATTCCATGCTCCTCCAACCTTACCTACCAGTCTTCACATCTGCTTTTAATTATCAAAGGTATCTAGAGGGAAAGGGTACAATCTAAAAAGAAATTTCCTGTACGGAGAACCCAGAGCTTAGCTTGCAGCTCCAGCACCAGGGACATGCTCCCAGCACTGCCTTAGAGTGGTTTCCATCAAAGCAGCTTCAGTTAACAGGTAGTAGAGTCCACTGCATGGCTCTCAAGGACCAAGTCTTTAGACTCACCTGGGCTTCCTGGTCCTCTAAGGGGTTGAGAACTGAAACATAACTACTCAGTTTTTTGGGATGGTGTCCCAAAAATCGAAGCATCACACCCCAATTCGTTGCAACAAAATAGGCTGAGGCTTGTATGAGTGCTTGAGTTTCCACCCTACTTCAATTGCTCATTGACTTATCCCCTTATTAATTTACATAACAAATATTGATACACTATCTGTGATGACCAGTTTCATGCATGGCAGTGGGAAGAGAGTGCTAAGCATCAAGCATCAAAAATAAAGCTACCCAGTGCAGCCTCCACAGTTCCACCAAGAAGCACTGGGTACTCATGACTCCACCTTCCTTGTCTCCATCTGCAGAAACGATGCCTCCTGTTAGGCTGGCCCATTTTGCTCTGACTTCCAGACTGGTCAAAAGCAGCTGGCCACATCCCCCTCTCTTTCTGCTATTCCAGTCTGGATATGGAAACTTCTCAGCTCCCTATTACATCAATGAGATGACTAGACACAGAAGTGGGAAGATAGGCGACACTGGAGAAGAAGCTAAGACCACTGAGGACACCAACCAGAAGTACTACACCCTCTCTACTCTTGCAGCAGGCTTCCCTGACATCATGCTGCTGCCTCCTCCTGAGCATCTCCTGCACTCCCCCTCATTTGCCACTGGATGGTATAAATAAGGTAGAGGACTCCTGGTTTGGCCCTCTTCTGTCCCATGGTCTGTGCTTCCCCATCTCTCTCCATCCCCGTGCCTGTGGTACCCTGGAGAGATGGATCAGCAGGTGTCCAACCTCAGTGTTCATTTAATGCACTGAATAAAACATTACTCACAGATTAACGGAGCCGTTTTAAGTGAACAACCATTTTCATCTGTTTTAAATTTTCATGGGTACTTTCCAAAGAACAAGTACATTGTTAATAATTGAGGGGAAAAAAGGCCTTGTTAATCTCTCTGGATTTTAATAAGGTCCTACTGGGCCCCCGCCATCTTATTAAAACAGCTTCACTTTCCCCTAAGGTGGTTTCCTTTAGGGAGCATGAGTGGGGCAGGCGGATGGGGTTGTTGGAGGTTGGGGAGCATTTTGAGTTTCTGTTATGCAGAGGTCAAGTCCTACAACCAAGCTTCACCACACCCAGCACTTCTGGATCCAGGGGTGGGGACCATGGAGACGTCAGGAGATGATGCCACTGGAAGACACGGGGCTAAAAAGGATGAAACATGAGCCATGGCGAAGAGGCAAAGAAGGACAGAGAGGTGAGAGGGTCTGCAGAAGCAGAGGCTGAGTCTTCACCCTCCTCCTCGGGGTCTGGAGCGAGCTCATGTATACTTTGAGGGTTGAGCACCTGCCTAAGCCACACTCTCAAAGGAATGCAGCCAAAGCAGGAGCCATCATTGACACTGGGCCCTGTACAATCATCATGCCACAGCCTTCCTCCGACAACATTTTAGGACTAAGGTCAGCCCTTTACAGCAAGAAAAAAAAGAAACATGAGCAGTGTTGCCACAACTGGACTATGGCTTGTTTAGCTCATCATCACCCAAAGTTGGGAGCAGTGACTGCCCTAACCCATGCTGTCTCCTCCTGTTTTGTGGTTCCACCCCTCAGTCTGTAATCTGAGCCCATCATAGGGTCTGAAGAAGACACAGCCACTCCTCCTGTCATCCATCCATCATACACAGAACAGTCTCTTTCCTACAATAGCTTAAGCCTTATTTCTTTGTCATTGGACAACCACTACCCCAGAGCCACACACTTCCTGAATGCTTACATCACTTAGCCAAACAGCCTTCAACTCAGCTGAACAATAAGGCTCTGAGTACCTTGCAAGACTGACAGGTACATGGCACTGCTGGGCTTGGTGGTAGGAGACACATGTGAAGAGGAAGCAGGGTTGGTTCAGAAGGCACAGTGTCAGCTTGCAGGGGAAGCCGCTCTACTGAGCAATTTCATGCTATGAGCTGTTAAAGCATGCTGTGAGAGAAGCTTAAAACAGCTCAGCGGTAAAGCCTTGCTCTCCCTGTTTATAAGCAGAAAGGCAGCTGCCCTGTTTGCTGGAAGGGTTAGATGGAAGCTTCTTAGGCTGAAGAAGAGCAAGAGACAAAAAAAAAAAGCAGGGTTTCTCAGTTCATAAAAAAACGTCTCTAGGCTCACATGAAATATGAGTGGCAGGTCACTTCTGGAAAGGTGGACCCTCAAATAAGAGATTTCCAGGATGCCAAGAAACTCCCCTCACAATATGTCCCAAATTTCTCCCCTTAAAGTCCAGTATTTCATCATTATGGGTTTATTATGAACTTGTGCCAAAGGAAATCATCATGGCTGTATTTCTATCCCAACAGCTGCACAGGCCTCTCTGTACTTTCTGTATCCACTTCCATCTGCCCATTCCATCTAACAACTAGAAAATAAGTGAATCTTCTAAGAACCCCTAAATTAAATGCCAGGTGGAGCCCACATGAAATGCAGACAAATGTACAAGCCTGTGATGCTGAGAGACTAGCTGGGGTAAGTACCTCAGCCTTCTGTAGGTCATCCATAGTGTCCTATTAAAAGAGTGCTGGTCAGGCCGAGCATGATATCTGAATGAAAAATAAAAAAGAAATAAAAAGAAAAGGAAAGGACATAACTGCTCCTAGGTACGATGGAGGGGAGGGTTTACTGTAGATAAAAGGGAGAGTGTAGGTAGGGGCAGGGGCATCTGGGAGAGTCCAGAGGGGTCATGATTCTGAGCCATGAGGTAAGAGGGGCAGGAATGGGAAGAGAGAAGAGAGAGAGGGAACCAAGTGGTACAGCCAGGAAGCCAAAAGTACAAAAGGGTAAAGTAACCAAAATGTCTGGATTATACAGGAAAAGGGATCTGGGGAAGGGCAGCCTGGCCCCTAGGCTGGAAAGTTCAGGGTAGAGGGCGGGGTATGCCAGCCATCCCCTCTAACAACAAATAGGGACTGAGGGGTTCTGGGAGAATCTGGAGGCCAGGTCCACGTTGATGTGTTAAATAGGCACCTCAGCCTTGTGTCCCTGTTGGAAACATCATCTACAGTAGAGCAACAGTGGTATTTTGTTTGGGGAGTAACCAACAACTGTCTAATTGGATTTAAGGCCTGCTCAATAAAAGAGAATCCATGCCTAGTACTGTAAACCTAGCTAACTACTCATGCCTGGTTGGCTGACATTTTCCTTAACCAATATAACGTCCAACTGTATCCTACATACTTATTCTCATACCCAAAGATAAGTGCTGCTCTCACCTCTCATTGGTTAAAACGCAGCCAAGAGACCATAAGGTTCCCACCCTAACTGACACATCTACAGTGCAGTACCTACTACAGAAGACATGGGGGGAAATCACAGCAGTGAGGGCAGAAAGGTTATGAGAGCCAGAGGAGCAGGACATCTGCTGCAAGGCAGTGTCTTCTAGACAGGACAGCAAAGTTACCCAGGAAACCTCAACACGACCCACATAATGAGAACACCAGCTGATGAGCTGACATGGATGGGCAGAACCTCACAAGGTCGCAGCCCTAAACAAAGAGCTGCGAGCAAGCAACAGCTACTAAGGGGAAGAATCTATTTTCTCTGAAGATGATCTCCCTGAGAGGTTATCCAGTCCCAAGGGGTCAGTCCTAAACAAGTGTACATGCAACCAATGTGAAATGGATTGGTTGGTTTTCTATGTAACAATAACAACTGAAGGAAAGGAGATAATGAATTTGAGAGGGGGATGGGATGAGTTGGAGGAGGAAGAAGGGATGGTATAAATGATATAAATATAGTGCTTGTGTATGAAATTCTCAAAAATTCAAATTAAAAAATAGGGAGTTATAGGAGAGGAAGTATGGATGGATTTGATCAGAACTTATCCTACACATGTATTAAATTCTCAAATAATAATAAAAATATGTTTTTAAAAATGTAAGTGTGTTGATCTTCATCTTAGCCTGAAGCTTGTTCCTTCTTACATTCAAGCCTTGGTTGCAAAAAGAGGAATCCCAAAGCCACCTGGTGAAATCGACACAGCTCTCAACACATGGTTGGCACTCAGTCAGTTACCTGTATGTCTTATCACTGTCATCCTCTCAACTTTCTCTGTCCCTTGTACCACTCCTCTCCAGAGCAGTGTGCACAGCCTCACTCACATAGACTCAGAGACGTAGTGACTGGTCCTTGATCAAAGACTTCCACATGGACTCTGCAAAACTGGATCACATATGCCTCCCATGTTAGGACCTGCATGGCCAAGCATCTTTGTTTCCAGTGACTGGTATCCTCGCTGTATCTAATCTCAGCTCAAGAAACTTCCACATCCTCTTATTATGAAGCAAATTGTGTCTCTTGAAGTTTATATATGAAAATCTTGACACTGAGTGTTTCCAAATGTGTCTGTATTTAAAGACAGGAGGCAATTAAGGTAAACAGAAGTCACTGGAACACATCTGCCCTTATTCAACATAACTGACATCCTTAGACAAGAGGTCACTCACAGAGACCTTGTGAAGACTGAGAGAAGATGCAGTGTGCAAGCCATGGAGGGAAGAGTCAGGGGAATCAACTCTACCAGGCTCTTAGACTTCTAGCTCCAAGAAGAATGAAGAATGCATTTGTTAGAGAAGATGCCCATTTTGTTATGACCAAGTCACATGCTCCAGATGCCACTTGTCTGTTCAAGAAGTAGGCGCTGGGCTCCCACTGACCCTACAGGTGCAATGCCTAGTGTTCAGGTCCCCAGCATGCCACCTGCTGGTTCCTCGGCCTCGCCTTTCCATGGCTCCATTTTCCTGACCATGATTATTCATTCTAGTTTTTGTTTGGTGCCCTCACAAGGCCTCCTCTGATGAGTAATGTATTTCTACTTACCTGACCCAGCCTTATATTAGCATGTTGTATACATGTGCACTAGTGTGTGGTTATATGTACACTACATCTTTTATTCTCAGCTATTTGATCTACTCCATAAAGCCAGAGCTCAAGTGGAGACACATAAAATAGCAAGACTTAATGGAACTTTAAAGTTGATTATCCTGGGATATTGATTATATAAACAAAACAAAAGCCAGAGGTCATACCACTGGTCAGAGACACAGTGAGGATGACTAGCCATCTTTGAGTCACCTTGCTAGGCCACTTTGCTGGCCCTCTTACAGCCCTCCATCTCCTTATACCTCATATCCAGTCATGTTTCATGCACAGCTTTATTCTCTCACCTTCTTTATTTACAAGACATACTCAAGTACACATAACAACACAGACATAGGAGCAAGCCCCTCGATGTACAAATGCTACTTTAAGTACACATCCACAGATACACAAAAGTACACAGTGGAAAAATCTTAGCACCACCACTTTGCACACAGTCTGCAGTTACTCATTGTCATCTTCCTCCATAGACTGAAAAGAAGTAAGACCAGAAAAGCGCATTGGTTTTCCCCAACTACTTTGCTGGGTCTTACAAATAAGAGCCTATTCCAAATGTATGGGTTGGGAAACTACGCTGTACATGCACTGCTGAGTTCAGAAAGCAGGTCTTCTGTAGATGTGGCTGCAGTGGAGAGATGCATGGCATACACACTGTGCACTGAGACAAGAACCTAGGAGTGCACACAGCACACACACTGTTCAGGGCATGCAGATGCATGTATGCACAGTATAGAGAGGCACGTTGAGACAGATATAGGCCTTCACCACAGGTGAATTGTTCTCTTCTTCATTAGAAAATGAAATTGAAGCTCTTGTGGAGTCTCTTCAGACTGAATTGTGCTTCTCAAAAAGCATTTCCCTACAGGACCTGCTAATTTTCTCATCCAGAGTACTAGTCAGCTACAGATCCCATCTGCCCTGGGAGTGGACTGCTGTGGATGATTGATTGATAAATAAAACACTGATTGGCCATAGCCAGGCAGGAAGTATAGGCGGGACTACCAGAGAGGAGAATTGAGAGAGCAGGAAGGCAGAGAGAAGGAAACACCAGCCTGCTGTCCAGAGAGCATCATGTAAAGGCAGCAGGTAAAGTCATGGAACACGTGGTGACATATAGATTAACAAAAATTGGCTGAGTATAAGAGTAAGAGCTAGACAATGGTAGGCCTGAGCTAATGGCCGAGCAGTTTAAATAATATAAGCATCTGTATGTTTATTTTATAGGTGGGCTACGGGACTACTGGGGCTTGGAGGGACCTGGAGAGAAAAACTCGAACTATAGCAGACCTAGAGAACCAATTTACCTAGGGCTGGGACCCATCTCCCAGATAACTGAGTTCTCTCCTAGTCAAATGCAGAGGATAAAATGAATTCACCATCTGTGTAGCCCCCAAAAAATGAGGTGAAGAATTACAACAGCTTCAAGAGTAAACTCTCTGCCCCAAAAAGCCCATCTTGTACTCTCACGCATGTGCCTGCGCTCATACATATACACACATACACACAGGCCCCTCAAAGAGACCAGTGTGGCAAGAGAAGATATGTAGGGTTAATATTGTCAAAATGCATTATGTACACAGAAAATGTCAAATTAAACCTGTTGGTTTTTAATAAATAGCATGTGCTGATGACAACGGGAGAAATCAGGGCTGGAGAAATGGCTCAGTGGTTAAGAGCACTGGCTGCTCTTACAGAGGACCTGAGTTCAGTTCCCAGCACACACACTGGGATGCAGCTCAGAACTGTCTGTAAGGCTAGTTCCAGGAAATCTGATGCCCTCTTCTTGCCTCGTGGTTACCAGCACACATGTGGTGCACATACATACATGCAGGTATAAGCACATGCATAAAATGAAAATAAACGAATCTCTTTTGAAGGAGAAGAAATCTTGACATAGAAACCTTGGTGACATGAGGAAGACAATAGATGAAAGTTCCCCACTCTCCTAGGCAGCTTTGAGTGTGGGGATCTGAAATAAGGACTTGGAAGTTTTTCTGAGTTAGAGTATAGAGCCCATAGGACGCAAGAAGGGGACAAAGTGTTCCTCCTAGGAATGGAGGGCAAGAGTTGTCTGCAAAGCAGAAAGTGGCTCTTACCAGACACCAAGTCTGCCAGCACCTGACCTTGGCCTTCCAATCTCCAGAACAAGAGAGATTGAGGTTTGTTATTCCAGACATCCAGTCGATTGCCTGTTGCCCCAGCAGCCCAAGCTGAGGAGGATAATGAATGAGCCAATGTAATGTGTTTCAGAGAGTTGTGAGTCAGCTGGAGAACAGCTCAAGAGGAAAGTGGGGAAGGAAGGAGCCAGAATTAGGGGAGGGGTGTCTCCATGCCATAGGCTTGCTATATGATCTGCAGTTGTCAGAATAGGTGATATTAGGAAGAAGGTCTTTGGAGGACGTGTTATTAAACTTGGCCTTTGGAGGACATGTTGCTACAGATATCTATGATTTTATCAGAAGGAACTGCTTTGCCCTGTGAAATTATCCTGAATGCGGTTGAAGGATTGTGAAAACAGAGCTTGTCTATCACATAAGGAAGGGTTCCTGAACAATCAGGTGTCGGGAGGTTGCTTCGCTTTGAAGGGTTGTCAGAGAGGAGGTTGTTGTGCTCCCAGGACTATCACACAGTGTCAAGGGGAGGGAAAATCCAGCAAGGACTTAAGGGATTCCCAGGTCAGGCTCTTTCTTGGCTAGTGATAGTAAGTAGGCTCTTGTACCCAGATGAGGTCAGAGGTAGAAAGGGATGACAACATTGGTCAGTGAAGTGTGAATAGAATGTACGCCCTCACTCATAGACAGCCTTTAGTGCAAATGGTGTCCCCTCTAGGCTGGCTGCAGAATGTGGGTTTCCTTGAGCACGTAGCCTCGTTGGCCTAAGAATGTCACATCCTGTGCAGGGGGTGTGCTGTCTCAGCCTGTCCTGACTGCTACAGAGCTAAGGGAGGCGAGGCATCAACCACGCAGACAGAGGAAGTGGGCTCCAGCCAGGAACAGCAGCAAGCACAGAGGCCCTGGGGCAGGGGCATGGCAAGCAGGCTGAAGAAGAGTGAAGCCAGGTGGTAGACGAGAGCAGGGAAGTAGCAGAGGCCAAGAGACCTGAGGCTGTCAAGGTCACCATTTGATTTTAGCTCAAAGAGAGTTATGAACACAGAAAGCTTATCTGAAGTAGTTTCAAAAGTATTATTCATGGATATTAGTTATACACAATGATGAGTTCTACAATATATTTTCATACATGCAAACATTTTAATCATGTCCACACACCTTCATTACCTTCCTTTACCCTTCTCTCCACCCATATTTCTCTTCTTTAAGAGTTCCTCTTTTCCCAGATTTTACATATAAAGGAGACATTTGATATTTGTCTGAATAGACCCTATTTCATTTAACATGATGGTTTGACTTCCATCCATTTCTTTTCAAATGTACAGGGATTTTTTTTTTGTTCTTCTTTACACCTGAATAATACTCCAATGTCGTATATACCATGCTTTCTTTGTCCATCCATCCTTTGATGGGCATCTAGGCTGTTTCCATATTTTAACTGCTGTGGCTGTACCACGCCAACTCCTGTTCCCATAGCTGTATATTTAGAAGAACTATAACTGAACAGGGATCATATAGTAGTTCTGATTTTAGGTTTGGAGAAGCCTCCACACCCATTTCCCTGGTGGCTGAACCAGTTTATATTCCCATAGGCAGTATCTAAGTGTTCTTTCTCCACATATTTGCCAGCAATTGGTCATTTGGTTTTGTACTAACGGCCCTTTGTATCCTGTAATGTTTTCAGATGGTTCTCTGGCTATGGAAAACATGGTGGGGGACTTACGTGGGAGGGAGAACCCAGTTGGGAAGCACGTGGGTGAGAGGTTGAGTTAAATAAAGATCAGGTGGGGGGGGGGGACGTTGACTCAAGGAGCATGTTGAAAATGATGGGGAAGGGAGAACAAGAGTCTGGGGTGGGCAGGAGCAGCAGCTCCTGTGTATGTGGCCAAGCAGCTGGACAGAATTGCATTTCCTGTGTAAGGAGCTGAGAGAATGAATGGCCTGTGAAGAACCACAAGTTGAGTTAGAGGAGAAGAGAGCTCCCAGACTCTCTGCACAGGCAGTCAAGCCCAGCCCCAGATCAAGCATGGAGAGAGAGGACCAAACCAAAGTGGCTTGTGATCTGTGGGTCTCAGCTGACACAACGCTGTCTGGAGCAGATGCAGCAGGGATAGCCAGAAAGCTAGCCATATGGAAGAAGGAAGGTCATTCCAGAACGTACTGGTCCCCTGTGCCACCCTGCTATAAGGAAAGGAAAATAGAGTTCTGGCAATCCCATTAGCTGCCAGGCAGACAGGGAAAACAGGGAAGGGCCCACTCACAGCCAGCTTTGCTGTAGAGGGAGGGGAGCCTTGGTAGATCTTTATCATCAGCATTATTCCAGAACAGAAAGCCCTGCTATAGAGTCTTTCTGGAGAGGACCTTGGGAGAAACTCCAGACAGCAAGCCCCAGCTAGAAATTTGTTTTCATCCTAGCTCACTGCTACCATTCAGTGAATGTTAAGGGGTGGACAGGAATAATTTCAGAGCAAAGAAAATAAGTAAAATTCATCAGGTGATGTGATTTCTATGCCTACCTAGACAAATTTCTTCTCAGTTTAGACTGAACTCAGATGTCCCTCCTTCCATGCCCTGGCCTGGTTCCTGCTGCCTCTCAGAGTCAGTCCTGAGGAGTGTATTGACTTCTCTTAGCATATCACATCTGCTCAGAAGCTAAAAGTTTGGGATAAGTTAGAGCTCAGGCCAGAAAAGAAGATATCGTGAAGGAAGCAGGGCCCCTGGGATTACTTCATGCGTTGATGCCTACATCCCTCAGATTAACCTGGGGAAGGGCTGGCCTCTCTGGTACATACATGTGTTATCCAGAAGGAAATAGCCTTCACATTAGCACACAGAGATAATTTTCAAGCTGGACCACCCCAAAAAGCTCCACAGCAAAGCATCAGCATGTTTCCTATTGGTCCTAGGATGGAACCCTTCAGAATACTTCATTTCTCCATATTTATTTCCAGGCCCTTGGCCCATTGACTGCAGCCTTAAGCGTAGAAGCCCTGCTGCTTCAGAATCACCTGGTCATTGCCCTGAGAATGTAGGCCCATCAGGACCTACTCATCTGCTTTGGAAAAAGCAAGGAGAAACACAGGTCTTGGGCTTTGGCTGATTCACATATTCACTGAGTGCCTTGAGCCAATATGTGTCACCTCAGCAGCAGAGCTCCTGATGCTCTCCACTGCAGTGTATGATAAATTTAGTGTTTGCTTCCCCGGGGTTTGTTACTCCATCTGGCCATTTCTAGATAGTCTTGGTTGTTTTTTTTTCTCATATAGTATCAATGCAATATGCTCCCAATACACATTCATCAATAATCAACATTTTGTACAAATAGTAACATAAAACAGTAGTCCTATTTGAGAAAGAGGCGTGGGGGAAGAGCATGCCCTGTGTTAAAAATCCTTGCTCCACATACAGGCTCACCCAGGCAGAAATGCTGTTCAGACATTTCAGCCACACTAGCTCTTCACAGCCAGTCATTTCTAGAATACAGAGGAGAAGCCCATAGTCTGTGGATTTCTCTAACATGACTGGCCCCTGAAGCATGTTCTATCACACATTATGTAAAATGAGCCTCATTCTCTTAATTTCAATGATGAGAAAATGGAGGCTTCACTCAGCTCATTAGCCTGCCCAAGGTCCCACAGCAAGTACCTCTCAGAGACTGGAACCAGCTCTGAGCCATGAAACCCACCCCTGTTGTCCCTTGGCACTTCCCTGGAGATTCATACTCCTCTTCCTCAGTCCACTCCTTCAGATGGTCCTTTTAGAGACTCTCCCTCTGCTCCTTTCTCTGATGTCCCTCTTCTTCCCTGACCTGCCTACCCACATGTTCACCATCCTGCCAGGCGGAGCTGATGTTTCGTCCTGACCTCACAGAGTACTTCTGCCTGTGTGAGGATCAGCTGTTCGTGGGAGGAATCAGAGACTGCAAAAGGACAGAGCACACTGCGTCCCACAGCTCCATTAGAAACCAGGGTCATCAGGGTCACTCTTGGCTCTTGCTTCTTTCAGCTTCTCTACTAGTTGGCATTAAACTGCGCCTAGAGAAGGCAGATGCCCACGTCTCTAAGCGCCACCTCTGCTCAAAGCCTGCACCATGAAAGCTGACACGGAAGGCTGTGTGAGGGGACGTGAGTGTTCCTTCCCATCACTCTTCTTAAAAACATCAATAAATAGCGTGTGACGACTTTAATGGAGATTAAATGTCTAGAATCGAGTTATCCCTCATTATAGAGTCCAGCTATTCTCAACAGCTATTGTACAAAGTAACACCATTAGCGCATAGTGTTAGAGGTCCCGCAATTGAATCCAAAGTTGTTTCTGAATAGCCTGCAGAACCCTGAGCATGGGAGGAGAAGGGGCAGCATCATGTGACTGCAATTTCTCCTCTAGTGACTAGCGTTGGCACACAAAGGAAGAGTGACAAGCTCACAAGGTCTTCTAGATGGCACCTGACATTTCCTGGAGCCGTCAAGATCAGGGGAGTGCACAGGCTTCATTAGTCCTCGCAAAGGGCAGCTGAAATAGCTGCAGCCTCTGCTCCGTTCTCCACTTGCCCCATGTCTCTTGACACCCGCTGGAACTTCATTGCCATTAACAGCTCTGCAAATTGCGCCTTCAGCAAATTGCCCACTAGGTAATAAACAGCTCCACGAGCGAATCCCAGAAGGAGCCTCTTCGCTCTGGCTGCTGGTGAGAGGTGGAACCCCATCCCCACAGCCCCCAGTTATGTGTAGGCAAGCTATCCCAATACCCAGATAAGGGCTTGGCTATGAGACTAGCTCTCTAGCCCAGCCGGGAGCCTATTGCTTAGAAACAGAAGACCTGAGTTCTTGCCTGGGATCTAAGTAGATGACCTTGCAAAACTCACTTAACCCCTCTTAATCTGTTTCCACACTAGAAAAAAAAAAAAAAAAAAAAAAAAAAAAAAAAAAAAAAAACAGTATCTCTGTCACAGTCTGTCCTGAGGAGTATAAGGTCATCTACATGAAATAGTTAAGTGTCGTCACTGAACAAGGACTCAAAAGCAATCTGTCACCATTGTTCTCTGCCACAGGTTCATGGTTACACTGACTAAGCCCATGTCTTTGGAGTATTGGGAGGTTTTGGCTCTCTGAAAACACATATGTAACACACTGCCCTAGTTATTCTTAAGCCAGAATTTCAGGATCCTTCCTTGTTCAACACCCTCATCATTCTGAATTCTGTCCATGTTCCCAGTTTTGCTAGAATCCTTCCCTCCTTGGTTATATTCCTGGTTCCAGAAGTTACCAAAACTCTCTGGACACCCCAGCACTATCTGCATCATGGTCTTCCTGACTGCAGGATGGACACACCAGTGGATAGAATATTTTTAACAAAAAGGCCTATAAGCCATCTGTGTCCTGATTACTGGTCTTATGACCAGTGACCACTGTGACCATGTGATGCATTCAAGAGGAGCCCATTCCTCCCCTACACTAAAGCCAGGAGAGCATAATACCCCTCAGGGAATTTGTGGTCCTCATCTAGGATGCAGCCAGGACATGCTTCCTGGTATCAGAAGCATCTCTGCTGGGGATTGAGTCACTATGGATTTGATTTGTAGAGCTGCCTAGCTGCTGATAGGTAGCCTGATGAAATGAGAGATATCAATTGTCACCCTTTGCAATAAAAGATGCTGTCACTGCAGCATTACTCTGACTAGAAGGAGCAGCAAAGGAGGACAGAACCTGGCTGCTGCTGTAATAAGAACCAAACATTGTCAGGCTAGCCTGGCAGAGCATACTTCTTCCTGGCTCACCTCCAGGTTTGTGACCCCTGACAGCTTTACTGGATGGTGTAATGGACAGATGTGGTGGCTTCAGTGATCTTAGTCCACCTCTGGAACCTTCTAGCTCTTTGATAAGACATGAGATTGACTAGGAGGATCCTACTACACAGTGTCACTGACATAGAGAATCAATACGTGGATCTGTACAACTATAAAATATTCCAAGTAACAACAGTTTCAGTGAGGCAAGATTATCCAGAAAACAAACTGTTTCAGGGAAGGGATTCAAGGTTTCATGACTGAATGACCAACAGTGTCAGGAAGAGACTGGGTATCTATCTTTCCAGTTGTTGACCCGTCCTGAAACCCAGCTCTCTATGGTCACAATGGGCCTTGCACTGCTCTGCACTCACACCTACCTATGCCACATTCAGAAAAATATCTTTCTTCTGCCCCTTTTAAAGAAAAACTCTCAGAGCTCTCTCTCTTCATTTCTATCATCCCATTGTCCAAGATTGTGTCCCAGGCTGTTGCTTGCCTTATATAGCATAGCCAATAATTGACAAGGTAAGTATGAGCATGACTGATGAGGCTGGCTTCCTTTGAAGCACATGATTGCACAGAGGACAGCCTACTCCTGACGAAAGCAGGAATGAGGTACAGACTGCTCGGTGAACAACAGTCTACAGCAGGGCTTCTCACTTCCTAGCGATGTGGCCCTTTCATACAGTTCCTCATGTTGTGGTGACCCCAGCCATACATTTATTTTTGTTGCTACTTCAGAACTGCAATTTTTCTACTGTTATGAATTGTAATGTAAATATCTGTGTTTTCAGATGATCTTGGGCAACCCCCGTGAGAGGGTCAGTGACATGTTGAGAATCACTCGTCTACAGGATGTCTAGACTGTAGGTGACCACATATTGGGTCTTCTATGTCTTCACTGTAACCTTCCACTGTGAAGTACTAGTTTTCCAGTAAATATGACAATAGGATCCAAGCATCCCAGTATGCTTTTCTGTTTGAATATGGTTAGAACTAAGCAAATTATTTAAAAATAATTTGGAAAGGGCACAGATACATCCGCAGGAAAAAAAAAAAAAATGAGGAGCAGAGACTATCACTAGGAGTTATTTCTCTCCTGAGCCAAATCAAAGCAATTAACTAATAAAAATAAGGAATCACCATGAATATAAGACACACCATTTAGAGATGTATTTGGAAGAATCAAGCACATAAGTACTTTTAGATGTGACTCTGGATACAAATCATCAAATTTCAACCTCTGCCCTTTGCCGTAAATTAGCTGAGTGTCTATTTACAGGCCCACAACAGGGTCCCTCCTCTGAACCCCCTTGACTGTTTACTGGCTCACATCTCTGGCTTGTCTTCCTGCAAAGCCATCTCCTTACTCAGCCAGATTTTAAGCAACTTCCACAGGCTGATTTTCATTTGTCTTAATTAAAGAGACTTACCGTATTGCCTGCCTCCTGTATTTCCCCCCACACTTTGGAGTACCCTGGCCATACCCAGGCATGGGACAATGTCCCTCAAAGGTGAGTTTTTTTCCTTAGGCTTCATTCTCTCAAGCTCCTCAATGTTTTTTAGGAATAGGGTAAGAGTACATATCCATGGGTTCTCTATCTGTGGATCCAGAGAATTTTAAATACACTGAAAAAAAATTTGTACTTGTACTTAACATATACAGCCATTTCTCCTTATTATTATTCCCTGAGCAATAGAGTCTAACAACTATTTGCATAACATTCACATTGTACGAGGACTTATGAGTAAGCTAAAGATAATTTAAAGTTTCAGGGAGGATGTGCACAAGTTATACTCAATAGTGTAGTTTTACATAAAGCACTTGGACATGCACAGCTGATGATAGCTGGGGTGGGATGAGACTAGACTCAGTTGCACTCAGATACACATGGATAACAACTCCTGCTACTTAACCCTAGGTTGAGAAGTCAACCTGGATTTTGCTGTTAAACTTCTTCTGGATACCTTGAGAGAAGAAAGAAGTACAGTATCTATCATGATGTGTGTGCCAGCATGCTCCTAAATGCAACATGTAGAATTAAGACCCAGCTACTGAGGTAGACAGGGACCTACTGGAGATATGGCCCAGCCCTTTCCCAACCACCAGCACATATCTCAGAAACTGCATCATTGTAAGAGTCTGTAGCCCTATGGCCAGAGATTCCCTTAGCGGCACAGAATCTATTCCTACTGATCTTGCTGGGGAGAACGTTGATGGATGGAGGTGATGAGGATTACAGAGCTTCCTCTCTGCACCTTCCCTCACTCTCCCTAAATCTCCCTAGAGACCTCAGCTGGTATCTGAGCAACTACTTCTACAGGCAGGCTTGTTAAACTGGGAGGTTTCCTGGACCTGCTTAATTTGGCTTTTCATTGCATGAAGAGTCAAATTAAATCAATTGTTTCTCATAATGAATGCATCCATTCTCTTTCATGAAAGAGAAAATGGCCATGCGACCCCTGAACAGTGTAGAAGGAGATGGCATACCTGGCACTCAAACAGAGATTAAGAATTTCATATATCAGTGTTTCAAGGGTAAGTCAGGCCAGGCCACCATACCTTCAATCTGATCTCCATTGGAGCTATTTAGAACCACTTTTCCCAATTAAAAAACAAAAACAAAAACAAAAAGCAAAAAACACCCATGGCCAGCAATTCATGGAGGTTGGAGTTTTCTTATGGGATATAAACTGAATATCTTACCATAGAAGATAAGTATTTTTTAATGTCAGCAGGAGGAAGGTGGCTTCAACTGTTATATGAGACAACAATATGAAAGCAAGCATTAACTGAGCAATAAAAAGGTAACCAATCCAGCAGCTATCATTGCTGGAAGAGCCCTTTGTCTTAGCTAGAGAATATTCTTCCCAAAGTCCTTTCTCCCACCCAACTATCCTCATCCATTTCTAAATGGGAAGAGAATCATGTGATAGTGTGGAAAGGATAATATCAGCACAGAAATAGTGTATCTTGCTGGTGAGAGTATTAGCAAGGATCTCACTGCAGAATAAGTTTAGGTAGGACATTCTAAAGAGAGAGAAAGGAAGAAGACAGAGCAGGGGAGACTCTGCTAGCTGCCGCCAGAAGAAGCAAGATGTAAAGGTACCAGTAAGCCATGAGCCACTGCAAAGTATAGATTTATAGAAATGGGTTAATTTAAGATATAAGAACTAGATAACAAAAAGG
This sequence comes from Onychomys torridus, assembly GCF_903995425.1. Lineage (NCBI taxonomy): Eukaryota > Metazoa > Chordata > Mammalia > Rodentia > Cricetidae > Onychomys > Onychomys torridus. The sequence goes on from NC_050449.1 coordinate 21,366,615, forward strand.
CTGCCATGGCCATAGTTTAAAACTAATATTAGCCTGTGTATGTTTATTTGGGTCTGAGCAGCTGTGGGACTGGCAAGACACAGGAAAACTTTCAGCTACAAAAATCCTCCTGGACAACTTTGGTCTTTGCCTCTGAACCATGAAGAAAGAAATGATGGCAGGAGGTGGCAGGGAAAGCTGAGCACAGTCTGGATGACTCGGGATGATTCCATCTCTGAATTCTGGACCCAACTATGGCAGAAGTCAGAGTCCTAAAGGATGTGTTTCTCCCCCTCACTCAGATCCTCTTTCTGTCCTTATATTGAGTTCTATTGCTCTAGACTGAACTCCCAGCACACAGCTGGAAGCAGCACCAGAGAGGCCCGTGGCCTCCCATTGGCTGGCCTTCAACGCCTCTTTCCCAGTCCCTTCTCCTCCCTTCTCTCCTCCCCCTTCCATTTTTGACCTTCTCCCAGATTCCTTCCCCTTATCTTTGCAAAGACTAGAAGCCTCTTTCACCCATGCTATTCCTTCTGCTGGAAACACTGCCATGAAATTGTACTGTCACACTTAAAACAACCCTCAATGCCCAGCTTCTCTCAAATCTTCCAATGGCAACTGAAACCTAAAGGCCCGTTGGTACCTAGGTTCAAATCCCAGTTCGCCCACTCACTAACTCTGTGATTTAGGACAAGCCCATAACCTCTCTGAGCCTAAGGTACGCATCTTTAAAATAGGAGCTACTCACAAAATTTGTTACAAGGATCAGGATGAAGTGGCTGCTTTCAGACTCTTTGCTCTGGCTCCAAGAAGGCACTTGATAAACATTCATCCTCCTGCCTTTCAGCTGAACTGCTTCTGGACTGTGGTTATTTCCTAGCTGGCTCCAGAATCCTGCAGATCCCTGCAAACTGGCCCCTAAGGAGTACTCTCCAGGCCAGTTTGCCTGACCCAAGCCAATGGAACAAACTGAGGGCAAGTTGTTGGCACTCCAGTACATTCTTGTGCCAGCTGCCCTTACCCAGAGATGCCTCTCTGTCTGAAGCTGAGAAAGGGGCACCCAGTCACATCTTACACATGGGTTCTTGGAGATTTGCTGTTTTGTGTGGGCAGGCAAAGAAAAAACTCAAACACCAAACAACGGGGCCTGGACAGTCTGTCCTCTCCTCTGATCCCTTTTCCCCTCCTCAGCATCATACCAGAGCAAGAGCTGAGAGCTGAAGGAATCTCTATAGCAATTCCATGTCCCAATAAAGGGATGGAACAGTCTTGGATAGCAATCAGGGCCCTGAAGGTGGCTAGTCTCAGACTACTTCATTTCCAACTTCTGCCCACAGAACCCCTCTATATTCTTTAGACTTGTTTTAGGCCTGGACTTCTGTGTCTCAGCCAGGCTACACCCTTGGCCTGGATATCAGCCCTGATGTCTCTGTTCACTAAGATTGATTCTCATGCTTCTGACTTGTTCTCTCAATGAGCAGTGCTAACTCCCAGAACACCAACATCAATGTCTACACTGCATATAGAACATGCATTGTCTTTACTTCTTTATACAGCCCAAAGCTTTTCTGACACTTTGCTTAATGCCGAACACAATGTCTGCTGTGCACAGCCTCCGTGTCTCTACCTTCACGAATCTCTACATATGCCCAGCACAGAAGGTGTGTCTGGCAAATGGACAGTACATGGCTGGGCTCCAGGTGGACCCTCATGCCACTCTAGATCACTCTTCTGCTTGGTAAATATTTCTTCTTATTTTTAGAGGACTTAGAACCACCACCTTGCTGTCATACCCACTTTAAATCCATACTTTAGTGATCTTGGGGACGCAATAGATAGGAAGACCCTAATATGCAGTGTGTTTTCCAGAGCAGTCATTTCAGAAGGCTTTAGGGCACATCCACCCGCTCTCAGCTCTCAAAGAGACCAGAAATTCCTTGGCATAACCACTTCATACTGCCCAAGAGTCAGGCCCAATAGACACTGAACTGCTTAGTTTAAGAGTCTTTGCCCCTAAGATAACAAAAAACAATAAAAAATGTCCCTTCACAGCCAGTGACATTAAGCTAGAAGTCAGAGAGCTGAGTTGTGCCTGTCCTGTTTGGAGTGAACCAGTTCATCTGTCTGTCTGTTTCTGGTGCTTTTACAAAATATCTGAGTATGAACAACTGATAAGGAAAACACAGTTGTTTAGCATCTGGTCTAGAGTCTGGGAAAACCAAGAACATGGCCCTGCTATATTCTCAGTGTCTGGCAGGGCCTTGTGCTGCTCCATAGCATGGTAAAGGGTAAGTACATTAATCTGGATCTTACCAAGCCACTAATACTTAATAATGGAACCCCATTCTTACCAACTCCCCTATTCTCAATTACTTCCCCAAAACTCCACCAATGTCTGCCAATATAAATGTCATTAACCTACAACTTTCAGGATTAAGTTTCCAATAGGTGAACTCCAGGTGACCCACTTAAACCACAGTGCCCTTTCTCCCTGGTCCAGGTCTTTGCTTATCAAATGAAGAGCTACTTGCTGCTTCTAGATCCTTCTCCTAAGGCCCTCTTTTATTATTTGTACCTTATAGTGAAAAGAATTATTTACAGGGCATTATGTACTCCTTCATCTCCTATTTTTAAAACAAGTCAAAGGATGTAGGTCACCATTCAGAGTTGCTGATTAGGTGTGAGATACCTCTGCCCAGGCCATAATTCAAACCTAGATGGAAGCTGGCATTTTAGCCATCCCCTGCAGCCTTAAAAGTGGGAGCAACATGCTTTTCTCTGAAACGTCAGCAGGGGATTCTGGAACTCCAACTGGAGTAAAAAATCTCAAGAGACCCAAACCTCTGACTGAAGAGCTTCCTGGGAGGTTTTACCTCTTGATTTGAGACATGATCATCTGGGGCATGGGATGCTGGTGGCATAGGGAAGAAAAAGGTAGCATGTGACTCTGAAGTGCTGAACCTGACTTTCCAGGCATAATCTCCTGAGGATGGGGACAGGAAGAGGCCAAGGCTCATTTACAGGAACAGGGAAGGGTTTTTGCTTTACTTTATGAAACTGTCATTATCTGTGGCTCTTCTTAGAAATCTAAAGGGATGTCCACATTTATGATCACTTCCCCAGGATGAATGAAGGGGACAAGTCCAACACTCTGTTTCCTTCCATTCTCTTCTCCTCAAGCTTCTACTTTTCATGCAATTCTCAGAGCAGAATGAGTTCACAGCCTGGCACGGCAGGACTGGAAAATGGGAAAGGAACATAAGGGCCTCCATGCTCATTTTATAAGTGAGGAGCCCAAGGCCAAGAAAGATGCAATGATGTGTCCATTGTCACATGCATTTGCTGCAAGTCAAAGCTAGACTCGTGTCTGAACCCTGGAGGAGGCCTCGGAGCAGTGAACTCACCCTGCCTGGAGCCCAGCTGAGCTCCAAGGCCACTGAACTGGTACAAGATACCAGATAACTAGTGACAAAGAAAAAGTATATCTAGGCCCTAAGTCCCCTGTGTGGCGACAATCATCTGCACTCCTTAGGATCTCTTCCATGAACACATGACACAACCTTTTAAGGTAAAAGTTAGTGAAATAAGGCCTCTCTCTCTCTCACTCATTCTCAGTAGACAGACTGGTTCCAGGTCTATAAGCTGCACACTGTAGGCCCATAGACAGGGTGACGACACTTGTGTCTAGAGAATGGCACAGACCCATGGCCTGCAGTGTGCGGTTTCATGGGGTAGCTGCAGGCAGGCAGCAGAGGTGAATAAAGTGCTTGTTTCCTAGGATGGGAAGTCTGGGTGTTGATGAGGAGAGGAATGAGAGAGGAAAGAAGGTATATTGGCAAGAGGTAGTCTGGCTTCTGGAGGTCACAAGCAGCCACAATGACCTTGCAAGGGTTTCTTGTTTTGTTTTCAGAAAAAGAAATTCATAGACAATAAGGAGCTACCAGAGCATGTAAGTAGGGATGTGACAACGCCAAGTCTGAGTCCTAGCTAAGTCGTGTTTGACAATAGAAGGGAGGTGCATTGTTGATTGACTATGCAAGCTAAGCTGAACAGCAAGATGCACAGAGGCAGCAAATGTCAGAGGAGAAAAAAATTCCAAAGCTCATTAGCCAGCCCAAGGCTTTGGCCCCTTGACATGTGGGCAGTATGCTAGATAATAGGAAAACAAGTCCCTCATGCCCGCTAAGTGGTACAGACTGAGCCCTGCAGAGCTCATCTCGAGGTGGGCTTAACTCCAGTAGTCTATTTTATAAGCAGTTCCTCCATGAACAGTTATGAGCTTGGACAGGTAACTGCATGTAGCTAGCTCTGCTCCTCCCTCTCCTGGGTGGAGCTAAACCTGGGCTCTCTCCCAAAAAACATGCCAGCCAGGATCATAGATGAGACTAGTGCTGGGCCGCCTCAAATCTATAGCCCTCATGGTGCCTTGTAGGAGTTGGCTCATGTAGGCAAAGCCCAGGCTTCCCACAATGGTCTAGCACAGTGCTTCTCAACCTTCCTAATGCTGCAACCCTTTAGTATAGTTCCCCACGTTGTGGTGACTCCCAAGCATAAAATTATTTGGTTGCTACTCATAACTGTAATTTTTGCTGCTGTTATGAATTGTAATGTAAACATTTGATGTGCAAGATATCTGATATGAGACTTCCCCCTAAGGGTCTCTACCCCCAGGTTGAGAACCACAGGCCTAGCATCTCTATGGAACTAAATCAGAGAAAGGTCCCTAAAATGCTGAGACAGAAGGAATCAGTATGAAACAGGAACCACACTCCTGCACCCTGTAAGATTATACCCCAGTGTCTGCATGCACAGAGGGCAGTCAGAAGGTAACGGAGCATATGAATAGCAAGGGTCAACTCTCAGTGATGGTTTTCACTTCCTGTTTGTAGTTTGGGCACTTTATTTTATAATAATTTGGAAAAATAAAAAAATTGTAGAAAATAGTACTATGAAAGAGGGGAAGATATTAAATAGGGCTTGTGACTTATCTTGGTTTGTCTGTACTTGAGAAATATTTTCTAAGCATGGCTTGGGCCTTCCTATCACTACAGCCCCATCTCCCTCCCTCATGAAAACAACACCACTACATAGGACAGGTCAGAGTCTTCCTCCGCCTCCTAGCTAGCTCTGTGGCTCTACTCCCAATCCACAGGACTTCCAGCTTCCTTCTCTTTTAACTATCCAAATGATGGCATTCAAAGCCTGCTAATGACTTCCACAAAATGTCCTCCCATATGGCATGTCTGGGCTCTTTTCTGCAACATGCCAAGCTATCCAGAGTTCTGCCAGAGAGGATGCCTTTCCCTCCCACTCCTGCCACCAGCACCCTGTATAGCATATTCTGTCCACTCAAAGAGGAGATCTGCGAGGTGTACAGGGATGTACACTATGCCTCAAGGATGTGCCATTTCTGTTTCGGCCACACAGTGTACCCATCTTCTATGTGACAACTCCTATGAGGAAAGGTTCCTACTCCTTTGGAACATAGGAACTTTAGACTCTCTTCCAACCTTCTGGCTCCATATGAGATGTCCCAGCAGTACCAGGTTGGCTCTCTGCTTGCTGAGTTTCAAGAGGGTAGAAGAAGCATAGGAAGAAGGAATTCATAAAGCAAGGTTGAGAAATGATTTAAACTTGTTGCCTGTGTTGTATTTTACTTACTGTTTCTGTGGGGTGCCTGAGATACCTAACCCACATTGTTAGTCCTTTGGGTCTAGACACAGAAAGTTCTGCTTAAAATGCAAATAGGTTTCTCAGATGGACAAACGCATTCATAATAACATCAAACATTCACATAGCATTTTATACTTCATCTTAAAGCAGCTCCAAGTGGCAAGAGAAGAACTCTGCCTCTCTCCAGACGGCGACACTGAATGGCAGTGAGGGGCAGTTTGCGGTGTAGGACCTGCATGCTCAAACTCAGAGGTGTGCAACCCAGTCCTCATGAAGGTATTTGGTGACAGGTAAGCACTGGCTATCAGCCGGGCCTTTAGTTGTCTCAGGCAACTAATGTAGGATCTCTGTTAACATAAAGGCAAACTTTCTAACTGACAGTATTTCCTGTTAGGCATGGCAGCTGCATGGCCAGGTTAGATGCGTGAGGTATCAGGCAACACTGAGAGTGGACCCTTCCTGCTGGAACATCCACAGTCCTTAAGGGTGTTAGCAAAGTGGTCCAATCCCATGCCTCTGGGCGTCGTACCATTCTCGGTGGTATAAACAAATAGAAGGATGCTGATGTGGTTCAAATTATTCTGCCACTCTCCATAAATTTTATAGAAGAGAGATGGGCTTCGACTTGAACTTGGGGGCATGCAAGCAGACAAAAAAGGAAATGAACATTTTCTAGCCTTCATTTTGTATGAGTTGAAACTTTTTCAGAAATCTAAAACATACCCCACTCTAGCTCTGTCCTAACTGAAGCAGTTATAAATGGTGGCAGCAGGGTGGGAACTCCAGCAAAGCAGAGGTGAAGCCACCAGGTTTTATCAGGCACCTCATATTAGGAGTTCTCTAGAGACAAGGAGAGTCCACATGCCAGCAAAGATCAGGTTAACTAGCTACCCTCGTTACTATTGCTTTAAGAGCTAAGAAGCCAGGGAGGGAAAGGACAGATATTAAAGCTTGGACCTACATCTATCTGGACACAAAGAAGTATGAATATTTTCAAATTAAATTATTTTCATATTAAGTTACCATTAAAAAAAAATAAACTAGAAGCCAATCTGCGTGGTGAAAGAACTGTAATTCTAAGGAAACCTTAACCCCAGTTGCAATGAATCAAAACTACAAACATCCGAACAAGCTCTCTGTTGTGTCCTGTGGCCACATCCTGGATGGGCATACCAAGCACTCTCCAGGACAGACCTATTTTTCTCTCTCCACAACAGAAAGGGAACAGAGGGTGATTGACAGGAAGGACATTTCCAGAGACCAAGTCAAAGCCATTGAGAACAGTGTCCAAGGAGCTGAACCCTAAGAGGAGCATCCACATGGGTCAGCCATGGAGCCCAGTCTGCTGTTGCAGCAGCAAGCCTACCCTTCCTGAGAAATGAAGTCTAACCATTGTTATAGGCTGGTGACATAGGCTGCACCTTTCTCTCATCCTTTCCTGAAAGAATGATTGATTTTTTAAAATTGTGGTTATTTTCTCTTTCCTTCACAATGATAAATTTGGCAGGCTGGGAGCAAAATACAGGCCTGTCCTTTAATTCATAAGTCACTGGGCTATAAGAAACCCTATCTGAGATCAGGAAAGACCTGATCCTAGATTATAGGATCCAGTAACTGGTTAGGATGGTATGGAGCAGGAATGTCCTTGCCTCAGAAATCCAAAATAGGGGTCAGCATGCCAGATACACAGACCTTAGCAGTGACCATTCCATTGTTCTTTCTAGTTAGAAGTGTGTCTTTCTCTTATTCAAGGTACCAATATGCACTGCCACAAACCATTTTCCAGCCTCCCTTGCAAGAAATTATGGCCACATGACTAAATTCTTGCAAATAAGATATGTGAGCAAGAGGTTTTAGGTAACCTTTGTAAAAAAATTTTTTAAAAATAATAAAAAAAACCCATGTTTTTGCCTTTTGTTATTTCCCACATCTCTCCTGTCAATAACATAAATATGATGGGGAGAACTCAAGCCACTCTTGTGTACATGGAGACCTGAAAACAGGAAAATAATGTGCTAAGAATACAGTTCCTAAGTATGTGTGAATCTGCCATATCACCCATCGGGTCTGCTTGTTCTGTTATGAGGAGACAGAAAGACTTTATTTCATTTGAGATATTGATTTTACATATCCTTCTCTTCTGCCAGAAGCAGAGTATACTTCTTAACTGGCACAAGTTCACCACTCATTCTGAGTCTTCATGTCAGTGTCTGCAAAATTAGTTTTCAAAGCACCTACATCCAAACCTGCATTGGGAGACTCTAACTGAACGAGTGTGATTAAAAAGCCCCGCAAAATCTGTCATCCAGTCCTTTCTACGCAAATAAAATTGTTTCTCCACTTACTGCAGTTACCACTACCATCATTATTACATAGTCTATGATGAGTTCAAGCCAAGATGCAAACCAGGCCCCTGGACAGCGGTGCCTACTCTGAAGTCCTTTACCTTACAATCTCAACTCCTTGCTGCTACTGTAGACTCAACCCATCAGAGCAGACAGCAGGAATATTCGAGGCCATGCATGAGGAATGTTCCCTGCAAGCAGCAGAAAAGAGCCAAGAGCAGGGTCCTCTGACTTGTGATATAAAAGCCATCTAGTAAATGTATTGGCTTTGCAGGTCAGAGCATTTCTGTCAGTTACCACATTGTCCTTTTAGTGCAAAAGCAGCCATAGGCCCTGTACAGAGGAATGAGAAGAGCTATGTGCCTGTGAATCTTGATTTAGAGAAACAATCAATAGGCTGGCTTTGGCCAGGGGCTCTGGGTCACTGACTCCTGGCCTAGAAGTACAAGTCTAGAGGGTGCCAAGTTCTATAGCAGTTTGTTCCCAGGCCTCAGGCAAGCATGAAGAAACCTTTGCTCAGCTTTCACTTGCCCCTCAGTGCCTTTCTACTGTGTGGTGAAATATAGTATACCCTAATAAAGTTTACCTGAAGATCAGAGAACAGAACAAGCCACTAGGTTAAAAATAGATGCTAGGCAGTGACACCTTTAATCCTAGCACTCGGGAGGCAGAGAACTGTGAGTTCAAAGCCACCCTGGACTACATGAGATTGACTCAGTCTGGGAGAGAAACAAAGCCAGGCAGTGGTGGCACACACCTTTAATCTCAGTACTTGGGAATCACATACCTTTAATCCCAGCAGTAAGAGGGAGGTGATATGGTGAGCATAAAAAGGTTTATACAGCTTGAGGAGATAGGAATTAAAGCTTTTTTTGTTAAGGAACCCCTTTCTGCTGGAGGCCCATTGGCTGAGGCTTTCCAGGCTGAGAAGTCCTAGAGGTGAGACACGACTGTGGCTTCTTCCTTTGTCTCTGATTTCAGGCAAATTTATTAAGGTACACAATATATCACCACACTACTGTGTTCCTTCTGGGGCTCTTAGAGCAAGCTGTGCTCATCCTGTGCATAACCAATGTGGAGCACATCCTCCCCCATCCTCACACAACTCAGCACTCACTCCTATTCAGCTGCAGCCCCAGCCTATGCACCAAATACCACACCTTTCAGCAAACTCCCAGTGCCCCTAAACTGGAAGAGGATCCAGCAGGTGCCAGGGTCAATCAAAGTCAGCTCTAGGAGAATTAAATTTTAAGCCAGAAGTGCTAGCAATGTGAAGCAAGCTTGAATGGAGGGATGTGTCCAATCCAGCCATGAATTCCTCCCCTTTCCTTCTCCCAACCCAATCCCAGTTCCCTGTGGGCACTCTGCCAGGAGACCACATCACCAGCAGGCTGTTAACCTTGGCAATGAAAAGCACAGCTTTATGAGCACAAGAAATTGGCTAAAGTCATTAATTTTGCTCATAATAGAAAATTAATTCTTGGAATGAGGTAGCCAGCAGCAGCATAGACTGCTGGTTTTAAACATGAGGGGGAAGCTCGGTGACCTCATGATGCTGAGGGATGTCCCTTCTGTTCCATTGCATCAGGGTCATTTTTTTAAAATGTGGCTTTATCTTGAGGGAATGAGGATGCATTGTCTTCTTCCAGGGTTTCTCCTAATAAGAAAAAGACAGGATCAACACAGCCCATAGTATGTACCCACACACTCTCTACCCTCTATAGCATTAGACAAGAAGAAATAGGGGTGCCATGGCTCTCTCTGGGTGACCAGAAGGCTTCTATCCAACTTTCCAAGGCACTTTCCACAGTCCAAGGGGTGGTGTCCTTTTCTCATGCTGTGCTAGCCCAGAAGGCAGCATGTGGTTCATGGGAAGTAGGATGGAGAAAATAGGAATAGAGAATACAAGAACAGAGAGGAGAGTGGGCAGAAATAAAGAATAAGTAGCAGCATTGAGAACAGGCATAGTTCAGAGAGTGGAGGGTTTCCACACTCAGTACTCAGTCTCTTCATATGTGCGATAATTATTTAAAGATGGGATGGTTCCTCTCTAGTGATTGAGGACACTGAGCCTCAGGGAGAGAAGTAAAGTCTCAAGATGCATTGTCAGACCAAAGCTCATGTTGTTTCAAATGCCAAGGTGCCCCCTCCCTCCTTCTCTCACAGCCCTCATTCTATAATGCAAGAAGTCCGTGGAGTCTATTTAATGAGCAAAGGAATTTATTTGGGGGTTAACTCACTACCACGGGAGATATATTGTAGGGTCTGGGAAAGCTGAGCTATATCCCATGCTGATTTGCCTGGTCCAAGATCTCAGCATCTAACCACACGGAAGCAAAGAAAGAGCTGCATACCTGCATCCCAGGTCTTAAGGGTCATGATCAGCCATGCCCCAGGAGCATGTACTTCAAGGTCATACGTAGGTGTAATAGTTACCTGCTATCTCACTAGGGGTGGTGCTTCAAGATCAAAGCTAGAACAGCTACCCACTACATCACCCCCTTTTGTCTAAATAAGAAAGTTCTAACCTAACACAAAACCATATATAACAGGAATGATTACTAAGTATTGTCCAGGAGAAATAAAGGGTAATGACCTAAACAAAATGGAACTACAATCAACAAAAACATCAATCAAGAGACACATACTAAAATTCAGAGATGTCCAGAGCATAGGTAAATGGCATATTACGAAGATCATTCCAAATGCTGTCCTATCCTGAAGAACCTGAATCTAGTACTTAATATGTTCTAGCTAAGATATGAGAAGATTGTAACTATAACTATTAGTCTTCAACCCCATTAAAGACCTGGGAAGGAATATAATAATACCTGAGAAATGGGAAATGTACACAAATAATTTTCAAAAATCTTTTGAGACTAGACAGAGAGAGCTAGCCATCAGGACAGTCACCAAAATTTCTCAGCATTGTTGGGGCATCCAATTTGGCTACAGGTCTAGAATATCTGACAGACCATTTTCAGAAGCAAGAATTTTGAAAGACCATCTTCCCTGTCTTGGCAGAGTTCAGTAGTTGCTTTTCCTTGTGTCCAGTTCATCCAGAAAGGACAGCATTCATACTGTCAGCAGTCGAGACAAGGGCAGTTCTTGGCCCAGCAGGCCATTATGTGTCAGGAAGAAGACAAACTTCCAAACAGAAATGTCTCAGAAACCTAACATTCTCTTGGGATCGGATCAGTGTTGCCAGGAGAAATCATGTTTCATGTCAACAGAATTCTAAGTTATCAAAACATTTAAATGCCATATTTTCTAGGTCTATGAAGTGTTTGAAGATTACCTATTCACCTGACCTATGTATCTGTAAATCTGGATAATCTAACATAACTATAGAGATGACAAGCATGGGTGACTATAAATCTTTAAGTCTTCTCTACCTAAATAACCTAAAGACTAAGGCTTCATAAAAACAAGGTAAATAGTCTGTAAACAAATTTACCATAAAACAATAATAACCTCAAAATTGTGACAATACACAAAATGTCTTAAACAGAGGTAGAAATGCATAGTGCAATAAGCAATATGACAACAATCTAAATATGTATCAAAATACAAAATATCATAAACAGAGGTGGAATGTAAATACAGTATGACAAATATAATTTTACATTTGTGTCAATATACAAGATATTTCAAATAGGAGTGGAAATATATGTATAATACAACAAATAAAGTTTTGTATTTGTATCAATATACAAATTATATTAAATAGGAATATAAAATAGTTTACATTTGTATCAATATACAAGAATCCATAACTGTGTAAATTATCTAAAGCTGATATTTTACTAAATTAGTTTACTAGTATATACAATAATCTACCTTAATATCCTATACCTATCCATTTCCCTTTTTCTTTTCTTAAGAAGACTATTGAGTCTAATTTTTATTGTTCTGTCTCCAACCTTATAACCATTATCCATAACCTGGAGAAAATGAAACCTTTGGGAGAAGGACGTCCTTTTGTTTTTTGTTTTTTGGGTTTTTTTTTAGAACTGCTTCCTGCTGTTTAGGGGGTGATGGTATCTCTGTGGGGTCCTGTAAGAAAGCTCAGATAGTTAGGTCTCAATAGGACTAGCTGTAGAGTCTGCAGCCAGTCTCAGAATAAGGGATAAGGTTGTCTGAGATTCTGGCTAGAAGTACAGTATAATGGACCATCTCATCTTGGGACTGTCCTGGAGAGTTTTTAGTCCAAAGTTAATCATTGAGTAATGTTCATGGGTACCATGGCATCATTCTGGATTGGGTAGAGTCACTGTTGTGGGTCCCCATCTTCCTTCTGGAGACTTCAGAGATTGCCATTGGAAAGGCTTATTTTTTATTGTGGAAAAGACTTGAACATTGTTAATATTAAAATGGAAAGTTTGAATTTATTCTCAATAGAGAAAGGATCCTCCAAAATTGAGGACAAGCATGGAAAGAAATAGAATCTTGATGACAATGGTCCCTTTTTTATTGGTTTTCTTCTGTCCCATACCAGGTGGGTGTTCTGATATGAGACAGAATCTCTTAAATTTTTTTAGTAACATGCTTGAGTTTAGAGAAGGAGAGAGCCACATTCCAACTCCAAAGCCAGCTATAATTGAATCAGGACCGTAACTTTTCTAGAGTTAAAGAGATATTGATGTTAGACAGTGAGATATTATCCTATAGTGTATATTGGTACCAATAGATTCTTTCCTTTTGTTGTAGATATCTCAGTATCCAAGGCCTTATGATTTCTGGAAGATGGGTATTTCTATTATCCTGTAAAGACAAAAACAGAACCCTGCCCCGACCCTTATTTGTTGAGTTTTTCTTCTGCTTGATTCTGACATTCAGGCTGAGATAATTACACAGCCAAGAGAGCACCTGACTTCCTGGTTAGGGATAAAGGAACAAACTAGTACAGCTATTATGGAAATCAGTATGGAGGGTTTCCAGGAAAATTAAAAACAGAACCACCATAGGACTCAGCAATACCATTCCTGGACAAATACCCGAAAACTCATCCATATTTACTGCTACACTAGTTACAACAGCAAGGAAATGGACCCAGCCTAGACTATCTAGTCTGCCCATCAACAGACAAATGGGTATTAGAAGCATATATGAATTTTATTCAATTGTAAAGAAAAAACTGCAGAAGTTGATGGGTCTAAAAACTATTATATTGCCCAAGGTAACCTGGACTCAGACAGACAACCACTGCATGGCTGGGAAGATGGGCTACGAGGGTGAAATGCTTGCCCTGTCAGTGTGAAGGCTGAGCTCAGAGTCCTAGAAACCACATGAAAGCCAGGCGGGCATGGCAGCCACTTGTAATCCCAGAACTCAGGAGGCAGAGACGGGGACCCTGAGGGGAGCTGCTGGCTAGACTGGCCAGACTTGGAAAACTGTGGGTTCAGCAGACTCTACCGCATGAAATGAAGTGGGGAATGATGAAGAAAACTGAGGTCAATCAACTTTGAACCTCCACAGATATAATCAGACATAGATGGGCATACGCACCTGTACACACACACCCATGCATAAACACACACATACATGCACACAGACAGGGACAGGGACATGGATGCACACACACACACACAGAGACCTGGACATACATACATGCACACATACATACACACGCAAAAACACAAATGTTGACTATTTTGTCTCATATATTGATCTTAGTTTTTAATGTTTTTACATATGTATGAATATAGGTATAGGCTATTGAACTAAACAAAAAGGGACCACTCAAGGAAAAAAGAGGTGTTAGTGAAGTTGGGGACAACAGCACACACATGACATGAAAGGAGCCTACTAGGTGTGGAAGGATACAAACCAGGGCAGAGGGGCAGGGAATAGGTGGCAATATTCAGGCTACAAAGAGGCTGGTGGTGAGCTATAAAGGCACTTTGAGCCTTCCCACACACACCTGCTGGGTCTTCCCTAAAGGATCAGACATCACAGGACCTCCTGTGACAATGCATTACCCCATCTTCAGTTAAAATGAAGTATCTTGGTTCACAAACAGTGTTTTAGACTCTTCCTACAGATTTACTGGGCTCAGAGGTCAATAGTTGCTTGATTTTCCTGAAAGCAGCTGAAGTTGGTAATTCCAAGACCACATGAGCCTCCTGCAGGAGGGCATACAGATGTAGTGCCCCAGGGGAAAGGTAAATATATTTTCAACAGAATTGCTTCCAGAAGGGTTGACCTCCTGTTTACCTCTGGAAAGAAGTATATGGAGAATCTGGTCAGATAAAGGGCATAACTGTGGCCATGGTGTGTGAACTAATCATATGGGCTCAAATTCTGGAATGACCAGGTTCCAGTCACACTCTGCCCCTCTTCCTGCTCGAGACAGTCTTCAAACCTCTACACCACATCTGTGAGACGAAGTAGTAATCCAATCCCTGGGAAGACCAAAGAAGGAAGGCGTGGGTGGAAGGAGCTCAGCTCTTAGTCCACCCACACAAGCAAGTGTTACAGAATCCAACTTTCGGGGACCCCAGGGGTGCTGGTGTACTAGGGCCTTCACAATTCGTTCTTTACCTACAACTATCCTACTTCAACTTCCTCAGGACATCACTGAAATACAGCTCTGTATCTCCAAATCCAGAACATCTGGATCCCTAGAGAGTGTATGGCCACACACAGGCATATACAGTGCCTTAGCCTGCAGCTTCTCTCCAACTCCACCCTCCATGCCCCCAGCAGGGCCAGCAGGTCATGACTGACGGCAGCATTTGAAAGCAGAAGCACTCAGAGATACCAACAGTCTTCACCAAATTCTCCTACCAAGGGTCAGTTGTTCAGGGATATTCAATCACACTATGAACCTCGAGTTTGCATTTGCATTAATCAAATAAAATGAACCTTGGGTCAGGAGGATGCACTAGCAACTGGTTGACAGAAGTAATCATAGAGTCTCAGAGGACATCTGGGAGAGATAGAGAGAGACATCAGAAGTAGTAGGGTGGGGTTTGGAGTGGTACAGCTTTTTGTATTTGGTGAAACAGATGCACAGGTCGTCTGTGGACTCCAGCAAGGAGAGAGGGTTAGCTAGTTGCTACTCATCTCGCAGGTTTTCACCCCAGCCTTGTAAATCTCAAGTCTTGTTCATAATTAGAACTATAAAGATTAGCTCAAGCTGCCTTTAGCAGCAGCAACAGGGCAGGTGCCTGTGGGAGCAGAATTCCTGTCAGGCTATGGCCTGAGTGGCCAGGCCACTGCTAGAGAAGCAGGCAGGTAACTGCGGAGTTGCAATTGCTGGCTGAGATAGCAGTAGATTAAGGCACAGCCACTGTGCCGAAGTTAAAACAACAATCAATAGGATCCCATTCCAGATACAGGGGTGTTTTCAAACTGCTCACTTGACAGGAGGTTCAAGTGTCTGGCTCTCGTTCACATATAACATTTCCCTTTTGCACGTGAACTTGGTATCTTGAATGAAAAGAGATGGGTTCTGGACACCCCGTTGGAAATTCCTTGGAGCCTGAGATCAGCTGACAATTTCCTGTTGTCAAGTAATTCTAGCAGCATGGATGTAAGAGCTGAGACTCCCTGGTGCAAACCGGCTAGAAGTTTCTGAAAGGAAACTGACAAACGCCTCTGTGAAAGCCAGGGAGTGACCACTCATTCACAACACAGCACAGATGTGTGCTCACTAGGCTGGCCCATGAATGGATTCTGCAAAGCATTGCTTCCAATTGCCCCCACACAACAGAAGTGGTTTCCATGAGTGTTCCTCCAAAGCCTCTCCATGTAGATCTTTTCAGTTAATTCGCATGGCAGTCTTTAGGTCAGCCAGAACCATTCCCTGCACTTCCTTCTAATAATTTTTAAATGCTATTCACTCTTCCAGGAGGCTCCTCTGCTCATAGAAAAAGTTGTGTGTGCCTTAAATAACAAAGTGAGCATATAAATACATGATAATTTGAACCTATTAATATTTCTAACCAACCTAGGAAGCCTTGTTTGTTTTTGTTGTTGGCTTTGGTTTTTTGAGTCCTAGGGGTGGGAGTCGTGGCCTCCAACCTGCTAGGCAAGTGCTGTGCCACTGAGCTGAATCCATTCTGAGAACCTTGAGGACCTGCATTGATTAGAGTTGATTGACTGCTAAAATGTACCAAGGGTTTGTTTTAGTTGGTATGGTTGGGCCAAAACTCAGAAGACAATTGCTATTTAAAAGTAGTTTGTTATTCCCAGGTCCCTGTGAGGAGGGGCACAACCCATTACACTACTCAGGGCCACAGAAAAAAGCACTAGGTTGGTCAGGACTGAGAAGAAACATGGATAAGTCCACAGCCTTCACTGTAGTTGTCCTGGAAGTGGTGGGCCAGGCAGGATGCAGCTAAACAATCTTAGGATTCCACAGTTTAAATCACTTCAACAGATTCATGCATGTTTCTCCTCCAACGCCTAGTTGGTGGCTGGCACAGGCATGGTGATACCACAGAAGCCTGACTATAGGAGGCTATGCATGTGTGGACTCAGGGCCAGTTGATCTGAATACCAAAGATCCATTAACAGGCAAGTTGTTTGATTTCTCCAAGAATTAGCTGATCCTGAGGCTGGAGAGATGGCTCAGCAGTTATGAGCATTTGCTACTCTTCCAAAGGACTCAAGTTTGATTTATAACACTCATATGGCAGCTCATAAGCACCTTTAAATTCCAGGTCCAGGGCATTAGATGTACTCTTCTGACCTCTGTGGGCAATAGGTAGCAGACATACATGCAGGCAAAATACTCATTTAAAGAAATTAATAAAACAAATAGAATTGGCTAATTCCAAGAGGGCAATTTCTCCATTTCCACAGGCTCCAAAGTACCAAAGCACCATAAAATATAGAAAATTAAAAAAAAAAAAAAAAGGATGAATGTAACTCTTTGCCGTGGCTATTTTGCATTTGAGTGATAAAATATTTTATGAGTCTTATTATTGCTCTTTTGTCTACAGCCTTCTTGTGAGTCATTATGAAGATAATGTTTGATTCACTCAAGAGGAAGCATTAACTTGTTCTCCATGTTAACTTCGTCAGGCAGCCTTTCAGCCTCTCCTTCAGGCATGTTCAGTGCGAAGCTCTGCTGGGCAGCCAGCCTGGCCCTCTGTCTGGGCTCTCTGTCTTCACTGGACTGCTGAGAACATTGAGAGCACTGGGTGAAAGGAAGGAGAACTAGAAAGCAGAGACATGAGTATGAGTGCTATTGCACAGCTTTCGACCTCACCGAGCATGAAGAGCCAGTTTGCTTCTCTGTGGGACCTTCACTTTCTTAGCTGCTGCATGTGTATGGGCCGATAGTCAATATGTAAGGCCCTGGAAACTGACTGCCCAAGACCACATCTTTTTAAAAACATTATTATTATTATTATTATTATTATTATTATTATTATTATTATTAATTGTATGTGGGTATTGGTGTGTGTGTGTGCAAGGGTATGTGCAACCAGGGGTGGGGTACGGGTTACCCACAGAGGCCAGAGGCATCAGATCCCCCTGGAGCTAGAGTTACAGACAGTTGTGAGCAGCTTGACATGGGTGCTGGGAACTGAACTCAAGTCTGTGCAAGAGTAGCACATGCTCTTAACCACTGAACCATCTCCCCACCACCCAAGACCATGTCTTTAGCACGCTCAAATGCAACTCTGTTGGACTTTAAAATAAACATTTTATTCATGAGCTAGAAGTTGCATCCAGTTCTCTATACCCATAGCTTCTGCATCCACTGAATCAGCCAGTGATGAGTTAAATCTGTTATTAAAAACTACATCTGTCTGGAACTTGTACAAACTTCACTTGCCATTCTTCCCAAATCACGCAATATAAAAACATATCGTGCCGGACGGTGGTGGCATGCGCCTGTAATCCCGCACTCAGGAGGCAGAGGCAGGCGGATCTCTGTGAGTTTGAGGCCAGTCTGGTCTACAGAGCTAGTCCAGGACAGACTCCAAAGCTACAGAGAAACCCTGTCTCAAAAAACCAAAAAATAAAAAATAAAAAAAAAGAAAGAAAGAAAGAAACACACCGCATTTACATTGTATGGGTGCTACAATGTTGTAGGATAACTCCTTCAGAGAACACATGGGCTCTTCTTTTTTTTATTAAATTTTTTCATTTATCTTACATACCAACAACAGTTTCCCTACCTCCTCTCTTCCCATCCCCCATCTCCCTTCTACCCCTGCCCAATCCACTTCTCCTCCATTCAGAAAGGTGCAGGCCTCCCAGGGGAGTTAGCAAAGCATGGCATATCAAGTTGAGGCAGGACCAAGCTCCTCTCCTGCATTAAGGTTGGGCAAGGCATCCCATCATGGGGAATGATTCCAAAAAGCCAGTTCATGCGCCAGAAGTCCAGTTGCAGAGAGGGAGGAAGAATTGTACCAGCAAGAGGGGGGTCAAGATCATGACAGGGGAACCCACAGAGACAGCTGACCTGAGCTAGTGGGAGTTCACGGACTGTGGACCAACAGCTAAGGAGCCTGCATGGAACCAACTTAGGCCCTCTGCTTGTGGGTGACAGTTGTATAGCTTGGTCTGTTTGTGGGGCCCCTAGCAATGGGATCACATGGACTCTTAAAACCAAATAGTCTTTATAGCTGGCTGGCAACTGCACAGGAAACTCCCCTAAATCATGCAGCACTGAGCCTTACTGTTCTTGGCTTTTTAAGCACAAAAAACACATCCTGAGTTGACACACTTCAGTTAACAGGAACAGTTAACAAGAAGCAGAACTTCAGAAGCCAGAAAGCAGAGTTAGTACATTTAGAGGCTTCCCCAGATGCATCCTGGGGCTGTCAACTTAGCCTTGATCCTGTTTTGGCAAGAGTTGCTGCCTATGTGCTGGGTTCCAAGGCCTGAACTGGATTCTACCATGGTATCAGTTGTGCTAAGGTCTGGGGGTCTACTGATGTCTGGGGGCCTGTTACAATAATATACAAATAAACTATACAGGAGAATGAGTGTAGGTTTTACCAAACTGATTTCATAACTAGTAGCAGATACTAACCTGTAGTTTTCAGACTCCTATTCTGACACCATCTGCAAGACTCAAAGGGAAGCCGCACCCAAAATCTTATTGTCTAATTTTAGACAAAATATCGTTACTCATTTTATGAAAATCACACTTTTCACTGTCACGATTCAAACCATATGGCTTTCTACACAAAAAAGTGATAGAATCCCCTACACACCAGAATATCCACCACTTGCTTTCTGATTTTCCCCTCTCTGAATGCCCTACGTATATACACATCCATATGTATCTGTTGTAGTTAGGGTTACTATTGCTGTGACGAAATACCTCAAGCAACTTGAAGAGGAAACATTTATTTCACTCACACTTCCGTACCACGATCCATTACTGAAGGAAGTCAAGGCAGGAACTCAGATGGGGCAGGAACTTGGAAGCAGGAGCTGGTACAGAAGTCCTGGAGGGGTGCTGCTTACTGGCTTGCTTTTCCTGGGCTGCTTGTTGTTTTTACCTGGCCAGGGGTGGCACCACCCACAATGCACTGGGCCCTCCCATATAATCAATTAAGAAAATGCCCTACTGATTTACCCACCAGCCAATCCTTTGGAGGATTAAGAGTCCTACTTCCCCATGACCCTACCTGACATCAAGCTGACATAAAAACACAGTATCTCTCCCTCGGACAGATGTATAGTCTAGAACACAATACCAACCGTTTTATGACCTTGTCCTACAGCAAGTGTAATTCAAGTCTATGCTCTTTAAGTGCCTTTTTGAAAGGTTTACGATGTTTTGTTTTAAGGTTCCACCGTATGTTGTGTACTAGTTTGCTACTGATAAGCAGCCTGGTCATTCACATTGTTTTGTGATTGTAAATCACTACTTATGGGCATCATTGAGTGCATACTCTTTCTCTACCAAGCAGAAATCTGCTACTCACAGTAAACCTGCAAGCGGACTATCTGAGTCAAGGGATAAACATATTTATAGTTAGAGTTTGGTCTGCTTTTCAAATATTGCACATATGCACTCATGCTCTCCTATGGAAGCAAACTACTTGTGCCAACTCCACAGCCCTTTTTGTGTCGGACTCTTCTCGGCCTCCTCTTGTTGATTCACAGGGCACACTGATGGTCATTGCTGAGTTCCTGCTCAAGCTGCCAAGGTTCAGCCTTGTTCCACTCTCTGCTCATGATAGTGCTTGGCATATAGAAAAATTCAGAAAAATACTTGTTAAAGATGAAGTTAAATACAAACTTTTTGGCAGTAGTTTGACAGAGTCCTCAGCCAACTGAGATGAAAATTGGCTGTACCATTGGAACAGTTTTTTAAGGCAATACTCTAACCAATCTGAAAATCCCTGTAGTGAGGTGGGCAGGGATAGAGGAGTCCATTTCTGCAGTGAGGTGGGTGGTCCAGAGGACTCCATTCCTGCATTGTGGTGGGGTAGTCTAGAGGAGTCCATTCTTGTAGTGAGGTGGGTGGGGCTAGAGGAGGCCAGAGGTGGGCTAGTCTAGAGGAGTCCATTTCTGCAATGAGGTAGGCCGGTCCAGAGTACTCCATTCCTGCATCGTGATGGGGTAGTCTAGAGGACTCTATTCCTGCAGTGTGGTGGGGTAGTCTAGAGGAGTCCATTCCTGCAGTGTGGTGGGCTAGTCTAGAGGAGTCCATTCCTGCAGTGTGGTAGGGTAGTCTAGAGGAGTCCATTCCTGCAGTGTGGTGGGCTAATCTAGAGGAGTCCATTTCTACAGTGTGGTGGGCTAGTCTAGAGGAGTACATTCTTGCAATATGGTGGGGTAGTCTAGAGGAGTCCATTCTTGCAGTATGGTGGGGTAGTCTAGAGAAGTCTATTCCTGCAGTATGGTGGGCTAATGTAGAGGAGTCCATTCCTGCAGTGTGGTGGGGTAGTCTAGAGAAGTCTATTCCTGCAGTATGGTAGACTAGTCTAGAGGAGTCTATTCCTGCAGTGTGGTGAAGTAGTCTAGAGGAGTCCATTCCTGCAGTGTGGTGGGGTAGTCTAGAGGAGTCCATTCCTGCAGTATGGTGGGCTAGTATAGAGGAGTCCATTCCTGCAGTGTGGTGGGCTAGTCTAGAGGAGTCCATTCCTGCAGTATGGTGGGCTAGTATAGAGGAGTCCATTTCTACAGTATGGTGGGGTAGTCTAGAGAAGTCCATTCCTGCAGTGAGGTGAGGTAGTCTAGAGGAGTCCATTCCTGCAGTGAGGTGGGCTTGTCGAAAGCATTGGGAGAGCAGAGGCTGGAAAGAAGCTAGGAGAAGCTGCCCTTTACTAGCCAATCAGTGTTCAGTACACTGGAACAGCACTGGCTTGTAGGCTGGCTAGATTAACAGTAAACAGTGTGTAAGGCCAAGGCCTTCCAGGTTCTGAGGTCTTTCCACTTCATTTACCATTTTCCAAAACATTGAAATTCTATATCATTACCTTTTCCTTCATCTGTTTAAAAGGTATGTCCAGTCAAAGATTGTACAAATATCCACCCACGTCTCCTGGACCCATTTAGGGTATTATCTTTAAAAGCATGTTTACACTTTTTTCTGTTGATATTCCACTTTTTAAAACAAATCCATTTTCTTTGTCAGAAGTTCATCCTATTAGCTATAATACTCTCTCTCTCTCTCTCTCTCTCTCTCTCTCTCTCTCTCTCTCTCTCTGTGTGTGTGTGTGTGTGTGTGTGTGTGTGTGTGTGTGTGTGTCACAACGATTTAAAAAATAGGCTATAAATTTGAAAGAGAGCAAGGAGGCACACAGGAGGGTTTGGGGGGAGGAAAAGGAAGGGAGAAATGGTGTAATTATAATCTCAAAAAAAACAGAAAATAAGAAAGAAAAGCAACAGAGAAAGGGATGGAAAGACAGCGGAGGGAGGGAAGAGGGCAAAGGAGAGAGGGGGAGAGGGCAAGGGAGAAGGAAGGAGAGACAGCAGAAGTAAGGGAGGGGAGCAGGAGGGAGGAAAGAGAATGGAAAGGCAGCCTGAGTTAGTCTTTGCAGGTTTTACGACTTTGCACCCAGCCCCCATCTCTCCACAGTGCTTTCTCAGCACAGATGGTGGAATTGAATTGAAGACAGCTGAGTGGAAGGTGTTGTGTGCCTCCTGTCTCAGAGCACAGAGCACTCTGTGACTAACCTACACTGTTTGGGGATCAAATCACTTGTGCAGAAGTCTCTTTTTATTTGTAGACTAGAAATTCCTCAAAACAAAGACCATCCTACCACCCTGCCTACCAAGTTCCTTTTGCTGAGTTTGAGAGGAGAGTGTTTGGGGATAAGGACATCTCTGGAGTGGGAAGCTATGCCTAACACAGCAAATTACAATAAACATCAGTATCCAGGGCTTCTGGCTCTTTCGATAGGTAGATACCCACAATTTCAAGGTACCTGTGCCTACATGCCACACTAGCTGTAATTATTTGATGTATAAATTACCATCAACAAAATGACAATGACTCAATCAGAAAAGAAAACTTAAGTCAAAGCTGTTGCCACAGAGAAATTAGACATGACAGAGACATCCTTTCATGGCAAGCACTCCAGAGCTAAGCAGGTGGGATCCTTGCCTCAGCCCCAGACTCTCATTTGGGCCTGGCTAATCACCAGGATGGCAGCAACTAGAGCATGCAGAGGTCCTATCTGGCTTTGTGGGGAGGGGGCTAAAAGGAAGTAACCCTTTGTTTCATCTACCTCTCTGAGTCCTCTGGGAGCCCAGAGGACAGGCTAGTTGTGGAGCATATCTCAGAGGCCAGTGCCCAGGTGAGAGTAGGCTTGGCACCCCAGAACTTCTCTAGGACAATGGACAGAACACTGAGCAAAATGGATACTTGCAGCTGGATGACCGTATCTCCTAAATGCTGACTCGGTTTCTGCATACTTCCAGTCCCCTTACAAAATGGAGCATTTCTTGAGAACAGGGCTACTGTGTCTGTGGTAAGCACTGAAGCCCTGCCTTCAATGCTGACTCACCACAGGCTGACCGGACCTCAGACAAGGCTCTCTTCTCACCCAGCCTCAATCCTGTCTTGTTGCTCTCACTCTGCTGTGGAGAGCAGGATCCTCGCTGCCCCTCAGATGTCTTCTGGGCCACCTCCTACTATCAAACCAGCACAGCGTGTCAAGCCTAGAACCCAAGCCCTTCACCTCCACAGCTCCCAAAAGGCTTTTTACCCTCACCACCCCTCATTCAGGGCCCCTGGGTGCCACACACAGTAGGTCATTCCTGCTCTCCACATAACTCTGATGAGTCCTAGAATTTAACTGTGTTTTTTGTGTGTGGTCTCATAGGGCATTTTACCTAACAGTTCTCATGCTACCTCCCATAGGCTGTATTTTTATATTGTTGTATTTAATATCTGGTTTTCATGTTCCTCTAAAGCATTTCACATTTAACTTCGTTCATGACATGTACATACTATGTACTCAGTGAGAGTTTTGAAATGGATGACTGAATACACACATTAAAAACAAAAAAAAAAACTTACCCATGTCTGTAAAAAGGGAATTATAGGAGCTGTTTCTGAGGATTGATGTCAATATGTTTTTATAAAAGAACTATCAAGTTTGTTAATCATTATTCAAATATGGGTGAATACTGAAGTTATGATATAGGTTCTCACATGAGCTCAGACACAGAGAACCTCAGTGAAGATGATTTGAGACCTAAGGTATGGAGACCTCAGGGAAGGGTATTGGAAGAACATGGCTCTGAAAGACCTTGGGGAGATGGTAGCCATCCATGTGTTTTGTCAACTTGACACAATCTAAAGTCACTTGGGAAGGAAGACTCAATAAAGGGCTATCTATATTAGGCTGCTCTATGGGGGGTTATCTTGATTACATTAATTTTAAGTGAGAAGCCCCATCTACTATGCTTGAAGCCACCTAGGCAGGGGATTCTGGGGTATTTAAAAGTGGAGAAGGTGAGTTAAGCAGCAGCATGCATACATTAATTCATTGCTCTCTGCTGTTGATTGTGGGTATGATGTAACCAATTGATTGAAGTTCCTGTCCCCTTGGCTTCCCTGCAATGACGGGCTACAACCTAGAATTGTTAGCCAAAGAAGCCCTTTCTCTTTGAAGTTGCTCTAGTCAGTGTGGTTTGTCATTGCAGCAGCAGAAGAAAACTAAGGCTCCATCTGAAGTTCAAGTGAGTTCCTCTGAAGTGGTGTTGGGTTTGGGGGATTTTGTTTTGTTTTGTTCTTTTCCATTTTTACCCAGAAGATTTTTCAATGTTTTTCCTTTCCCTGAAGTCAGAGATACTGTGGACTTCTTAGTTCTTCTCATGTCCAGGGAGGCCTGGAAAGTAGGTCAACTAGAAACCTGCAGATGAGTAACGGGATGATGAATTAACAGATCAATGCCCAGGCTGCAGCTATACTCTTGGCTCTCCTCCAGGGAAGTGGCTTGTGGTAGATGATTGTAGGAAACTCACCCATCGTAAGGAAGGCTGGCCCTCTGCAAGCACTAACTTAAGGCTCTGAATGTCCTTGCCATTGATGATGCCCTCTTGGATATACAAATAAATGGAGGAATGTGTGAATAAATGGAGAAAAGTGACCATACATGGTGCTATAGTTTGGATCTTAAAATGTTCCCTACAAGATGCCCCAGTTGTTAAGTATTTTGTCTCCAAATTGATGTGATGGGGAAGTAGTAGAGGCTTCACAAGGTAGAGGCCAATAAGAGTTCTTCTAGTCATTAGGAGTATGCCTTTTAAGAAGACCCTGAGACTCTAGACTCTTCCACTCCCATTTTCTCTTGTTTTTCAGCCATGAAGGAAGAAATTTTATCATGCTACCCACCACGATTCTCTGCCTTGCCTCAGTCCCCAAAACAATAAGCCAACTGACCCTGGACCTGGACAGAAACCTCCACTGCTCTGAGCCAAGACACACCTTTTCTCCTTATAAGTTTATTGTATCAGGACTATAGTTTGAACCCTAAAAATACGCAAGATTCCTGATCAGAGGTGAAGAAAATTAGGAAGATGAGACCATTCATTCAGCCTTGGTTGCATTAGCTTTGAAATGAAAATTCAAAATATCTACCTTCAGGACTATCCATTCAGGAATCCATTCCTGAACCTGGGATGGAACATCTGTTCTTCCCGAACACCCCAAGTACAGCAGGACAGGGGCTACAATGTAGAAGGAATGATTCCCACTCTGGGGAGATGTTTATTCTCATGAGAACACGGGAAACTGGGACTATCAAAACTGGAAGGACAAACTGAGAGATATAACTGTAGGACCATTCCTATATCTAATAGACACCTCTAAATACATTAAAGGAGTCTTGACACTTATTTACCCATGTTCCTCCTCTCTGCAGTTATACAAGATTGAATTTCATGAGGAATGTTCATAAAAACAAATAGAGACCCAAAGGAACTTGCCAGAAGGCAGGCACAGAACAATGCCTAGACAAGTTTGTCTTTGCCTGAATTCATACCAAGGGAATGTGCTTCCACTGGGGCTTTTATAACATCACATAAGTGGAGTTTTACTTTCATTTGAATCCAGACATTTCCACAATTTTCTTTAAAAAGAAAATCAACTGTTCCCTATGACAGACCCTTTGCTATAAAAGCAACCTTGCAACATAAAGGTAACCGTTGAACAGCTACCCAATGACAGGACTGGGATGAGCCCCTAGCATAGGCTACAACATCTTCAGTTGGAAAGAGAGGTCAGTGTAGCAATCTGGAGGGACTGTCACTCAGGAGCAGAGCAGCCTCTGAAAACATGTCACACTGATTCTGAAGACAGGTTGTTTGCTCCCAACAATGTATGTCAATATGGAAAAGAGAATTGAGTTTAATTACATGGCAAAAGCAGAAGATGCCATGGCATCTTCCAATATTTTTTTAAATAGACAATGTGTAAGTGCTCCAGAGGTCCACAGAAAGCACATGTTGAAGGATGGAGTGACCATCTTGAGTCTACAGAACTACTCTGCAATGCACTGGTGGAGAAAGGTCTTTGTTCCTAATGTAGACAAGGCAGAGCCATGCATTAATCTTGATTTACTGAAAAGGAACTGTGATGTCTTGGATAAATTCATAGTATCTTACAAATAAAAAAAATTAGTGTGCATTTAATGTGCCATGTTATTTCCCCCTGAAATGAAAGTAAGTAGCTAGTGTAGCTCACATTATGGAATTTCCTTGGAAGCAAGAAAATGCAGTGAAGCTCTACTGTGGGTGGGTCCTGTATGAGCCACAGTTCTTGGCCTTGAAGCCTCACAACCCATTTATGCGTGGGTTGTTGATGAGTAGTTTGCCCAAGGATTAGTAACACTACTGTCCTCAGCAGCAGGTGGGGGGTGTAGTCAACAGGGAAAGCTAGTTCCCAAAAGAACCCTAAACACTGAGGTGAAGGGCTTGGAGATTTGCCAGCTGACAGATAATGATGCAACTGTGCAACACCAAAAAAAGAGTGTGGTACTCTGCAGGAGCTGCATGGAGCTCAGGGTTTCTGGAAACATGGGAAATGGGAGAGAGGAAGATGGTGTTGGAGTTTCAAGTTGCAACCATGCAGAGCCCAGGAATTTGCCTTGGACTTCATCTTGCAGGCAACAGGAGGTTGAGAAGGATGATAGGAGCTGATGCACAGGGTCTTTAAAATATATATTTAAGATATATAGCTATATCATATCAATTCTATTACTTATATAAAATCTATTTAATAATTATATATTTATCTATAAATAACTAAACTTATAAGTATGAACTCTAAAAATCATAAGTACTTATAAATAATTATATATCATATATACATATATTCTGTTCTATCATTTACTTCTCTGTGTGTATATCTATGCAGACCAGAAGAGCACTGGATACCCTGGAGCTACTAGTTACAGGTAGTTGTGGGCCATGGAACACAGATGCTGGGAACCAAACAGCAAACATTGACAAGAGTAATAAGCACTACAAACCACTAAGCCATGTCTCCAGCCCCATGTTGTACAGTTTAAAGGAACCACAACTCAGTACAGAGAAGGGACAGCAATAACCATGAGGTGAGTTAGGAACCTGCTTCAGTCATCAGGAAAAGAATAAAGGTGACCCAAACCACAGTGGTGATGTAAGGTGGGAAAAGTTAATGGATTGTAGCGCATTCGGGATGTGAAAAAAATGGGTTAGAGGGAGAATGGCCAAACTGTGCCAGTAATAAGCATAAAAACAACGGGGGAAAGTGGAAAATCCACTTGGTTTCCTGCTCCCTCTTAGAACCTCCAAAGTCCATGCCTCAAACATCAGGAACCAAGAGTTTAGAATGATGCTTTCTAACCTAAGCAGCCTTTCCTCCCTGCTGAGTGGGCATGCAGATGCTCAAGGAGACCCTCCCAGCTAGTATGCTCTCCCACCCTAGAGACCATATTCACATTTGGGTCTTATTCTGATCCCAACGAAGTGAAAAGATGTTTCTGGGAGCATTCTGCTAATAATGTTGAGTCACTAGGTCCCTCCTCACTCCTGGCCAGCCCAGAGCTGGCCAGAGAATGCCCATGCAGATGGGTCTCAAGTCCTCAAATGAATTGCTGCAGGGAAATCAGATTAATCATGCTGCTTGGCTGCCGGCTACTACAGCAGAGCCCACAGGAGCCAGCTGGCCAATTTGGCTGGACTAGATCACTGGTTGTCCCTCAGCTATTTGTGCCCTCACCCCATGCCTTCCTTTCTGCATCTTGCTCCACTCAAGCCTAAAATCTCTGCTGAGAAGAGACCCTGTGCCCTGCGACTTCAGGCATAGGTGACATTCATGAACCTGCAGCACAAACTTCTGCAATGTCTAATATCCCCAGAGAAAGCCATCTTTATATGACCACCCCGCTGGGGCACAGCCCAGAAACCATCCTGAAAGGAATTCACTACTGGGCTTGACTAAGTAGACCCAGGAGGGGACCTGCTTCTCTGAAATGCACTGTGAGTTTCTTTTCCAATAGATAGGAGAGTGGAGAAGGTTTCTACAAAGCAGAGCAAAAACAGTCTCTGTAGAGAGAAGGGAGATTGTTCATGTTCACATACAACAACACAGGCAAATCCGAGCTCTTCCTCAGCAGATGCTGCAACTTTCAACAGACTCTCCACACTAAAGCTCAAGCTACACAGAGTATTTCTGCATCATGCTGTTTCTACACAACACAATTTGGAAATGGTCTGAAATGAGACTAAATGGTAGTTTGGTTACACTTTAATCACCGCAGGCAGATCAAGATGCCACCCTGATTATGACAAAGGAATCTATATTTATTTCCTGTGGGAATTTGCATCAGAGATGTAGTGATCTTTCCACAGTCACCCAATGTATTCATAAAGATGTAACAAGGCGTTGCAACTGTTGGTGAGTCATTTAGTGTGACTTTTTCCAGTCTGGCAGAGCCAGGGAACAAGCTTGCCCACTCAGAAGGCACTTGGACATCCAACTGTAGACTGTAGAACCAAGAAGTTATAGTTCAGTAGAGAGAGGGTGGGGCAACCAGAGACATTTCAGACCTCATTCCCTGCAAGCACCAGGCTGCCTCTCATGTGGACTTAGAACCCACGCACAGTGGGGAAGAAAAGTCTGTGCCGACCATCCAAGACTCAGGCAAAGGGAGCCTTCAAAGGGTCTTGGACTGTCCAAGCCAGTGCCCACATGGGACTTGTGCTTGAAAACCTCCACACTGAACAGGCATGCACAAAACACCTATACCATGCCAGGCTGTGGATGAGGAAAGGGTGGGAGGAGAGAGGATGCTGTTGCAAAGGTGGCTAAAACACTGTAACAACCAGGAGTACAGGACTGCTGCATCGTGAGCCAGCAGGGCAGCCAGGGCCAGTGCTGATTCCAGATCTGGTACAGCTATGGTAAACAACTGAGAAAAAGGACATGCTAGCTCCACCGTGCTTTAACAAATGTGAGTGGAGTGAGTCGTAGATATGTGGAGACATTCAGCCCGCCAGGAACCTAAAACTCCCTTGTGCCTCTGTCCTTCCTGAGCTACACAGCAGACTCAAGCCTGCACTGGAGAGCTTACCACACACAGTCTGCCAAATTCCTGATGTAAGAATCAGCCACGCAGAGAATATTTATGTCACCCAAACATTACTGCTGTCCTTTAAAAAAGGTCCTTTCCAAAGCCTGTGTAGAGATTTAATTGCTACTGTTAAGGTAACGGGAAATAAGAGAAGGGTGACTAGATATTAAAATCTACCTCCACCAAGGGACAGGTGCCCTTGACTTGAGCGGAAGGTGCTCTCTCTGTGCTTCCCACATGCTCGCTTGCCCTCCTGATATACTGTAGTACAACACAAAGGCCCTCCCTCACCATACGAAGCCCCTTGGTCTCACACTTGGCTCTTACTCGGTTCTTTGAGCCCTATTCCCCTCTATTGTTAAATAAGCAAGCCTGTGCTACTCTGCAAGAGCAGCAGAAAACAGGTACAGGAACCGCAACCAAGGCCTTTGGTCCCGTCATCTGATAAGCATTTACCAGCACAACACAACCCCCAAATCTGAATGGTTACAATAAGTTGAATTTGAGTGTCCTTCTCTTGTGCTTTACCCCACTCTAGTGCACCCTGTCTTCAAAGAATCAAAGAGTTTGGTTAAATAAAAGGAGGTTTAGATCTGTATCCTACCTATCTTCCAAGAATGGCCACTAACCTCTGCTGGGGAACTGAGATTAGCAAATGCTAATGATCACATAAGGCAAGTTTGGCTCTCTGATCACACACACACACACACACACACACACACACACACACACACATACTCACACACATACATACATATACACATACATACACATAGTACACTCATGCACATACACACACATGCATGCACACACATACACGCACATTCACACATATACACATCTATACACACACATACACTCATACTCATACATACAAATATGCACACACAGATACACACACACATACATACACACACACGCACATACACATCCATACATACACACACATACATATATACACATACAGACACATACACACACACACACACACACACACACACAAAGAAAAAAGGTGAGAGATCACTTTCTCTGTGTAGAACTTGGGGGATCTTTCTTTTGTGACTGATGTAGAACTTTCACAATTGTACTATTTATTCTATCAATGCGAGGAACACATGACTACTCATCCCATTTCTTAGATGAGGAGACTGAGACTAAGCCTGCTGGCTTGTTCCCGTGTCTGGTGACACCTGGGACCAGCCAGTGCTATGGAGCTGGGCTTTTGTCTCAGGGATTCCATGGGAATTGTCTGGTGGGAAGCCAGAGGGAAAACCAAGAGCACAGAAGCATGTGTGTGCACACAGGAGCCCTTGCAGGGCCAACTACCAACAGAAACATGACGGTGACTCTGTCCATTTGTGTTGATAGAAAGAACGCGCACTGGATAACTTATGCTAAACAGATAAAGTTATTTGGCTCCTGGTTTCTGAAACTGGGCCACCCACAACTGCGGCTGGGGAGAGGCTGCATCACAGTTTGGACATGGGTAACATGGCCAGAGAGTGATAGTGGAACAGACACACTTCTT
The DNA here is from genome assembly GCF_903995425.1 of Onychomys torridus. Classification (NCBI taxonomy): domain Eukaryota; kingdom Metazoa; phylum Chordata; class Mammalia; order Rodentia; family Cricetidae; genus Onychomys; species Onychomys torridus. The sequence continues at coordinate 21,397,133 of NC_050449.1, forward strand.
TAGCCTATTCCCATTAGAGTGCCAGCTAGGAAGAGCCCATGACCTGAGGTAAACCTCCCAGTCCTGCTACATTGGAGATTAAGTTTCCACATTTGGGGAATACATTCAGACAATGCAGCATGAGTCTTCTTTTTGGAGACATGGATACCAGGTGGCTGGGCAACCTTGATTCTCTCAGAGGCAGAGTCTCAGAAACTTCTCCCCCACAGACATGGTCCCCTTAGTCCCTGAAGGGGGCAAAACCCACTCATATAATGACACCAGAAAAATGGAAATGAAGTTCCTTGCTATCAAAACCAAGGACACTTGTCATAGGTGGGTGCTTCCTTCCACAGCTGAGCCACAGGGCTAGAGACCAACTTTAGGGGCAACCAGACTGAGACATTTTGAATTTGCCAATCATCTACTGTCTGGAGGTGCCAAGGACACTAGAGATCTCTCTGAAGCCAGCAAAGGGATCTGTGAGAGCCATTGATCCCCTGAGAGAGTTGCCTGGGCCTGACTGAAGCCACGCCCTAAGCAAAAGAAATCACAGCAGGCTGGGAGGTAGGAGGGAGGGCGTGCCACTATCTCCATGGAGACTCTGACTGGGGAAGAGGTGAGGCCTACGTCTCCGAGGCCCCTGTTAACTCCAACTCTGTGAGTCTTCCTCCTTCTGAGACACCCACAGAAGAGCCTAGAGGCTCATCCCAAGGCAGAGATCTCCTCTTCTTGCTTTGGGAAGTAGAGGCTTCTTCCCTTCTCTGAAAGCCAAGTTCTGCTCCCTCCTCTTTTAAAGATGTACTTTAATATGTACTTTTGAGTACATGTGTGTGAATGTGTGTCTCAGCAGGTACATGTGCACAGGCACACAGAGCCCAGAACAGAGTATGAGCCCCGTAACTCAGGTGCTGTTATCTGCAAAGCCATCTCTCCCGCTCCAACTCTCTCCTCTTTTATCTCTCACCCATGGGCACATAGAGAGATTCCACCACACAGATGTGATTAAGCCATCTGCAACCATTCGGCAGAATTTCTGGCTAAAGAGTACTAAATGGGATTCAGAAGCCAAACACTTAGGACATCCAGGGTGATGGGGGAGAATGAGCTGTCTGGTCTGTTGTTTAGCAATAGATTGTAATTCTAAACACGATGTTCGTTATTCCACTGTGTGGATTCTAATTAACTGCCAGAAATGCATTGTTGAGGGGATGATGGATTATGCTAGGGAAACCATTAATACAATTCACTCACTTCTGCCCACGTGCAGCTCAAGCCCACAGCAATTGAATCTTGAGAGGCTGAGCTGTGAAGAGAGAATTGGAGACAACTGCTTGGTGCCTACAATGAGGACATAATCGGTGCCACCATACTGGCACCTGCAAGGGCAGCGCCTCCATCCACCCAGCTTCCATAATTGCAGCTGGCAGGTCCCTCTCTGATGGTGGGGCCCCAAAAGACACCCCACTGAGTGCCAAATAACATACCAAAAAAATGGGCCAAATTTAGTGAAGTGGTAATTGCTTAAGACAGATATAAATGCCTGTATGAGTCAGCCAAAATTAGTCACATGAGTCTACAGAAAATGTGAGGATCACAGATAGGCGTAAGTGTCTGTCATCCTTGGGAGTTCCCCTCCTCCCCTCTGGTGACCTGCTAGCTACCTAACATGTGTGGTTATCCAAATTGAAGCACACAACTCAAAGGTTTAAAAGCTAACCTACACATAAAGAGAAAACATGCAATATTTGTCTTTTGGGTTTGAGTTACGTCACTCAGGATGATTGTTTCTAGCTCCATCCATAGTAAATTTCATTTTTTCTTAACAGCAGAATAATATTCCACTGTTCCACTGTGTAATTATACCACATTTCTATTATCCATTCATCAGTTGATGGACATCTAAACTGTTTCCAATTTCTGACTATTATGAATAGAGCAGCTGTGAACATGGATAAGCAAGAGAGAGAAAGAATCTAAGTATGGTAGGTAGGGAGACAGAGAAGATCTGGGATAAGCTGGGGACGGTGGGAAAAAATATAATAAAAATATATTGTATGAAACATTTTAATAGAAGTTTATTTTTTTAAGGAGTTCACCAGCCTCACACAAAGCCAGGGTAGACATCGTGTACCCTGTTACATCGTGTACATGTTACAAAGCATGTTCTCTCATCGTGTGACTCTGCAAGGCTACTCTCTGCCTTTGCTTTTCGGCTCTCTTTCTGTGCAATAATCATTTAGCAAATTTAAAACACTTGCATTAGGGTCTTCCAGAGAGGCAGATTGTGTGCAGAATTGACTCAAGTGAGCATGGAAGCTGGGAAGGCCAGAGGCAGGTCATTCAGGTAAAGTTCGGTTCCTCCCTCTTCGAGAAACTTCGGCTTTTGAGGTCGAGGCCCTCACCTAGTTGGAAGGATTCACAGTATGAAAGATAATCTCTTCTACTGTTTGTAGTCACTCACTTGCCAATATTAATCACATCTAGACTGGTGTTTACCAAACGGCCGCTCCACACTTCACCACATTAACACACACAAAACAACACACACACACACACACACACACACACACACACACACAAACACAGAAGAAAAAAAGGAAAATCAACCATCACAAAGAAAACCTGATACACCACCTGAGGTCATCCAGAGGGGAGAAAACACAGCCAGATGGCTATGTCACATGAGGAGCATTGTCTTACCTACTGTGCCTTACATGCTGCGTCTCACTAAATCTAAGACACTTATGAAACTATCATATTTATTATTATGCATACTATGTGTTAAGAAAAAAGACTGCCAATTAAACTGAAGTGTGGTGCATTCTTATGACATGGTTTTTATTTGATATTTATTCAACGAGGCTGTTGAGAATTATTTTTGGCAGTGCTTTTTATTACAGATTATGCTTTTACATATGTAAAAAGGGAAAAATCAGTGAAGGAAATTAAGATATTCTTAAAACCTCTTCACATTCAAATCCAACTCCTCTGTATCACTTCTTCATTCGCAGCTTGTGTTGCTCAGTTTTTTCCCACATAATATTGCCTCTATATATCACAAGGGGGCTGATGCAACACTTTCATAGGGAAGTATATAATATCAGAAAGCCTGTGGGAGCCCTTAAGTGAGCTTTGCAGTTATGTACAGTGAGCCTACTTTTGTCTCCTGCTCCAAGAATGTTACTAAGTGTGCCCAACTCACGGATTGGGCAGTCTTATTTCTACAGGCCTAGAAAACCCATATGTGGTGTCCCTGGGTGTGTTTCTAGGCCACAAACTCCCAGGCTGCAGTTCTGAAGCTGGAGTTTGGGATGTCTCTATATCCATTGGCCATGAGCACCATGTGGCAGCCAACACTCCATTGAAGCCCTTGCCTGAAATCTAGGCGCATTCTAATTTCTGTTTCTGTTGCAAACACAGTGAGATGCAAGAGAGAAGTGTACATTTCAAGTCCACAAAATATATTCATATTAAGAAATCACCAGGCCCTGGCAATGTGGTGGTGTCTAGCTTCAGAGTCTCACACACTTTACTTTACTTAATGGCATATCAGTTGTACTGAGGGACACTGTCATGTTCCCTGTCCCACAGAGAAGTAAGTGTCACTGGACTTTAACAACTGGCCCTGCTTTACAGTGAGTCCAAGAACAAAGCAGGTGTGTGGAAGCCAAGTCTAACCAACCAAAGATGTACATGCTCACTCATGACAAGTTCCGGCACTTCTCAGAGGTGGCCATGGAGACTAGCAAATGTTTCAGTGCGCCCTCCCCCGCCCCGCCCCAGGTAGAGTTCTGAAAGTCCTGCAAAATTTTGATGGGAAAACTGTAGGTTCTTAAGAATAAAGGGCTTTTCTGGGTGGTGGTAACGCAGAGCTAGATGGATCTCTAAGAGTTCGAGACCAGCCTGGACTACACAGCAAGATCCAGGACAGGCTCCAAAGCTACACAGAGAAACCCTGTCTCAAAAACAAAGAAAGAAAAAATTTAATAATAAGGGGCTTTTTAGAAAGACCTGTCTGAGGACCGAGAGCCACCATTCCAACACTGGCATTTCAACTCATGCCAAGACCGGGCCAGGTTTCCAAAGTTACTGCCCAGTGGCAGCTGTCAGTGGGTGAATCAATGGGCATGTGTGGATGAGCATCATTGACACAGCTCTGACACAGGCCACCCTGAAGTCACAAGCAGAGAAGTCTGGAACAGCCACTGACACTCCCACTCCAGGCAGAGGAATCCTTTGATAAGGAAACTGGTACATGTGTGTACACACACATCTCAAACCTAATAAGGCAGTGCACCATGTCAATAGTAGAAAAAGAAAGTCAAAGTCTCAACTCACAAAAAGATTATTAACATTTTATTCTTTTGGATAAACACTATGAAACCCTTCCTGATCTCAAACATATTGTTGGACAAATATTGCATCTTTCAATGGGCTTTGGGTCGCCTTTTAAAATGTTGCCAACTGCACAGACTTTACCGCCCTGTTACCCACTGAGTAGCCATAGGCCTCCTCTCTCCAGCCTGGAGATGGCAAGGCCCTCTCTTCCCAGTTGACCACTAAGGAGTACTCCGAAGGCTCTGAGGATGGATTCTTCAGGAGTCAGAAGCCTGTGGTGTTCCCCTGTGCAGAAGCAGGATCTCAGGGTCCAGGACTCAGACTGGTAAGGATGTTCTTTCTTCTTTCTTCAAGCACAGTCCTCAAAAATGACCAGGGGTGGCTTTGCAATTCTGGGTATTGGGCTGAGGATGTCGCTCAGTGGTAGAGTACTTGTAGACCATGTGAGAAGCCCTGGATTCAATCTCCAGTACAACAACAAAACTGTACTTTTTCCTTTGCCTGTTGATTGATGGCTATGGAGCATCAAGCCCAGGTATCTGTCTACACAGTACAATAACTAGAGAGATCGTTTATCTCAGGGAGCCCAGGAGAGAGCTCAAGAATCTACTGAGAATGCTCAAGCTCTTATTGAATAGGCATGGTTTGTCACACGTCTGCATATTGCAGCAATGAAGACGTGTGGTGGGCCTTGATGCCAGCTACAGTTCTTCATAACTAAGAAGAGAAGGTAGAAGGTCTCATTGAAAGCTCTCCTGAGACCCTGTGCATATAAAGGAGAGCCTGAACCCTTCTGAAGTCCCAGGCTATCTGCACTGTGCACATGACTTCTCCTTCCTGTCTTCTCCACATGCAGACTCACAGTGCAGCTGGCAAGCACCACCACAGCCTTGGTGACCGACCCCATGGCTGCCCAAGGCCAGACTCTGCCCCCATTGTCTTCAATTCTGCAGTTTTGTGTATCTGGACTAAGACACTCACTGAGAGTGGTCTTGTGGAGGTCTGATGACCTTAGTAAGTGCCACCCCTACTGGCACCCGCACCATCTACTGTACCTCGAGCTGAGCGAGGGAGTTCCAGAGTCAACGATGGGAGTCCTGCTTTGACTTTGGCAGTGGGACCTTGGACGTGCCACTTTTCATAAAGAAAAAAATCGTATTTTCTTCTCTCTGCTCTCACACTTATGTGACCTGGTGTGAAAACACACACACACACACACACACACACACACACACACCAAGCTGTGTTATATTTGATGCTGCTATGGTGTCTAATAATTCATTTCTGACATTGTCTCCCTAGACTTGGTGTCCCATCACATACATGAGGGTCCAGTTCCTAAGATTGCCTCCACGAGAGCACATGCCTGTGACAAACTTCACATTGCCACTTGCATTTCTGGTCACTGTGATGAAAGTGTCCACACCCTTGGGGGTGCTACTGTGCTAGATTTGTTTCTGGGACCCATAACACTTTCCTTGTGTTTACCACTTTGTTCTATAGACCACAGATGAGCAGTCAAATGAAGGGCTACTTAGGGTATGACATTGGGAGAAGGGGGTACCACTTCTCTGCTCCCCTTCTGCTCAACTACAGGGTACTCTTCAAATCTTACTGTTGAAGAGGTTTTCTGGCATTAATGCTTAGATTTCTGCTCTTCCCAGAGGTCAGGGAGTGGATCACATTAATGTTCCAGGGACCATTCTCCACTTTGCTGGCTCCTCTTTCAGGGAACTCTTGGAGACATCTACCAGAGTTTCCCAGAACCCCAGGAGCTGGCTTGGTCATGCACCTTGGAGAAGCAGCATTTTCCTACTAATACCGTCTCAGTTACTCTGCATTATTGTCCACTAAACAGATGGTACCCAGGCCCTGCTCTGGAGCAAGCTTAAGACAAGAACTAGTCTGATCTAACTTTTGGATTCCGTGTGCTAAGTAGTGAAGACACTAACCACTGCTGAGAGAGCAGGAAGCAGAAAACAGTTTGTCACCTATTCAGCTAGCTGCAGAGAAAGAGGATGCCAGCACATACACCTTCCAGAGAGAACCTCATTGGCCTGGGCACCAGACAGATTAGTTCAGCTTCTCTGCTTGGAAGGCTGATGGGCAGCAGGGCTGTGAGCTGTTTCTGGAGATTTGCATTTGATCTAAGTTACTGATCCAGAAAAAAACAGGCTCTGGTCACTAATCTGTTCTCTGCTGATCCTTAAACAGACACAGGGTATATTTCTGCCAGCTGTGGAGGCTCACTACCCTGAAATGGCAAGGAATAAAATCTGAACAGGAACTCAAAGCAGTAAGGATAACTCCATTGATGTCCCCATGTCCAGGAGTAGGAAAGAATAGGTCCTGTGCCTCTCCTGCTGGGCCCTACCTTCTCTCCTGCTGCAAAGGTCTTTATTTTCAATGCCTATCCTCCCAGCAGAGGTAAAAGGAGCTCTTGTGACTAAGGAAGGAGCCAAGGGAAGCATGCTGCTGAGACAGGAAAGAACTAAGACATGAAAGGCAACCATCAACGTCTGATCACGCAGAGAGGCGGGAAGAGAAGACCAAGGAAATGCCATCAGGCTGGTGCTTCTGTCTCCAGTGACCTTTGAGAAAGCAGTTTCTGCTGTGTGTTGCTGCAGGATCCAGATGGCATGAAGCTGAAGGCTGAGTGAGCAGAGAGGAACAGGAGAATCCCAGCAAACCATGTTCAGATATGCCAGACAGTGAAGAAAGCATCAAGAACAGGGTAGGAAAAGAGGGTATCAGCAGTCTCCCAGAGGAGAGCATCTTGGGCAATGGAGAGGATAGAAGTGTGGGAGATGCTAGAGAGAACCTACTCATGGAGAGTCAGATGAGACATCAAGCCTCCTCTTCATCCATGCCACCCACACCATGGAGAGTGTACACACTCGCAAATAAAAATATAAGAAAGAGGGTGGATGGACCCAAGGCAAAGTGGGAACACCAGGGCAGAAAGCTTCAAGCATGAACAGGGAGTAAGAAGAAAGGGAAATAAGGAAACAGAGAGGGGCATAACAAAAATGAAGGGTGTGTGGAAAAGGTATCTTGCAACTCAAGAAAGAAATTTTATTATAGGGGAATAACAGAACACATACAAAGTGGAGGACTGGGAGTGAAAGGTATAAGCAGGAATGGAGCTAGAGGATGGGAGATGGAGGGGAAAATGGAGCTGACCCAAACTAAGGAGGTATGAAGAAGCCTTATGGAAACCCACCAATCTGAAAGCTAATTTTAAAACATAATTCAAAAAGGGAGTCTGAACTGAGGTACTTTGTACTGAGGGGCCAATGCTGCTCCCAGAAGATGTGGACTGTCAGATGATAATCTTAGTGCTGGGCTTGGGATACTTCCCCATGAGTTATTGGGCAGGGGGACCCTATAAGCACCCAAAGCAATATAGGCTATTGGCACTGTTCTTGGTTGGCCACCATAACTAGATGGCAAGACCTTATTGCTGAAGACATGACACATTTTTGGCAGAACACAGAGAAATTAATCTTGAACTGACCAGGAAACTCTCTACCTGATGGCTAGCTTTCATAGTATCAGAAGGTGTTATACAGGCTGCTAAAGGAAGGGCAGGGAGCAGGAGGATGACTTCAATGGTCTCAGTGCTGGCCTCTGCATGCTACAATACCAATCTGCCAAGTAAGATGTGCCCACTGGTGTAGTCAGGGCACACCAGTTATAGGGATAACCAGCTGCATTCTGATTGGATTTGAGGCCTGTTTAACAGGAGGGATTTCATGCCTGGTACTATAAGCCTATTCAAAAGCCCACGTTTGTGGAGTTCATAGGCCTAGGGAAGAATACTAGTGTTGCCTTGCTAAACGGTCATGTCGTCAAACTGCTTTCTAGATATTATTTTTATGCCCATGGATATAAACCTCAACCTCGGTCATCAAAGCTTCTTTTGGCAGTTGGTGATGGGATAACATAGAGATCTGTAACTTTCAAAGTGCAGAGAAAAAGTGACTCTGGGTGCACAGCCACAGATAAGCCATGTCTATCAATCTCCCGACACCAAAGGCAGAAGGAACGTTGCAGAAGGGGAGGCTGATAATGTATAAGAGCAGGACAATGGTGAAGAGATCTCTAAGGTGCTATCTTCTAGACAAGACAAGATCATCGCACACATGAACTCAGCAGCTGTAATCACCTGCCCAAGACCTACACAAGATCAACCAGCAGGGATGGAGAGGGGTGCTCCCAAGTCTCCATGCTTACGTTAGGGGCTATTCTCAGTTGATGGCTGGCTGCTGAGGGAAAGAGAATTGCTGTGGAGGCAAAGAGATGATGCAGCCACAGGTAAGCTGCCCATGCCCCAGTGGTCAGTCACACACCCATGTGCATATGAGCATCACTAATTGAATTCGGCAGGTTATTAATTATTTAAAGAGGAAAAAAGCATAAAGTTGGGAGGGAGATGTGTTTGGGGGGGTTGCATAGGGAGCTGATGGGAGGTAGTGGGGATGGATATAATCCCAAAACATTATATACATACACGAAGATTTCGAAAAATAAATTTTTAAATATTAGTTACTAAAAAGTAGGAGAAAGAACAAAGTTAAGGGACAAAACACTCAAAATACAAAAGAAAAGAAATGGGAGATCTGCTGAAGAATCCCTGCTTCTTCAGTCAAGGAGGAGCAGAAGTGGAATCTGCTCAGTATGCAGCAGATGGAGGAAGAGCTGGAGGGTAAGTGGCACCGTGGGGGTCTTGAACTGTCACCACACACAATATGCTAAACAGCTTCTCACAGGGCAGTGAGACAGGTCAGTGGGCCAGGACAGCGAGCAGTGAGTCCTGAGGATAGAACACCAGGTTAGCCCAGCAGGTCTGAGCTTCCGCCTGTGGCTTCTCAGGGTAGCTCAAACCCAGCAGGGTGCTACTGGGACTATGGCCAAGGAGGGCCTCTACCAACTGTACTATGCTCCAGCAGCCTCTCCTCCTGACCAGCAGTGGGGGGGGGGGGGATCTGTCCCCTCCCCTGAGGGAGCCCAAAGCCTTCCTTGGGGCTGGGCCAGGACTTGCTGCAGGTGTCTGTAGGTTGAGAGCAGGAATCTGTATGATGCATCTGGGACTGGCTGTCCATTTGTGTCCAGGGGTCATGTCATTTATCATGCAAGCTAGCCACTCTCTCTAGCAGAGCACACAGCCTCTGTTTTTCCAAATGCCTGCTTTGAAAAAAGTATAGTAAGAACTCCATTGATATTATTACAAGGCATCCCAACATTACTTTTATCGGTGGAAGAAAAGGAAGAACTATTCAAGGCTTTAAATATAATTTCAACTGTTGTAAAATTCTGAATGGCTGTAAAAATGGTTTTAAAACTTTTAACACCTACTCGTGTGAACAAGTTCCTTGTCACGGATATCTAGCTGGAATCTGAACAAATGATCTCAGTGTCTGAGGTGTGAATTACAGTGTTGCGCCTTTGAACATGGACACCGACATATTAAAAGGACTGTGCTGAGGAAAGAAAGCCAGTTCAGCTTTCTCACTTAAAAGGGCTTACAGATTTCTATAAGTTTTATACAAATATATTGTGTGCTATCCATTATTATTCATCTAATATTATTTCATCTTTCTTAAAACTGTGTATCTTGTAATTTCTCATACACATTAGGTGACATAAAAGATGCTATCAACTTTTTTGTCAAGTCCCATATAGATGCCCAAGCCCACTCCTATGAATCACTGAAACATGTTCGTCATGACATGAAAAACTCACGTGAACAAGAAGCACTGGAGAAAGATGTCAGGAAAGAGTGGAAGGTGCTGCAGACTTCAGAGTACACTTTAGCAATCCTCCCCATAAAACACTGTGAATTAGGAACAGTCCTGCAGCTGAAGAAAGCACCCTGTACCCCAAAGGAGGATTGCCAGGCCCAGACCCAAAGTGTAGATACAGGCAGATGCAGCCCAGCTGTGCCAGTCTGGAATTGGCATCCCCTGCCTGGGCCTGGTTGAAGTTCAGTTCCAATCCACTGAACATTTGTGTGGCTGATTGCATTTACCTGTCTCTCTTGCCCTATGGATATCCCTCCCAGACTTCTTCAAACACACACACACACACACACACACACACACACACACACACACACACACACACAGCCATTGCTGTGCTTCACAGCTGTGACAGTTTCTTGAAGAAATGTTCCCTTTCATTCCACCAGCAGTATTACTGGGCCTCTTTTCCAAGAATAACCACATATGGATCTTTGAATCATCTACTCTCAGACATTGAGCCTAAACCTAAGAGCCACAGGGTAGCACCCCCACAAGTGGGAAGCACTCCAGACAGAAAGCCCTTCTTGGTGGAGGAGGTCTATGCTGATAAGGATAGTAACACCCAGAATGCCAGAGTCCCCAACTCAGCTCAGGATAGAACTGAAATGTACTAATGCCCTGTTGGAGTTCCACCTCCTGCAGCTAGCCTCCAGCTGTTAAAACCATCTCTGTCCCCCTGGCCAACTTCTCCATTGTCAGTTTCCACTCGAAACAAACTCTTATGTGTCTACTATCAAGGTTCCTCACTGCACAACTCCAGAAGACTCCATCTACATAGTGGCAAATGTGCCAGGCCATCTGGTGGCAAAGTCCATGGATACTGTATTCAGGGCAGGAAGCCTGGAGAGGAAGGACAGCCTCTATCTTTAAAGACAGGACATGGCGGGGGGGGGATGCAGCAAATGATAGCTGTGAAGCAAGTGCTGACCCTGTGCCTCCCCACTCCCCCCTCATTACCTCGTGTATGTATCAACATCACAGGCAACTGTGAATGTCCATGGCCTGGACATGCCCTTGCTTTAAACACCCGGCATCTTCTGCAAGGCCCAGAAAGCAGGTGTGTAATGACTCAGAGCTTTTCCAACCACAGCATCAGGAAAAAAAAGCAGCCCGATGGTGTCTCTTCTGTTGCAGAAGTAGGTCAGCCCATCAGAGGCAGCCAGTCACATGCCACCCATCAGCAAAAATCTGGATCGCCATGTCCATCACCCAGGCTCATACAGAGCCTATGGAAGGTGACCAGAGCCCAGGATAGGTAACCCTGCTATCCTACCGACTTCAGTGTCTACTTAAACAGACCCAACTCCCTGAGAAGAGGGGCATCTGTCATCTTTTGAGAAACGGCCTCTCAGCTTGCCTTCAAACCCACATTCTCTCCCTTCTTATTGCCCTCCTGGAAACACAATACACAGCTTAAGTGAAAGCAATTAATCTAGCCTTTTACCCAGACCAACGCGTGTTTTACTCTACGAAGTACCAGTTAATTATTTAATGGCATAGCAGTGCCAGCTCCCTGCACAGGCTCAGGCTAAGGCTGCAGTGCATAACAGAGCTGTCCTCTTCTCAACTATTCCTCAAAGGCAAGAAGGCTCCAGCCTGCCCTGCCCTCGCCTTGGGTGCTCCAGGACTAAGAGCACACTTGGAGAGGCCTGCACTTCCTGAAGTAGGCATCTTGTCCTGGGATGGCTGAAAAGGACTACCATCTCTGCCGAAATTAATAGCTAGATTTCCTTCTCCCTTAACATGGAGAAGGGAGGGGGCCTTCTTCCTCTGAATTCTGAAGGTGAGAGGCAGGAGATTCATTCCATTCACATCCTGCAGCACATGGAATGCTTCCGTCAGAGAAAGAACAAAGACAGCACACTGTCAAGTTGGTGGTCAGTGACCCTGTGAATCAACATCAACTCAGTCTCCACCAGGCAGCATACATAGGCCAGGGGAGCAAATATCCACTAATTAGACAGAACTCCCCGATAATTGACAATCACCATGCCACTTTAGGGGCATTGTATTGAATCTGCATATTCAAAAGCTTGCAGACAAGTCAACAAAGCACATCTTCTACACATGAGTAGACACATACCATGATGTGACTACTCACTTATCAACAAGGAGTCACATATAAAGTATTGAACATGTTAAAACAACAACTCCTGGTGGACCTAAGGACAATGAGGCCATGATATGATTTGCAAGGCACACTTGTAGGTCCAAGGAGAGTCATGCTACATAACCAGACCAAGCATGGATGTGATATGTCAAGTGGGCAATACCCGGCACCACCACCTCCTGCCTAGAAGTGACTTCATGGGCACCGTAAATGTGGACCTTCAGGGCTAGTGACAATCTTGATGGGCCGCACTAAAAATTCTGTAAAGATGGTTAAGATTTAGCATGACTGGCTGCCTAAATGCTTCTTTTTATGTGTCTATAAAAGGGATATCATCAAAGCAGAGCCTTGGGATGATTAATCTGGCTGCAGCCTTCAAGGAATATAGGCAGGGCTTATTGCTAAGGCTGGATGGTGCAGCCTGGGTCACAGGCAGGGAGCCAGAAAGGAGATGAGAATGAGGCCCCTGTCACACATTGTCACCAAAAAGACCTGGGGTAAGAGAGAAGGACAGAGGAGCTAGAAGGAGATGACTTCCTTTGAACATTGTCACTAGAGGCAGAGGTCACGCTGGTTCTCAGGACAGAAGTGGCTTTTCCAGAATCAGTCTCTTAGTTTGAAAACAAGAGTCATACTGTCCCTTAGTGTGAAACATCCTGACATTTTATGGAGGGGATGAGCTCTGTGGAGACATGGATGAGAAGATCACTTTAGCGCCACTGCCTCTAAAAGCTAAGGAGGAAAAGAGGGCAAAGGGGACCTCACCAATGAATGAACCAAACAGATAAGTGCTGCATCTGCCACAGGATGCACCTCATGAGTGTCCGGAGGGACAGGGAAGTCAGGTGTGTCACCTGCGTGGCAGAACAACTCTTCTTCTGTCATCAGATGGAAGCAAATGAGTGCGGTTGTCTTCTCTGACCTTCTGTACCCTGCCCACATGGGGTAGGAGCTAGAGTCCATGTGCAGTGTGTATCCACCTTTGGACCCAGCACACAAGACATTTAAAGGATATGGTTGGCCTGTGAAGTTTATTGCATGTGTTTCTTTTCCATCCCTCCCTTATGCTCCTTTTCAAACCACCAGAATCCACTGCATCCCCTCCATACTTGGACAAGAAACTCATCATTGGTCCAAGAAAGGAAGCCAGCCTTGGTCCTGAGAGAATCTGATGCTACAATAATGTAAAAGACACAGCAAACACCCTGCCCTTCCCAAACCCAGTTGGAGGAGTAGCCCATAGACAGTCACTGAAGATGGAAGGTTTCTTCACTATGTCCACCAATTCAGTCCACAAGGTTCATCCAACTTTGGCAGAACTCAAAGGAAAGAAAAGCCATTACCGCAGTGATCCATCCAGAAAGCAGCAGCCCTCTGCTAGCTCTTGGCCCTGATGCTGAGCCATATAATAGTTTGGTTGGACTTTAAGATAGAGCAGATATGCAATTTCCTCTCTCCCCCATTTGAGGTTTTGAGGTATCCTCTCTACTTTACACCCCAATAGATGGCCCCATCAATGAGCAGGCTTCTTTTTGTTGTTTATTTTTGATATTGGAATTTAATTTCCCCTCCACTGCCCCACCCTTCAAACCCTCCCATATACCCCCATCTACTCTCAAGCCAACTTCTAAAGTTACAGCCCAGTGGATCTCACTGATGTGATTTTAGGTCCAGAGTGAAGGGTAGCAAAGCCTTGGAGAAAAGCAAAGGAAGTCAGATCTAGGTGAGGCAGACCTTCTTATCTTGGCTTGATCACTTATGAGGAGAACTGTAAACCAAAATTAACCACACAGCCCAAGGTGTCAGAATGAGTGTGATGCATTTGCTCATTCTAGAGCCTTGATACCCGACCATCCTTACAACCTAGAACCCACCCAACCACCACAACAGGATTTAGATTTTTCCTTTCACAATCACAGGTTTTACAGAAAGTGTAGGATAGACATATCACTCAGATGTCCCTGGCTTCCCTGGAATCAGGCTTTGTCTTGCCCACTATGGAGACTGCAGTGTTCAGGGACATCTCAAACCAAACATCATGCACTCATAAGCAGGGCAACCAATCACAGGAAAGACACTGGAAGAGGCTGAAGCCACCAACACATCTTATTTCACTGGTGAGCCAACAGATTCTCTAAGAGACTAGAAGAGCTCCCAGAATGTAAAAGTTAAGTCCTGTTCTGTTGCAGGCAAGTATGACATAGAGCTCTACATAGGAAGAACACAGCTCAGGCACACTGTAGAGAATGTCCCAGGGAAAGGTCCTTAAAAAATTTACCACTGCCTCAGAGGATGATAGGGGCTGTAGAATTTTGTACACTTTCAGATGGTTCCTGGTAGGTCAAGGAAGGTGAGCCTCCCTCACCATAAGCCTGTCTCTGGAATCAGCCTGGCCCATCTGAGAAGGATGAGGATCCCTTCTCTATTTTTTGAAAGTCTCGGAATCTTCTCTGGCCCCAAATAGTCTTTGACATTGATTTTACTATCCAGGATGTATTTTAAATTCAAGAAAGAGAGGTATGGTCACCTTCTCTGTCCCCTCCTCCCTAGACCCTCAGCCAATCCCATTCTCTGAGTTGCCCTGGATTTATACTGAAATACTTTACCAGAAGAACTTTCTGACTCAAATCCATCATGTGATACCTGCCTGTTTCTAGAGCTGAAACAGGCAATGGACCAGTGCCACTCTGGGCAGTGACTACCTCACCTCTGTCTTGTGACCAAGTAAGGACTTCCTGTGGAAGACTGGAAGCAAAAGCCTCAAAGATTTCCTCTCAGCAGAAGCTATTCTCCCAGAGAGGTGGGTATGCTTCATAGTCATGATGCCTCAGCAACCTCAAAAAAATAATCATTTCTGTGCCATGCTCTCCTACAGTTGTTGGAATCAAACAGCTTTACTCTGGGAGAAAAGAACAAGGGATAAAAATTATCCAGGTGAAAGCAGCCAACAGAACCATGAGGCTCCACTGAGCTGGTTTGGCGCAGTTGTTTGTTTTGTCCTTTTGATCTTTCCTAAGACACAGTAGACTTGCTATAAGGCGTGACTGTGAGACATGGGCATCTCTGCACAAAGGGAAGGTGAAGCCACCCAATTCTGGCTGGACTGTCTGTGTAAACTGCTGATGCTGGAACTGGGCGCAAGAGCTCCGAACTCTGCCTCCATAGTGAGTCACAGAAGCAAAGACATTCACACATGGTAGTGGATCCTAGCTCCCTGAGAACTAATGGAGTATTTTGATCACTGTCCCATTCATGCACCAGATGGGAGTGACAAACAGGTAGCCAGTCTTTAATAACAGAAGATATGGACATCTGTTCTTACCACCTATGTCTTCACATGACACAAGGGCCTACATAGGCATTTTACTCCTGTCATAATTAGGGTTTCCATTGCTGTGAAAAGACACCATGACCACAGCAATTCTTATAAAGAAAAACATTTAATGGGGTGGCTTACAGTTTCAGAGGTTTAGAATTATCATGGTGGGACAGGGCATCATGCAGGCAGACCTGGTGCTGGAGAAGGAGCTGAGAATTCTATAACTGACACACTGAGCATGGCTTGAGCATATATGAGCCCTCAAAGCCCACCCCCACAGTGACACATTTCCTCCAACAAGGCTACATCTACCCCAAGAAAGCCACACCTCCTAATACTACCACTCCCTATGAACTCATGGGGGCCAACTACATTCACACTACCACAACTCCTATGTATAAAACCCAGTCCTGGGAAATAGCTAGAAATAGTCAAGGAACCCATTCCCAAAGGTGGGAAAGGCCAGCATTTAACCTAGTTGTTACAGGAATCCTGAAAAGCTCAGAATGCTCCAGAAGGAAGTTTTCTTACCCAAACATGACAAGCCAATGGATCAAACACCTACCTGTCAATGTGTGACAGATATTTGGCTGGAGATGCCAGTATTGAATGATAACATTAATAATAAATTTAACAATAAGTATGCTACAGTTCATATTTGTTAATAACTTTCTATGTGCATAGCACTCTAAGCAGTATGGGGGGGAGCATAACACTGCTAACCTATAATCTATAACACATCCAAATAGACCTCCAAAACCCCTATCCAGTCTCCTGTTTTCATTGGCTCCTCACTGAATTATATCATCCTTCAGGCCTCTGCCACTGAACTAGACACTGCAAGAGAAGCTAAGAGAAACCAGATATAGTTTCTCTCTTTTAGGGAACATCATCTGGGTATAAAAAGAGTGAGTATCCAGAGCAGATTTGAGCTGGGCCTCCTGGAAGTGGAAAGAGAATAGAGAACTTTCTCAGTGAAGAGAACAGTGTTATAATCACACAACAGGAGAGTTTATAAACACCATGACAAACAGCTGACAATAAAGGGTAAAATGATAATTGCTAACTGAGCATTTCTGACAGCAAAAGGCAGATAAGTGAGAAGAGGTGCCTGTTTGAATTGGGGTGATTGGGAAAGATGCACAGAGAGAGAACTGTTGTTTTATCAGGTTCTCAGAAACTGGGTAGGCTTCACCTGAGCATCAATAGAAAGAGGGCTTATCACCAAGAGCATCCTTCATCCCTGGCAGTGGGCAGCTTTGAGATGGTTGGTCCATAGAAGAGCAAGAACCAGAAGATGGAGGTTGACCACACCTCAGGGAACGTAGGCTGGGCCTCAGACTTAGAGGACATGCCTCTTGCTTCAACTGCTCAGAAAGCCGCCCTCACTCCATACCTCCAACATCACACCATGTGGGGACACTTTTGATTCAGAGTGCTTTTTCTATCAAAAAACAAAACAGAAACCTCCAGGTTTCCTGAAAACAGCTTATCTTAAAATCGCCATTTTCCACTTACTCTCTGTGGGTGGCAAGGGCTCCTTTTCTATCCCTCATTGCTCCGGGCAATTTGCTAACGTAGTACGTGGAACCCAGATGAGCAGGCTGTGTTCTCTGAGTTTCCACACAGCACCGACAGACTCACAGACAGAGCTAGGGACTCATCCATGGTAATGTACAAGAAGGAGAAGAGAGCCCACCAAAGCCCAGTCCTGACCTCACAGGAGGGGTAAAGTAGGAAGTGAACTCTACCAACTGTTCTTAATGCCATCATGCATTTCTGCATGCACTGTTTTTGCTTTTACATTTTCTGTGCCACCGACGCCCCAACAGGGTGTGAGCAGGGTGCTTCCTGCCCTTTGTGTACACTGCCCAGTATCTGATCTGAACAGCAGTGTTCTCTCTCTCTCTCTCTCCCACTCCTTTCTCCTCTTCCTCTTTCTTTCCTTCCCTCTCTTCTTCATTTAGTTTTTGTTTCTGTTGTTACTGGCTCTACCCCTGAATGACACATCATCTCTCCTCCTTTCTCTTTTTATCTAGCTCATTCCTACTTGTTCTTGGGTACCAGCTTGGATAGTGCTAGGCTTGGCTGTGTAAGTTTTTCTCCCTCCAAAGTTTCACCTGTTAGAAGTGTGGTCTAGACAAGCCATGTTGGGAGGTAGTAGAGAAATTTGAAGAGTTCAACATAGTGGAAGGTGATTAGATTATTGAGGACACCTTCTCTTCCGCTTCCTCTCCCTCCTCCCCTCCCTTCTTCTGTTCACTTTTTTATTTTGTTGTTGTTGACTTGGGTTTTGGGTTATTTTTTCTGATGCTAAGAATCTAGCCCTGGGCCCTGTGGGCATCAGCCACTGAGGTCCATTACATGCCGCACTAAAGGAATGAATGCCAATCTCTTAAAGGAAGTTCTTGTGAGAGTGTTGTTAAGAAAGTACAACCCTGTCTCCCTTTTCTCCCTCTGGCTTCCTGGCTCTATAGGATCTCTCCTTTTCAAAGATGCTTTCACCATGATGTCACACAGAAATAACCCCTCACTAAAGGCCAAACCAAAGCATTTGCTCTCTCTTGGATGTCCTGTCTCCATATGTGCGAAACAATTAACTCAGATTCAGTTGTAGTGTGGTTGTAACAGGAAACAGCCTCACAGGTAAGACTCCTTCCAGGAAGTCATCATTGAACACTCACCAACCATGCCTTTCCTATAGATTGCCTTGGTCTTGTATTTCTCTTACAGTCTCAATCAATAGTGTCATGGTTTCCAGTTATGGGAGACCTGTGAGTGTAAGAACTACACTTGGCTTGATGGCTGTTTTCCCTATGCTGGCCATGCTCCTTGTACCCACTAAACATTCAGTAGAATTTTGTTGGAAGTGTAGATATCATTTTTATTTCTTAAATATTACTTTTCAAGGTTATATAGTACCTTATTTTAAGCATATACCATAACTTAGTATGTTCAAAAATTCCAGTGTCCAAGAATAACTTTTGAACAATCATTCATTGTCTAATTCATTTATTGTTTGTCTTTTCCCATTAAATTGGGAAATGCAAACTGGTTTCTTACAATACATAAAGAACAAAGACCATTGTGATTTCCACTCACCAATGTGTCCTCAACAATTAGTACAGTATTTATAATGAACAATATTAACAGACCTTAATAGCTATTAAACTTGAAAAATAAAAGAATTAATGGCCTTGGGAATTATTTCTAATGTATTGTCATTATCAATAAACCATAAGGGGCTGGAGAAATAGCTCAGTTATTGAGTATTTATCAATATAAGTCCAGTTCTCAGCACCCACATCAGGTAGTTCACAATCACCTTTAACTCAGTTCTAAGAAATCTTATGCTCTCTGGCCTCTATAGACATCTAAACATATGTGCACAAAAAATAAGGCACACAGACATGCACCTAAGTAAACAGTAAGTCTTTCAAGTTTTCCAAGTCACACAAGAAGTAATCTCAAACCCAGATTACTTACCTTGTACATATAGAGTGGTTTCTGTTGCACATGTATACAGTAACAATTTATCCTCTGACCATCGCTCATCATCTGAGAAGGCTATTTCTCATGTCCTCTACACACTGAAGCACATTTAAAATGTACCTTCTAAGTATTTGTCAATAAGGCAGATGAAAATGGAATTTTTGTTTTTGCTAGTTTGCATATGTTTTATACTATGGAAGGATTAACGATTGTAATTGATTTGTCATTGATCCAGTTGTCTATTTGTGGTCTTTGTCCATTTTCCTACTAGAGTCTTGGTGGTTTTTGTTTCAGTACAGGTGAGTTATCCAGAACATTCATGCTTTGTCTTTTCATTACAGACTCCTTTTGATGGAAGATTTTTTAAAATAGTGAAATCTGTTGTTGTTCATTCCAGTATTTCTGCCTGGAATTTTCTTTTCATTTAGAGGTAAGCACAAGCTTAAATTTGCTTCTAATCTTAAAATGGCTTTATTTTCTCTCATTGACATTTCATTGATATCCCTCTTGTTAAGAGTGAGGTTTGAAAATTTACATTTTCCCAATCCTGATGGTATCTACATAGATATCTACATAGATATCATCAGAGTGTCTACATCAGACTATCTTTCTCAGGGCTACTCCATACAACAGGTTCCATTGTTTTTCCATCTTGCACAACACTGACTGGTGATGCATCCTGATGCATGAGCCTTCCTGTATTCAAAGTCTTTGTCATAACTTGAGGCTATTTTCAACTATTTGATTTTCAGATAAACTTTGAAATTATTTCCAAGTCTTCCTCTCACCCTGAAAGAAGTCAGACTTTGAGGAAAGCAAATGTATATGTGAGTATAAGGAGAATCAATTTAAATGTATATGTGAGTATAAGGAGAATCAATTTAAATGTATATGTGAGTATAAGGAGAATCAATTTAAATGTATATGTTAATATGCGGAAAATCAATGTCTTCATCAACTCAGTTTTCCTACTGGCCTTCCCTTCAACCCTTCCTGAGGCTCCTGGGTGTCATAGGGTGGACACAGTGGAAACCAGAAGTACTCTGCCCCCATGCAGACATCTTCCACTACAGGCTGAGTAATATAGGCTCACAAGCTGTGGCATCTCTGAAGGAGGTGCTCCTGTGAGATTCATACAGCAATTATTCAGCTAATTTGCAGCCCAAATGAACATTTTGATCTGAAATCATTTAGTAAATTAAGCCAAAATTAAGATGAGATATAGGATTTAGGAAATAGCAGGACACAGTTACAGATGAAGGGAGAGAAGGAAGGAGGGAGGGAGGGGAAGAAGAGGGGAGAGAAGGAGAAAGATGAGAAAGGGGAGGAGGAGGGGGAGGAGGAGGAAGAGGAGAAGGGGAGGAGAAGGTGGAAGCAGAGAAAGGGGAGAAGGAGGAAGAAGAGAAAAGGGAAGAGGAGGAATTATGAAACAGTCTTCTCAGCTGCCTGCCAGGCAGAGCTGTCTCTCCCCATCACAGGGCTTCAGTTTCTGCATCTGAGGGTTAAGTAGGGTGGACCAGACCACTCTGATAGTCCTTTCCTCACTGAGTTCTACCAGCCATTCACACATTGCCCATGTCAGTCTTCTCACTGAGTAGCAAATTCTGGGAGCTCTCCTTTACTGGCCCTGCTTCAATAACACAAAATGCAATTTTACTTTACACACCACGACTGTTACTTCAAGGACAAGCCAGTGTCCCAGATGACTAAAGAAGGACATAGGGACAGGTGACACTGTGGACCCTCCCACTAGCTACTGGACTTTGAAATTAAGATGAGGTATTAGTGGCCCTGGCCTAGACTCTGTAGAGAGTGTTGCTGTCTCTGAGGACATTCCTCTTACTCTGAAGGAAGCTGAAGGAAGTCTACAATCATATCTGCAGTAATTGCAGGGCAAAGCATTCCCCAATGCCTCACCACCAGAGAGATGAGTTCTGATTCAGAGACAGCCTCCAACCCCAGAGGACAAGGCTTTGCAGAGGACCCACCACATGTAATGTTGGCTAATAAAGGCACCAACTCCCTCCACAAGACTCAACCGTACATATCCGGATCCAGCATTATAGACTGAATCAACCCCACCAGGAATGGTGTAGAAGAAAAGCTCAAGTGCCTGGGGAAATCCTGGGAAAGGAAAGACATTGTGAGGCGGCTCTGGGACCAATTCTCAGCACTCCGCTAGGAGCGGCAACGCTGAACTAAGTGTTTAGCATCTCTAAGCTGCAGTTGCTACACCTACAAGCGGGCATGCTAGCTTGATGGGTTAATACATGGAATGTGCCGACACATGGAAGTGATGATGTGCCTTTCTTTTCTTTTCCCACCCCAGAAGGAGAGATGACCCAGAAATTCAAAAAACAAGAAATCTCTGATCTGCGCCTGAGGCTAATTAGACCCTCCCGACCCTTTCTCTTCATACCAGTCAAAGAACAATGAGAACTCGAACAACAAATAAGCCAATGGGTGTGAGCATCCTTCATCAGGCAAAACACGTCCTAAGGTAAGATGTCAAATTTTACAGACTAGAGGAGAAAGAGCCTGCCTGGCATGCCTACAGAGCCTGCTGTTGCTGGGTGTTGGTGCTGAGGGCAGGTCGGAGGTAATTAGCCCCTGATTCCCATCATTACAGCAGCTCCTGGAGGCTGCCTGGGCCCTGAAAAGGGCCTTCTGTCGGCTGATGCTAATGATGATGTTCCTGTGTTAACCTTCCCCTGGGGTGTTCTCCATCACTGGGCAGCCAGAAGATGAGTGATTTCCTGGCTTGGCTTTGCCTCGCACAGCTGGGCAGCTGCCTGTGGGCTGGAACCAGGGGACTCTTCCTGGGTGATTTTCTTTCACTGTAATGGTATTTTCGGGGAAAATAGGATCAGAGCCTTCGGATACACTTCCTGACTTTCTAGAAAAGATCCAGTGTAGGCAGCGTACCGTGGGGGGTTTTCAATCAGTCCAGCATCTGCCATTCCCTGCATGCAGGATGTTTTCCCAGGCTCTTTCATGTGGCTCCTTATCCCCCTGTCACCCCAGCACCAGGTCATATGGATTCTGATTACTTTTGTTCCCCCCCAATTCCTGCAAGTTCCTGAGGAGGGCCCATATTCTGCTTATGCCTCCAGCATGCCCACGGATCCATACAGACTTACTGAGAGCCAGACTGCAGAGTAAGGAAGGCACTGGAAGACAAGGGAGTTTGGGGGCTCCCTAGATCACTCTGTCATATGGGACCACCAGCCTCCCCAGAGTCAAGGCAGTCAGAGTTTTGATTTCTTCTAACTTCAGTGACTTTTTCGTTGTTGTAAATCCCTAATTGGAAAATGATATTCCACTAAAAGAATCCATTCTGTCAGAATAAACACAAATGTAAGAACTCAACAGTATGTTTTAAAGTCCAGAAGCTCCTAGGACTACACCACTTGGAAAAGGCTTCTAGGGAGTTGTGGGAATAGTTACTTAACTTCAGGGAGCTTTGGAGGAGTAAGGTGTACAGTGCTGATCTCACACAAAGCTGATAAATAATTTGCAAATTAATGTAATGAATGGTGAGCCAACACAGTTGGGTGGGTCCCTGAGCAGCCCTGCAACCTCACACCCAATAGCGAGAGTCACAGAGTGCTACAGAGGTGTGCCGAGGGGACAACGCCCTTGTTGTCCCTCAGGTTCCACCTTGATTGTTACACCTAGTGTGACCTACTCAAGGACCTCCTTCAGTGACGTCATGGAGCATGTGAGCGCTACACAGACCAGAAGCACATAGGCGGGTGCACTCAAGACTTCCTTCCTCCCCCCCAGAAGGAGGAAACACAAACTTACAGCCTTACGAGATAGAGGTTTATACCTTTGTAGAGGATTGATTGGAAATGAAAAGTATATAATCTTCTAGCATTGTTATTAAAAGCACTGGTTAATCCCACAGTATAGAGCTATGGTTTACTTAGTAAGGGGTTCAGAAGGCAGGGACCGAGGCCCCTGGCCACTAACAGGATGCATCACTGCCCTGCTGATATACTGGGTATCAGGAGGCAGAGGAGAAAATAAGCAGAGTCTCCCTTCACCATATCTTGTGAGCATTGCCCCACCCAGTTGCCCAGTGAAGAGGAGAAATCCAGTCCTTCCTTCAGAAAGTCTGCTCTGCAGTGTCCATGGAGGTTCCCATAGGCAATGTGTGGCTTAGAGAGAGAACCCCTTGCGGACCCCACACACTCTGTCCCTGACAGCCATACTTACCTCACTCTGCATGAGCCCGTGCCTCTATTTCTAGCTCAGCCTTTGCTCTTCTCTAGCTCTTCTACTCCCATATGCTGGCACTCATGTACTGACTTGGAAGCCCCAGGCCACACTGAGAGTCCTGTTTCACAGCTCTACACCCTGGTGAGAGACAGCACCAAGTGTGTGAGTTCTCCTCGGCCAACCAGGTGGGCTACCCTTCGGTTCTGTCCTTTGTTCCTGGCCCTGCCTTCTTGTCTTCCAATGGGATAGGACCAAGGCTACCTCCACCATGTGCTGCAGGTGCAGAGGGATATATACACTGCTTCCTTATGAGATTGCTTGATGTATGACCACCAGCAACTGCTCCCACCTCCCATATTGGGCTCTCCCCCAGCTATCTGTGAAAGCTGAAAATAAAGTTCTTCCTCATGGTGATGCAAAATTGACACTTCAGGATTACTAAGAAGTATTGAAGCTGAGAGACTGACATGAATTCAAACTACATACGATTGGAGTTAGAGATTTACATCTAGCAAGTTTCCCCAGTTCATTTCAGTGTTAAAACTCTCAGTCTCAGCAAAGGGAAGCAGTTGCTGGTGGCGACACACCAAGCACTCTCCCAGGCAACGAGTATACATCCCTCTGCAACCGCAGCACACTGTGGCGGTAGCCTTGGTCCTAGCCTATTGGGAGATAGGAACGGGACCAAAGGCCAGAGCTCAGCAACTAAAAGATGAAAAGAAATCTTGAGTGGCACAGCTTCCCTGGCCCATTTGAGATCTACATCTGAACTCGAGGCCCAAGAGAGCAAAGGAAGATGCTGAGATATTTGGTCTGTGCTTCCAGAATTTCAACACCCTATATTTTCTGTTTATGAGATAGTTCCTACAAATTCCATTCAGCTGCCATAAGTCAGCTTGGTGTCATCAGCCAAACATAAACTTAGACTAACCAGACAGATCTGGCTGTCTGAGTTCCCAGCTACTCTCTAACCATGGGTCTGGGGATACGGGGAGAGAAGGAGCTCCTGAAGGCCGCCCAACCCCAACTGCCTGCCTGGCCCATTCAGAGCTGTCTTCCCACCAATAGATGAAGGGAAGAATCAGGGGCAGCTGAAGGAACACCCTGCATTTCTGTCCTTTTTCCTCGTGGGGGCCTCTGGACCTAGGTACCCGATGTCAGTGCTGCTCTAATTGGGCTATGGAATGAGGAGGAATCTGGAGCTCACACGATAGAAGGATTCAGCTCAATCTGCAGCTTGTACTGAAGAGCTAAACTGCACGTAATTCAGTTAAAGAAGAAGGAAGCAAACCTCATCACAACAGTTGAAAACACGAGAACAACAAATAAACAGCTGCTTTGAGTCAGAACAAGGAGGCCAATTTGATCCTTACAGAAAGAAAAGTGCCGTGCCTCTGTGTGTGTGTGTGTGTGTGTGTGTGTGTGTGTGTGTGTGTGTGTGTGTGTGCGTGTGCAGGGAGAAACAGCTCCCTTCAAGATGCTGCAGCTGTGAGTACAGCATTAACCAAGTTTCTCGAACAATTTGCTAGATTAGAACTATGCCATTCATAGCACGCAGACTTAGCCAAGTCTCAATACTAATGGGCTGCCCCTACCGCACTTGCATTCTGTGAGCTGTCACTGGGCTATATAGGGGGAGAAATATTTGTACTCTGGGAGCCAAAAGCCCTGGATTTGTAAATGTACTCCATGCCTACCATCCACAGGTGAAAGTGTGGCAAATTACTGAGTTTTGTCCATTCCCCATGCAGTAAGAAAACAGGCTGTCCCAGAACTGTAAAACGCTAACTTCCTCTAAACTTGAGTGGACCAGAATCTCCCACGGTTCTATGAATTGGTGTTTTAACAGGACCCCAGGGTGATTTTTTTTGCACATGAAAATTGAAGTGTTGGTAACATAAACTCTCTGAAAGCATCAGTTCATATTGCTGTAATAATTCCACATAACAAGAATAACCCACATAATCTCAATGGTGTGCAACAATAGGCACTTCCTCCCAGAAATCAGTGGTCAATAGAGGCAGTTCAGCTTCCAACTGTAGACCCAGAAGTGTTTTGGAGGGTGGGAGTGGGAGTCTGTTCTTCATGTATTTATCCAGGGTCCAGGCTGAGAGTGCACTAAGTCCTCTCATAGCCACAGCAACAGTGGTAGAGGGAAATGTGGAAATCCACACAGTCCCTTTGGGCCCAGAATCAGATTCAGTTCCCTGACATTTCTACCCCATTTAATGTCCAAGAGAAGTTCCATAGCCAGGTCCACAGTAAAAAAATTGAGAAACACACTGCCTACAAGAAAACCACAGCAAGGATTCGGATTCATAGAGGGGTAAAGAATTGTACCCACCTGGGACTTATAGCTATTTCCTTTAACAAGAGCCTCAATTCTCCTGCCTATAAAATGGGCAGAGTAAGTCATACCTTGATCTATCTCCTGAAAGTATTGCTAGCATGTAGTGAGTGCTTACATTTGACAGTAATTTCTAAAAAGTATAGGTAGATGTGTCCATTTATTGACTGTCATTCCTGTCACAAGAGCCTTGAAGGTTGGAAGATTGTGGTATACCAGATGACCTTATGGTCTGCCTAATTCTTCTAATTCAAATTGCCAGGCTAAGCTATATATTGCTACACATTGTCAAAATAAGACATCCTAGGGCAAGCACAAGTACTCTGGGGGAGATGCCATGATGAGACTTCTTGGTGCCCATCCCAGTCAAAAAAGCTGCTGACAAAGGCTTGTTGTATTCAATGAATTGTTGTGATTACCATGTATTTTGCTTGGAAGTGTTCTGCCTGGTACCTTAAAATTAATATCAGGGGCATTACAAATTGATGCTGTGGTGTCTCCACACAAGTACCTTAATCATGACAACCCAATGGTGTAGAATCCTTGCCCAGTTTTTAACCATTACTTTCTCAGAGGTCTATTATATCCTGGGGCCATTTGGACAAACTGGCATGCACACACAAGAAAGGGAGTGGGCAAAGATAACCTCAGGTGTCAATCCAGCTGGCTTAGGCTTGTAGACAGGCCCTAGCCCTGAGCCTTCCCTTTTCACTAGTATGCACACAAGACACAGCTCATGTGTTCATGTGGATGCCCCAGCATCCCTGCACTCCAAGGATGAGCCTTCCCACAAAGCCCCATTTGGGCCAGCTACCAAGAAAAACGCATGCTCAGGTAAAGGAACCTGTCTCTTGGGGATCAGTAGGGGTTGTGATGAAGATGTCACACCCCTGAGCTTCTCCAAAGGCATGCCTGGGTAGGACATTTTTGTCGTCTTATCTATAACTTCAGACTTTCAATCTCTCAAGTTAAGTATTTGGCAAACCAAAAACAAAATCCTGCATTAGTTCTTTTTTTGTGACATTTCTTTATCCACTTTTTACAAATTTTACAAGCAGTCTTCAGAATCTGTCTTCCAAATATCCTGTTTCTCCTCTGTATTTTCAATTAATTTTATTCTGTGGTTGAGCTTCTTCTTCCCTCAGATCTTAGAAGCCACTAATTTACTTCTCAATCATTGCCATCTCCTTTAACTTAGCTACCAAATTTTCCAATTCGAGAAGAGGATTTTTAGTGCCAGAAATTATTCATTGTACTGTGGCTGCCTCTTCCCCCGGGCTTTAGTTTTATAATTTCAGTATCTCCGAGGTTTGCGCTATGGCACGAAGCAGCCTCCCTCTTGACAGTCTCCTTACTTGTGTTTTCATTCTCCACAGCCTACCTGTGAGCCTTCAAAAAGCATGGGAAGCTGTCTTTCCTCTGTAGATGCTCAGAGGAAATCAACCTGCTTCTACCCCTGCCAGAATAAGAGTAAGAGAGAGACCGACCTCTGCAGCCTTCTAAAGCTTCTCTGGACCTAAGAAGACCAGTCACATCCAACTGTTAGCATCTCTCTTGAAATATCTAATATATCTCTCAAACCTAGTGCCCAAGACAAAACTCTTAGTTTTTCCTAAGGAACGTATCACCCTGACGTATCTACCTCCTTCCTTAATCCACACACTAAGAGTTACCATCATTATATAACTTCCTTCACTGTGTGCAGCCAAAGCCATCAAGCTCAATTACCAGACAGCAAAATCTGTACTTCTGTCTATAGTAATCAGGTTTTCTGTATTAGGATGTACAGTCCTGCATTTTGACATCCTATTTCTACATATTTATTCAGTATTTAGGCATGCAACAAATATGCATTAAGTATCTACTATATGCAAGGCCTTGGGATAGGACATAACTGTGCAGATCTTGCTCCTGGCCATGAGATGCTTATTGCATGGAAATGAGAAAGCATATATTCAAAGGACAGATGCTGTGCAGAGGCCTAAATATCCTATGAGGATGAGGGCTAAAGGCTGTAGGTGCAGGACTACAGATGCCTGTTTTCGCTGAAATGTCCAAAGGGATCCAATTCCTTCCTCCCTCCACCTTTATTATCTCTTTCTCTTCAATAGAAGGTGCTAGTGGCCTGTTTCCATATGTCTCCACTGTGTATTTTCCCCGACAGTTGCCTCCTTCTTCACACACATCTGTCCAGCTCCAATCCCTGTGCCCTGGCAGGAACTACAAACCCCAGCCATTCCTAACCTTCAGGAACAAGGCTAGGAATATCACGTCTCTGTGCCACTATCTCCTACAGCATCTGTACACCACATTTTATCATCATCCTATCTCCTCCTCCTCTCCCTCCTCCCAGTCTGCAAACAGTGAAGTTTCAAAGAAGAGAAACTTAGCTGCCCACATCTAGTTCTAGGTTCTGCTTGCTTGCTTTGTCTCTGTAAGTGGTTGTTCTGACCTTTGTGGACATAGGTTGCCTCTTTTATAAAACGAATAAAATTAGACATGACTCCTTTGGAGGAGAAGATTCCATCTAGACTTAACTTTCTGTGAACTTCTAAAACCTTCTCTGCACTTAACAGAATGCATAACTTTGATCCTGGTGAAGAAAAGTCTAAAGGTGAGCACCATCCCATCTAAAGGTGAGCACCATCCCATCTAAAGGTGAGCACCTTCCCATCTAAAGGTGAGCACCCTCCCACCTTCACACACAGTTGGCCTGTGCTTGAGAGGACTTGCTATTACTCTGAGGGACATTCATGGGCCAGAAACATCCTTATCACTTTGAAAGGCAGTACCTTGGGACTCCTGAATCAGAATCTGCACTTTAATTATATACTGGTCAGAAGATTCCTGGGTATTTTAAGTCTGAGGAGCACTGCTCAAGATGACAAATCCCCAAGTCCCCAAGGGAGGCACGTTTCAATTTGACTAAGAAGGGCTTTCTTCTGTAGGAAACAGACTGGAGGTGGGATGGGAAGGTGAAAGGCCATGGGGCCTCTGCCATTGGGTTGAAACAGAAGTAGGACCAGCTTGTCTCTGAGATGAAGGATGGAGAATCCGTAGGAGTTTAGAAACAACAAGTGGTTGCCTCTGAGGCAGCAGGCTTCTTTTAGCCCACTGCTATCCATTGCTGTGGTTGTATGTGGGGTGACAATAGACCCAGAATCCATGCTACTACTGATCTGAGCTGGTCCCGGGATGGCTCTACTAAGTGTGGAGGAGATGGAAGATGGAGGCAGAGCAAACAGACAGTGTGACCAGGTCTACCCTGAATGTGTAATTCTGGGAAGTCTGTAGACTTACTCCTTGCTGGATGACACAAGGACCCATTCTTCCCTCCTGGTCAAGGACCTGGATTCTCAATTTAGAAGCTAATTCTAGTTCACATTAGTTCATCTCACAGATAGAATTAGAAGCTGGGTGATGATTTGGAAAATACAATCAATTTAGTCCAATTGTCCTTGCATGTCAGCTTTGTCCAATAATGAAAAATTTGTTCCCCGGGCTCTAGTGCTGACAAGGAGCCATTATCCATGGGAATGAGCTCATCTGTCAAGGCACAGGAGTTAAATGGGTGTAGGAATGGATGGAAGCCAGAGACAAGAGGGAAACTGAGGCAGAGAGCCTGGTGATCAGATGTTCATGGGGAAGGGGAACTTGATCCAAGCATAATATATCTCCATGAGGTCAGGCCACAACACAAGGTCTATTTCAAGACAATGTCCTGTGCATCTGTTGCCTTAGATTTGATGAGGATGTGGTAACACACAGAAGCTCATTTCATGGGGTCACACTTAAGAGCAAACAACATGATTTATGTTAAACCTCATTCATTTATCCATTTAAAAATATTCACAACTCAGACATTCACCAGGCATGTGCCAAACATTTTACTGGGTGGAAGAGCAAGACATGGTCTGCACTTCTGTGGAAACTCTTATGAACTTATACACCGACTGTAAGAAGAATAATGGGGTGATAATAGTGGAGTGGTGACAATGGTGACAGTCACAACGATCGGCATTCACCCCAGAAGACAGCGCTGGCTGACAACCGATTTTAATGTGCAGTGAAAGATCGTGCCTCCCACTGCTCATTTGGGCTATGAGCTAAGAGAGATTAAAATGCTGTTGTTGGAAGGAAACAATATGCATATTTTATGACATACATTTCTCTGCCTGTTTAATTGTGGGATCTTCAAATGAGACTGGGAGATTTGCTGCTTACCACTATGACAAATGGTAGGGTTTCAGCTCAGCCATTAAAGGCTCCTGACCCTGGGTGTGCTCTGGCTTTCCAAGCCGACTGGGGTGGGTGCCTACCGAAGGTCATACTGTGGCATATGGCTTGGTAGCTTCCTTTCCTCCATGAGCTTTAGTGTACCCAATTACAAATTATCAACTTGGCCTTATTGTTCACAAATAAATAACATGAAGACCTACGAAGATATGAGCAGTGTGCCAGAGAATAAGAAGAATGGGCATTAGAATTGTTGTAACTGTGATAGCCACAACCTCATAGGAAAGAATTGTTTAGAAGCATTTGGAGTTAATTCATGATGAGTTTCTTGAACTTTGGTCTTCCTGCATGCTCACATGTAAGGGTACCCCCATTCTTATGCCTCAAGACTCAGTCAGAATGCAGACATCCCAGTCCTCCTTGCCATCCCTAAAACAGCATTTGAAGATCAAATGGTGATTTCCAACTTAGGACTTGCTGGGTCTTCCTCTATGGCACCAATGGAGCTCTGTTGTTCAAATCCAAGGTAGACATAGATGTGGACTTTGTAATAACATATGCTGAAATGATAGGCAAAAGCCATGCACTGTTTTATCAGAACGCTTGTGCCCCACAGTGAAGGCCTTTCTCTAGATATCAGCACTTCACTCTGAGAAATCCTCGTTCAGGATTTCCACAGGCTGCCCATTTGCAGAAATGACCATAACTTGATCTGAGTAACCCACTGGCCCAGAATTCATCCTGACTTCTATGCCCTAAGAACATGTCACCAAGCCTTCTAAGCAGTCTTGATTCCATAGTTGTATCCATCTGTACCCCTTTAGTTGTAGACTATAAGCTAGGGCTGAGGGAAAATAGAATATAATGCCTGGTAGCAAGAGCCTAAAAAGCACTCTGCAAATGTTGATTAAATGAGAGAACAAAAAATGAAACACTGTTGAATGAGAAGGATATGCAATCCTCAAAACCAAATGGATCTGAGACATTTAGATAATATCACCTAGTGTACTAGAAATGGCTACACACCATTCTCTCTGTCTGTCTCTGTCTCTCTCTGTCTCTGTCTCTCTGTCTCTCTCTCTGTCTCTCTCTCTCTCACACACACACACACACATACACACACACACACACACACACACACACACACACACACACACACACACACACACACACACAATTACCCTAACATCCCACTACCCAATCAAAGCAAACATCACTAAGTAGTCATGCTGTTCTGTCCTGTTTAGCCCACGTGTGACTTCAGAATATTTCACAGCATTTCATAATTCACAACAAATTTACAGAATTGGCATGCACAGTAAAATTGATTTGTTATCCTTGATAGGTTGCTTAGCCTTATCCTGACATTCCCTGAATACCCTATTTCTACTTAGAAAAAAGAGAGAGAGAGAGAGAGAGAGAGAGAGAGGCTATCATTTTTCAAAGATGGACAACTACCATGTCCAGAAAAGACTTCATGTAATGTCAGCCTGGCTTCCACGATGTGATGTCCTCCTGCCAAGCACAAGTTGGGTCCTCAGAGCCTGGATTCTGCTTGAGTCCTGATGTGAGGAACATATGCTGCCTGTGAGTGGTGCTGGCCTTGGTGCTGAAACACAGACATGTGTGTAAGACTGTAAAACCTACATTATTGAGGATTTAGGGTGTTTGCTTTTCTGAATGGGGGATTAGAGACCAGAAAGCTCAAAATGACCATCCATTTTCAGGAAACAGAGCTGGAGAATTAAAACTGTCAGATGTGTGCTCAAACCCAAGAGTCCTGATTAAAGCTCTCCCTAACTCTGTGAACCCTTTATCCCTCACTGGGCTGTGTGAGGACAGATCACCAGCTCCCCACAGAGATTTCAGTGTGCTTTCAGGCAGGAAGAAACCAAAGGATAATACGGTTTTTCCAGTGCTCAGCATGGATGCAGACCAGAGGCTTGAGGGTAAATTGTGCGGACAGCCCACCAAGGACTGCAAGCTTTGGGATCTCAGTGAAGGCCTGCCTCCTGCTACATGATTTGTCGAGAGTAGGTTCCAGAGATTTCCTGTGGCCTTGCCCCCATCACGTCTCTCTGATATCCACAGAAGAACAAACTCTGTCTCAGCATGCAATGCCCTTCCCATGAGTGTGTATGTCCCTATTTCCTCTTCTTGTTCCCCGAAAACCCTGAGAGACTTGAGCTCATCTCAGAAAGCCAACAAGGGAATGCTCTTCAGGGAGTTCCTCCTGCTGGTGGCCATCAGAGAGCAGCAGGGACAAGTCCCTCACCCCTGTGTGGCACACATACTTCAGGGCGTAGCCAGGCTGTCCAAGAGGCATCTGGGTACCAATTCTTGATCACCCTCTCCCCAGCTTCTGTACACTCTTGGTGCTAGTAAAAGCCATAAGCAGAAATCACAGGCCCAAAGAAGCTTGAGATGGAGGGAAGAGGCTGCCTTCCAATGCACTGAGTTGTTTCTAAAGTCTTTCAGAACAATGATTCTTTTAAAAACTATACCTAATCACAGTTAATTCCTGGACATCTGAAATTTACCTGCATCTGTTAGAAGGCATCTCTTCCTCTTTCTCCAAATCCCCACACACAGCTCACTGTATACCAAACCTCTATATGATAGCATTAAGAACACAGACAGCTTCCCACTGTTTGCCTCTGTTCCTCTCCCATTTCTGCCTTCTGAAGCAGCCCCTTCCTGGATCTCCATCTGCCCCCAAACCTGCCCTCTGCCTGCCTCCTCCTTTGTGCATAGGAATTCAACGGTGGGGCACAAGAGGAAAGGCAGATGGGAAAAGTGAGATGTGGAAACTTTGTTCTTGAAAGAACAATTGGCCTGGAAGTAGAAACCAGACTTCCATTTCTGTGATTCAAGCATAGAAAATTTCATAGCTAAAGAAGTCCTTGAAGTCAGGAAGGAAAGACAGATGAAGGATCGATGGATGGGCTGATGCTGGAGTTAGAGAACCCATGAGAGATGTCTTCTTACTCCTTTCCTACATTTTCCAAGTCCCAAAACGAAGTTGTGCAGAGTCGTTTGTGCAGAAGCTCTTCCAATACCCAGATGTCTAAGATGTTTGCTCATCACCCAGCTATGGAGGAGCATTTAGGCAGGAAATTAAACAACTACATCCATCATATTTATTGAACAGCTTTTCTCTGGAATACACTAGTACAGGATATCAGTCATGGTCAAAGTCCAAAGAGAGACTGTCTTTCTCACTTCATGGTTCTCTCTCTCTCTCTCTCTCTCTCTCTCTCTCTCTCTCTCTCTCTCTCTCTGTCTGTCTTTCTCTCTTCTCTCTCTCTCTCTCTCTCTCTCTCTCTCTCTCTCTCTCTCTCTGTGTGTGTGTGTGTGTGTGTGTGTGTGTGTGTGTGTGTGTCCATATGTATGTATGTATGTATGTCTGTGTCTCTCTCTGACTCCTTACCCACTGCTTTACAGCATTACTCATCTTGACTGGTTCCTTTTTCCAACACTGGTTTTGCCTTACTAATCTCTTGGCCAGTCCCAACCACCATTCCTAGTGTTACACTCTGCAGGTATCAGCTCAAATGTGACTTCCTTAAATAGTGCTTCCTTGTCCCAACATCTCTGACCCTCGACTCTATCATTTCCCTCCTACAGCTCATTCTCCATCCATATGTGCTCTGACTCTTGGGCAACCAACAGCTCCCAAACTCCTGAGGTACTCTGATGATGAAGAGCTGAGTGCTGGAGCTCAACCTCCTGATTCAAAGCCAACTTTGTCATTGCTGAGCCGGTGACCTTGATTAAATTACCTAAACACTATGCTCTAGATTGCTGACCTCTACAGTGGAAATCATAATAGAGCTTTGTCATAAATGGCTCCTCATAAATAATATCTTGTGTCATGAAATCAGTTAATGTACAGGAAGACTGGTCTATGAAAAGGCCTTATCAGTGTTAGCTGTTTGGTGGTTGTCAACCCTTGTTCTAACTCTGTGGACTGAGATATGACAGAATCTCAATAGAAATTAGGGGAACAAATGAAAGCATGTACATATAAATAAAAAAATAATAATAAAACCTCCAGGACTGGGCTGTGGTGGTGCACACCTTTAATCCCAGAACCCAGGAGGCAGAGCCAGGCATATCTCTGAGAGTTCAAGGCCAGCCTGGTCTACAGAGCAAGATCCAGGACAGGCACCAAAACTACACAGAAAAACCCAGTCAAAAAAAAAAAACCTCTCCAGAACCCAGGTATGTGTAGCTGGGATGGGAGGATGGTTGCAGCTCATATTTGAGACTCATCAGAGGCTGTGGAAGAGCAGGTAGGAAGGTTATAGGTAACCTGGATTATTCTCACTTCCCCCAGAGCACACAGCTGAGTCCTAGACTTGCCTCTGAGAGAGTCTCTCCCAAGGCACAGGGCAATGTTCCCATCTCCCTCAGCTCCCAAATGCAAAGGGCAGACAGTAAATTACGGAAGTATTCTAAAGCTGTGCAGCTGCACCATGGCAATGAGTGGAGTTCAGAGGAGGCAGGAATGGAACACAAGAAGGGAGCTTGAGAGTCTTTGTGATCAAATGACCATTTCCAGTTTCCTGGGAGAAATAAGGGTATCTGAGTTCCCAAATCAGGACCAACAGTCTCTTAATAAAAGGGAAGAGTGGAAAGGTGTGCTCACCTTTCTCAGAGCCACTAACTCAACCACCTCAAATAGCACATCCACACAATCAGTAAAGAGCCTCTGAGGACATATATCCTATGAAATTTTCTGCCGAACTTTGCAAGTCATAACCCATCCTCAGGGACCCTAAGCAACTGTCCAGAGAAAACACAGTTTTCCTCTCTCCACTATACTTCTGGGTGAGAGTATACCTGGTGGGCATACACACATTGATATGTCCCTGCCTGGGCCATGACAAGTGAGCTCATGCACTGGGGAATGAGGGACACCTCACTGGGCCTGTCCATTCATAGCACTGAAATTACTACTGAAGAGCCCCAGTGCAAGAGAAGGGATAGCAGAAGACTCCCTAAAAACAGAGCCTCAGCCATCAGACAGCTAAGAGGGACTAAAAAGTCAGGCAGAGGGCCTTGTGTTGTGCAATGTGTTACTTTAACTAGGCAAAGGTGTATTACATTTGTTTATGCTGCATTTGTTTAATTACATAGAGATGTGTTATTGTTTCACCTTGCCTGCCTAAGGCACCTGATTGGTCTAATAATTAAAGGCTGAATGGCCAATAGCCATGCATAAGAGGGATAGGCTGAGCTTGAGGCCAGAGGGGATAAATAAGAGAAGGAATAGAGGCTCAAGATAGAAGAGAACAAGAGAGAAAGAGAAGATGTCCAGGGCCAGCCAGAGTGGGACACACAGAATGAAAGGAAGGGGAAAAGCCCCCAGGCAAAATATAGATAAAGAAAAACACATTAATTTAAGTTATAAGAGCTAGTAGGACAAGCATAAGATAAGTCTGAGCATTCATAAGTAATGAGAGGTCCCTGTGTCTTTATTTGGGAGCTGGTTAGTGACCCAAAAGAAAGCCTGCTACCACCTGGGGCCAGGGCATGGCTCAGTTATCTTAGTCCCTTGCATAGCTGAGAAGGAAAGAATGGCCTGAAAAGACACCACCAATGACAGGCGTGGAGCAGAGCAAAGATCTCTATGAAAGAGAGCCAAGCAGTGAAACCACTAGGGGAACAATGAACCAGCAAGACTAAACTCATTACTATTCATATGAAATTTGGGCACAGGTGATCTGGTCCCAGATTTTGGTGGGAGGGGGTGTTGCATTGCAGATTGATGCTTTTATGGGACCCTTCTGGGATTCAGATTATGGGAACTAGGCCAGAATCAGAGGATGGAGCAGGGCTGCTGTCCTGCTTAACTACACAATAAACAGAAGGCAGACAGGGCCCGAGCTTTGCATACTAAACATTCTGGTGATAAGCTTTGGGGACCTCTGAGAAGAGGGGCTCTTTCCTGCAGAAG
Organism: Onychomys torridus; assembly: GCF_903995425.1. NCBI lineage: Eukaryota > Metazoa > Chordata > Mammalia > Rodentia > Cricetidae > Onychomys > Onychomys torridus. The sequence goes on from NC_050449.1 coordinate 21,432,947, forward strand.
AGGGGGGAATAAGGAAAGATGAGTCGTTCAGGGAGATCTAGGAGATGCTCCAGATTTTTGGAGCAAGGACCAAGTTGTAAGGATGCAGGAAATGGAAACACTGCTGACTGGTGGGGGTAGCAGGAGGGTGCAGGCATGTTTGTACACACATTGACACATGCACACGAGGTAGATGAGAGAACATGTATTTGCACTCATTTTTCTATGCTTACTTGTATATCTGTGTGCACCACTGTGTGTGTACATAGACATATCTATCTGTGGGTCCACACCAGTGGAATACTGCCAAAATGAAGACAGGCTGCTGTCTTTTCGCTGGGCCTTCTCATGCTAACTTTCAAGCTGACGTTGTCAATTAATATTTTAAAAAACACCACAAACAGAGCCTGAGGCTAACTTGCAAGACAGGGCTCCAGAATGGGGTTTTATTATCACCATCATTCTCACAAGAATGGTGAGAGAAAACTTGCAACCATTCGTGTTTCATCTGGTTGAACTGCAAGCTAGAGGAGGAACCACCCCACAGAACAACCAGAGGACATTTGCTGGCCACAGCCTTGTGGGACCAGACAAGAGCTTGACAGCTTCCCGAAAGTCTGTCTTATTACTAAGGAGATGGGCTCAGAGGTAATCTTTGGCCAGGACACTTGGCTAGTACCTTTCAACCTGTTCATTACTCCACCATTGCCTGGAACTCCTCACCTAGGGATTGGGCACAGTCCTGGGAGAGAGATAAGAAGTGGGTATGACCCCACACATGGATGGTCCTGTCTGGGGCATGAGTTGCCTTGTTGGTAGGAACAGTCTTCAAGGCCTTGTCTGCCCTGCCACTGGGTAATTGTGAGTTAACTCAGGGAGATGCAGAGGAGCAGCATAGCCTGAGCTCCCTGCCATGGAGTAAGGGGAGAAGAGTCTGGAGGAAGTCTCTCTCTAGAGACAATAATTATGGTTTTCCATCATCTATGGGATGACATGGACCTCTGAATCTTGAACCAAAGTGGTTCTGGAGTCCATACACCCAAGAGGAGCACCAGGCTGAGGAGACGGTGAAGACCTGTGTGCTCAGCGTCAGCCCACAGTGTAAAGAACACTTTGATCCAGCAATGCCTAGCTGTGGATCTTTGGGGTAAGGAAGGAGGAGACAGAAACTGGAGAAAGCACCCACATTGACAGGAACTGGCCTTTTGGAGTTCTCAAGAGGACACAGCTGCAGGCCCTGCCCACAGGTGTCAGAGAGGACTATCAGGAATGTATATGGATGGTGTCTTAGGCTCTGGCTAGTGGACAAAAGCTTTAGAAACCTCCCGCTGGATGACTGCATGGCCCCTGTACGAACACACACACACACACACACACACACACACACACACACACACACCACTACCTGCCTCCCAGACCCCCAGGATGACTGCATGGCCCCTGTACGAACACACACACACACACACCCCACTACCTGCCTCCCAGACCCCCAGTGCTGAGAAATTCCTGGATTGCCTGCCCACCCACCTTGGCCATGGCCATGGCTTGGCCCTTCTGAACTAGGCAGTGCCTCCTGCATCCTTATTAGAATGTCCAGTGCATTACATTGGGAGCGGAGAGAGTGACACTCAACAGCTTGACATGTCCTTAAAGAAACCAGTGCCCACAGGTGGGGCCGCCCCACTGGCAGGCTCCTGGGGACTTTCATCTCCAACGCACACAATCAGCCTTGTATCCACTTCGGATTGTCCGAAGCCAAGCTGGGGGCCCCACCCTCCTTCGTCTCCAGCTCAGAGTCTTAGTCCCCGCAGAAAGGTCCCCGCGCCACCACCCCCCACCCACAGCATCCCAGCCTTGAAACAATCGCCCTTTGAGAGAGTCTGCCAAGCCAGGGGCCTGAGCAGCCAGGATGGAGGGATGGAGGCGGATGGGCTGGGGGTGCGGAATGGGCGGGCGCGCTCTCACCCTTCGAGCCAAAGCTGGGGTGCCCTGGGCCCCACCCGCAGCCGCTCCAACACCCGAAGCCCAAGTCGCCCCAGCGGGAGGGCTACTGCGGGGAGCGCGGGGAGGTGATACCAAGCTCGGGGAGGGGTCCAGCGTCGGCCCCCGCCTCAGCCCGGGAGGTTGGTACGGACCGCTCGTGGCTCTGGTCCCGCCGGCAGCTCGGGCTCGCGGGGGCGGGGCGCGTGGGGGCGGGGCGGGAGGCGCTGTCACAGCCGCGGCCGCACCGCGCATCCGCCGCCGCCAGCGCCGAGGGCACCACGCGCTGGCCCGCTCTGCTGGGCTCCGGCCGCGCGCCCCGCCACCCCGGCCCGGCCGGCCCGCGCGTCGCCTCTTGGGGCTTCTGTCGCCGCCCGCGCCCTCCCGAGCGCTCCGGGGCTCCGGCCGCCGCCTGGCTGAGCCCAGAAGCAGCCGGGCGGTGGCAGCGGGCCGGCCGGGGCTGTGGACGAGCGGGCCCGCGGCTATGAAGTGGCCCCCGAGGGCACGGAGCCGGAGAACGCCCCGAGAGAGAAGCGCGCGCATCGCAGGGCAGCAGCCTTGGGGCGCTGGGGCCAGAGCATAGGACTGCCACCCGCGATGGACCGCGCCGGGGACGATATGGACTCGCCGCCGCAGGTCAGTGTCCCGCGCCCCGCGCCCCTACCGCCGTGGTGCACAGAGCCCCTTTATGCGTCCCCATCAGTACCCACGCCATGTCCGCCCTCGTGCACGCGCCGGGTGTGTGTGTGTGTGTGTGTGTGTGTGTGTGTGTGTGTGTGTGTGTGTTGCACAAAATGGGGACAACGGGAAAGAGGGCCGGCTGCCAGGGCCTGCACCTGAGGGGCTTAGAAAATAAAGCTAGGACTCTGCTTGCCCCGTTCCATCAGGATGAAGGCAAGAACTGGTTCTGAGAGTCTTCTCACAACTGGTCTTTCTCTTAGCTATTCTGTCCCTTGCCACCTCAGCAGGTGGTTCCTGGTGGCCCACAGGACTATAGGAGGAGTGGGGGCCAGCTCTAGCCGCACCCCTGCTCACCAGCAGGCACCCCAACCACTCTCCTCTCCAGGGCACTTACAATGTAATCTTTTTGAGGGGAGTCAAGCACCGCATCTTTTCTGTGGGTGCTGAGGCTGAGGCGCTGAGAGATGTCAAAAGTGACAGCAAATCCCTGAGTCCTTCAGTGCAGCAAAGAGAAAGGAAACAAGACCAGATCATCACCTTCCTCTGTGCACTTGATCATACAAGTTCAGAAAAGGAAACTGAGATGTGAGACAAGAGAGAAAGCATTCGATCCAGCACCTCAGGAAACAGGGGTGCCAGCCTCCTACTGAGCAGCTCAGTTCAAGACCCCCCTCCCCCGACACACACACCACACACACACACACACACACACACACACACACACACACACACACACACATACAAACTTGGTCTTTCTCACCCAGCCAGATCTTGTCCTAGTTATGCATTCACTGGATAGCTTAAAGATGCTGACGTGACCCCCAGATTTCTATTGCACGGGCCCCTCAGAAGGGCCCTTTGTTGACAGTGGCTTCTCCCATGCTTGTGGAGTACTTCTCTATGGAGACCAGCTTATCTGGAGTGCCCAGTAGGATGTTGATCTTGGGCTATCTGGCACACAGTTTCAAGCGAATGTCCATGTGCCTAGCACAGAAACAATGGTGGTGATGGGGGCTTGTGGGGGTGTATTCGTAAATGGCAGGCACACAAAGTGACTGGTGGTGTGCTGGGTATTTAGCTGTGTAGGGCTGTTGCTCTAGATCGTCTGTCCTTACATCTCCTTTCTTCTGTCAAGAATCACTACAGAGCCGAGGCATTTCCTTGTAGAATCTGCTCAGTTGGTGCCCACTCTTGGCCTTCCTGAACCAAATATCGAGTCCTCTCTGTGTTCATCGTGAAACCCTCCCAAATCCTCCCACTCTACTCAATTCACTTCCAGGATCCCCAAAGGTCCTGGAGTTGCACGCCATCTCCTCCCTGCCCCTTTCAACAAGAGGAAAATGCTTCCTGGGGGATGAGAGCAGAAGAAGAAATGCATTCGTGCCCCACTTGGCACTGAGGCCATTGTCTTGCTGCTATTTGTATATCTGCTCCCCAAGTGCCTGTGGGTGTGATTGGATATGTGCATGTGTTTCTGGATGACGTGCACCGAATGCTCCACCTGAAGCCTGGGGCAGGTAAATCACTGGGGAACTCAACTACAGAATGGGAATCCGTAGCAGAGAACAGCTGCCCAAAGAAAGAAGCCCATTTCTTCTGCTCGGGCTCTTCAGTACACTTGGATTTTTTTCCCCACAGTTTTTAGGGGAGGGGACCAAGTCTATCATACCTTCATGATATGGATCCCAGAGTGATGAGATTTTGCAAGGATAAGATATGGAAACTTGCGAGCTAACCAAGAAGCCAGGCTCTATGAGCCAGGGATTCTGGTGGTCCCATGTGGCTAGAAGAGAAGAATGAGGATTTCTGGGTGCTCCTCTGCCTGACAACTGTAGGAGAGGAGAGGCCTCAGCCAAAGGAGAAATCAGAGCGTGAGACAGGCAACGAGCAGGCAGAGTGAAACCTTAGGCAGGTGCAGCAGAAGTCGGAATATACAAAGCCTTCCTCAGCACAACATTGTGGGTCATCCTCTCCTAGGGAGGCCCCTTGCTGGAGCCGGTGGGCTGTCCACTGAGAAAGACTCTGTCAGAGAGGCTCACAGCAGGGATAGGTCATGGACTCAAAAGCGAAGTGTTCCAGGAGGTGTGAAAGAGACCCTCCTGGTGTGCCATTACCCAGTGTTCAGGAATTATCACCTTCTGGCTTTCACCCATCTTACCTGGTCCTAGAATGTAGTGTGATGGGGCAGAAGGCAGAGCATGGCTAAGTCTGACACCAAGGGAAGAGGGAGAGAGCCCTTCCCCGTGTAGCATCCTTCTTGCCAGGGCTCCAGGCAAGATCTCTGGAAATCCCCCGAAGACCAGCAAGGAGACATGGTCATGGTCCAGAGGAGACAGGCTGCTGGATGGGCTCACCAAGGTCCTACACGTCAGTACCTACCCAGCTAAGTGGACTTTGAGCAATAAGAGTCCTCTGAGGCATGTTTTCCTGACAGTCTGTAAATTGGGGAATCATCATCCCTTTACACTGTTAAGTCCAGGGCTATGAATGTTGATTTCATTTATACATTTTGTGCACTCTCCTTCCCTGCTCTACTCTCCCAGTATCTGGACAGCTGTAGAATTGGAAGGCCAGTGGTCAAGCCTGGCTAATCCAGACTGGCCCTGTCCAAACCATCTATGGAGATGCCTCTCCCTATTCAGACCTTCTACAGTCAGTCTGTCTCCCACCTTTAACCCATGTAGCTGTCTAACCTCTGACTTTGAACTAGACCTAACTCTTCCTGGTCCAGAACCAAATTACCCAGAGCATCTCTCCACTAAAAAGCAACAAAACTGACATTTTCATATCTAGTGAGTTTTTCACTGTAAATCATTCCATATTGCCAGTAAATGGTTGTCGAAAATTTTTTGAGATTTATGAACACTCTAAATCTATGACTATTTACCCTCCATGCTGAAAGGTGACTGGCCAGAAGTCACCCAGAATTCAGTCCACTGGCCTTGGCTCTTAAGTACCTACTGTGTCCCAGGCTCTGCACCTGGTGACAAGGACACATTGCATCAAACAGTCTAAATACTGTGTTTTCTGTTTAGCTTTGAGAAGGTTGTGTGGGTTGCTTGCATTTTCCCCTGCAGCTACAGCAAATTTACTTTTCTAATGAGGTTTAGCTCCGGCCAATATTAAAATGAGTCTGCACTGCCTGCACATACACCAGCTGACAGCAGCACAGGAGGCAGGTTCTGCGCCAAGTTCCTGGCATGGATTAAGGCTTTGCCATCACCAATAAGCCCCAAGGTGGAGAGCCTGAGTCTGGATCAAGAGCTGGATGGGTTGGAGAACTTACCATGCCCAAGGGCTTGGAGGTCTTCTGCTCAATGTGCAGAGCCATGGGCAAGATTTTCCTCCCTATATGCATAAACTGTGCAGTCCAGTCATGTGCTTATGTAAAGGAAAGTGGACAGTGATGGAGAGCAGAAAGGCAGAGACAAAGGTCTTGGTGATCAGAAGTGTCTCAGTACCAGAGAGCAGCTCCCCATTCTCATTGTGTGGCCTGGATCCTAAGGGTGGGGCTCTGTCATCTCTATCCTGCTTGGCTTCCTTGTTTCTAGGGCAGGTGAAGGGTCTGACCACTAGGACCAGGTCTCACTCTCTAAGCTCAGGGTTGCTGCTAGTTTTTTTTGGCTGCGATTCAGAGCTGGTGACAACCAGTGCTGAGTGTGGGGTGGACTGCCTCCCTTTGCACACCAAGCAGTCCCTCAGCACTGCAGCCACAGTTCAAGGGCTCCAGAGCCACCTGTGGCCGGTGGCTGCCCTCTTCAACAATACATTCAGAATGCTGCCTAGAAAGCTCTAAAACAGCTACTGTGACCATGCCTTTGCACAGAGGGTTTGGTACAGTGTGGTCGCAGGAGCCACAGTGGCTGGACTCGGATCCTGCCTCTTCCTCATCTCAGTTGGATGGCCTTGGGGTGCTGCTTACCTGTGCCTCTAATTCCTTGTCTCTAAGACGGGAGTAATATGAAGATGTTGAAGAGGGGGTGAGTTCTTGCAGTCCATCATGCTGATCACTCAGAATGCACAATAGCTGGTGCTTTTTTTGTTTTTTATTTGAAAATAGAACACAATTTGTATTCTTTGTCTATTATAGCAATTCACAGAAGTACTTGCTGAGCAGCCCACTCTGTGCCAGGCTGTCTGCCATCAGCACAGGGTCTTGCATGCAACACCAATCCCTCCAGAGCCTCTGTTTTCTGACCTGAGATAGAATATGGCCCTAGAGATAAAATATGACTGGGACTATGTTCTTACTTTAAATGACTGCTGTTTTTATGTCTGAAGGTGGGTAAAATGTAAATTATGATTATTGGAGTAACACACACACAAAGCAGCATCTAGGTTCAGCCTCAAGGTAAGCCACTGTGGCTTCTTGCTGAGGGAGATAAAGGGATTTAAGGGGGCTCTTCCTGGACCTACCCCCATCCCTGCTCTTGAGAATAGCAAAGCCAAGAGGCTGTGTCCCTGAACTCAATGGAGGGCAGAAGCCAGAAAGGCCCTGCCAAACAGGAATCAACTGTCACCTACCCAGCAACAGATTGAGTGAGAGAGGTGGCAGAGCCCTAAGTTATTGCCTCAACTGGGCCAGTAGCTCACTTGTGTGACAAAGTGTGTGAAGTACTTGTTTCCTCAATTAAAGTCTGAAGGGCATGAACCAAATAGCAAGTGCCCACTCAACAAAAAGTCATACCATGTAGGTCCTCTGTAGCACACCCTGAGAACTGGTGTCCCAGAGGTGGGAAGTGGAAAGTGGGGACAGCAAAGAGGGAGCATGGGAGGAACTGGTGTATGGATGCCCAGGCTGCCTGAGCCACCAGGCTTCCCCAACACTGGGCTCTGTGGCCCAGGCTGCTTCCTACACTTGTCTAAGGCCACGCAGACCTTAGCGTCTCCTTCCACACTATGCTCTCACTTTCCTGACACCCTGGTGCCTGTCTTTGGTGAAACAGGTAGGTCAGGGGCTGGGATCCTCACTGGCTTAAGACCTGCCTTCTAACTTCTCAGAGCCCAGGTCTGCGGCCTTCTGATTCTCGAGGCTCAGAGATTGGCAATCATCCTCACCGGTCCCGCCCCACCCCCATCATCATTGCCCCAGCACCCTGTCAGAGCAAAGCTACTTCCTGGAGGTGTTGGTGCCTGGTCCCTGGGGAACATGGTAAATGTAGTCATTCCTATAACATCAAGGAGGATGCTGTTTCAGAGAATCTCCGTGGCCATCCTAGTAGATAGTTGTTCTTCCCTAAGCATCCTTCACATCCTTCCTATTGGCCCCATCAGTTCTCTCTCTCCCTCCCCTCCTTTGCCTACAGACCTCACAGTAGACGTGACACTGTTTTCAGAAGCTGAGGGACTGACCAGCTCAGCCACAGGCCAGAGACCCTGGTTCTGCAGCCTGCTTAGGATGATGAACAGCCTCTAGGCATGTGATTTTCTTTCTCCGTCAGAGTTTCTGAACTTAAGCTGACGTATTACTCTCCTAACTCATCACTTGTCGATATTAACTTCTTCTGCCCCTCATAAATCTCCCTGTATGTCTCAGAGCGAGCGGCCGCTGCTCTAGCCTCCTCCCCTGCCAGACAGCAGGCTGCCGCATATGAATACCCATTATTCTAAGGGGTGCACCCATAAGTGTGCCCTGAACTGATTTCTTCAAGGTGACATTCCCAAGAGACAACCAGAAAGGTACTGAGAAGCTCACTTGGGACCACATAGAACACCATGCCTAACCCAGCTTCAGGGGGAGCTTACTGGGCCTGCTTCTTCAGAGCCTGGGGCCTATGAGGATGTCCTTATTGGCCAGATTGAAATGGACCATGTGTACAACAAGCTCTTTTTAATTTATTGTGCTAAGAAAAAATATGTAACATAAAACTTACCATCTTAGCTATTTTAAATTTATAGTTCAGAAGTCAGATATAGTCACTGTGTTACAGAACCCATTTCCATCTTATCTCCATCTTGAAAATCAGAACCTCTACATCTGTTAAGCACCACCACCCTAGCCCTGGGCTTCCACTTTGCTCTAGGTACATCATGTGGGTAGAACTTACACTATCTGTCCTTTTGTGACTCATCTGCTTCTTTTATAATGTCCTCAAGGTTCATCTATAGGTAGCATGTGTCAGGATCTACCCCCGTTTGGAAGGCTGAGTGATGTTCCACTGTGTGCACATGCAACGTTTTATTTAAACATTCATTCAGTAGATTGGGTCTTTGCTGCCAAGCATGGAGTACAAAGTGTTGGATCAATAGCAGTTGGCCCCAACTGCCCTTCCTGATGCAGAAAGGACCCAGCAGATATATTGGTACTCAGAGTGAAGTTATGTGCTGGATGTCATAGGAGTCCAAATAGGGCAGGAGAGCCCCATTTTATCTGGTGTCTGTTTGGACCTATGTTTGCTCCCTCCAGCCATCCTGTGTTTCCTAAGCATTCTCGGGTGTTCAGTCCCCAAGATGAGTATGACCTTCCTAGTCCTGGGAGCTGAAGAGCTTAGCAAGTATTGGGACAGACAAAGGGAAGAGTCTTCCACACAGACATGTTGGCCACAGAGGGATGCCAATGTCCTGTACCAGCATCACTCCTACTGTCTTCCTGGAGCCCTAACGGTGAAATCTATCTGCCTTTTTAGAAGCTTTGTCTGGACCCAGAGCCTCTGAGGCCCTGGCGAGCCCTCTGGGGGTGTAGCAGGCAAATCTGCTTTTAGCATATGCCTTTGCAGTGTTCAGGCTCCTTCCCAGAGAGGTGATCAGTGATGCATAGCCACCCTGCAGCTTGCCATGTAATATACACCCTGTGACACACATAGATAGTGTCAGCATAATCTCCACATGTGGGAATGAGATTTAAGGGACCCTCCATTCATCACACCCACACCTGCTGTGTTTGCAAGGAGTGGCACACACAAGCTGGCCACCCCGGCTAATACACAGTTATTAGCATGCTCACCCAACCACCTTCAGCACATCACATTAACCATTTCTTACCCTGTCAGTAGGGATAGCTGATGCCACACAGCATGAACCTTAGGGATAGAGCAGGCATTCTAGGAGAGAGAGCTTAGAGTTGGGAGGTAACAAGAATGAGGTTCCCAGGAACCTACAACCTGGGTTAAAAGGACAGAAAAATTATAGTGTGCGGGAGTCGCTAGCCCTAGATCCCCATTGATGTATCTTAGCATCTTAACAGCTTTGGCCACAGGACTTACAGAAATCCATAGTCTTTCATAGTGGGTATCTTGGAAGCTAGATGGGGATGCAGGACTATGCTGTGCAGGAAGAGAGCAAGGAAGAAATAGACTTCAGCAGAGGATGGAGGACAGAGCAGCCACAGTGTCTGACTCTCATCTCCTCTGGCCTTTAGTCCCAAGCCTCTGCTACTCAGACTGAGAGAACAGCGCCCTCCTAAGGCTGTAAGGGAGAATGCATGAAACAGGGCTCTGGCGAGTTGCTAAGGGAGCCTGCTGTGAACAGAAGCAGAGTGAAGGAAGGCCACAGTGCCAGCTTCCAGGCAACACAATCTTCCTACACGTGGGAAGCCCGCCTGCCTCCGGCCACCCCAATTTATCATGCTACTGCATGCCAGCCACCTACAGTCGAGAAGAGCTAAAGTCCCTGTGCTACCTAGTGCTATAGAAGGAGGAATATGCTAGAAAAACAGCCCTGCAATCAGTTAGTGCTGAACCCTGGAAATAACTGGAGTATCCCCCTTCTCTGCATCTTTTCCAGGTGGTGGGTTGCAACTGAACTTTTAAAGTTTTTATTAGCATATATTAATTTTATGTAATAACGTGTTTCATTATGATATTTTCATGCATATGTAGAATGTTCTTTGATAATGCTGTTATCCTCTCATGCCCCTCCCCCCACACACACACACACGCACACTCTTGGAGTTCTGTTTTTAAAACAAGGTGATAGTGCTGGCTGCCACTGCTCTTCTGTTTTTCATGATCTAAGAAATGGTTGTGCTAATTGTGAACCAGATGCTCCCCGTGGATTCCCTCCAGTGACCACAAATAGCCCTGTGAGGGTTACAGTTCAGGAACCTGAGCTTCAGAGATATTGGTGACGTCTCTGTGTTGTGTTGGGCCCTGGGTCCCAGGTGGGAATGCACGCATTTGACTTAGAGGACGAATATCAAATCCAGCAAGTGCATGGCAGCTTACAAAGCTCACCATCTGATGGCTCTGCACGGAATGCGTGGGCTTGCGAGGGGCGATGGGTAAGGCTAGGAAGGCACAGGGCCCAGGGGCATCTCACCTTGCCAGCACCCTTCTTTAGACACAGCACAGACATCAGTCTCGAGGGGATGTAAGGAAGAGAATGGCCTGGAGCAGCATCAGAGTGAGAAGGACAGTGTTAGGAAGGCAAACTAGGCCAACTGACCCACCCTGCCTCTCGGACACAAAGCCCTGACACAGCCTGAAGGGCTCTGCATGCTCTTTCAGCATACTCAAGGCTCAGCTACATGGTTCCAGGGCGAGACCCACCCTGTGTTCCTTGGCCTGCATGGTCCCAGTACCCAGGTCTAGTAAGGATCCAATAGATATCTGTGCCAGGCTCCACCCTATATATGGGCACCCTCACCCCTGCTTTATTGAGGCAGCAGAGCCATGGGCTGTCCCCTGTCCTTAGGGTCTCTCCCTGTCTCAGAGCCAATGATTCTGGGGGCATGGCAGTGCTTCTCAGTTTAGGACCATCTTCTGCCAACTGTTGGTGCATGGCAGCCTGGCAGAGGGAGAGATGAGGCCTCCTGGCCAGCTGCCCACGTGGCTTCTGCTGCTTCTGTTTTTGAGCAGCTGTAGCTCTACTAGTCCCCGCTGCCTGCCTGGTAGCAAAATAGGCTGAGTCCCTCCTCTGCTAAGCAGGCAACCATTGGAAGTGCTAGCCCAGTGGATATTTACTAACTAGAGACAGAGCCATCCCACAGATGTCCTGAGCAGCCCACAGGCCTCTCCTGGGGCACTAAGCATTGCAGTAGGCTGGGTGGGAAGATTCTCCAAAAGCAGAATGGGTAAGCACTTAAAGAGAATTTTGCTATACTGCGGAGAATCTATAGGCAAGGCAAAACCTTCCTATGGTCTCTTTGTGGTATTGAATGAAGTACACTGCCAGTCCTGTGCCTGTCTCCAGGGAGTACAGTGAGGTGGGTGGGGGGAGGATATGAGAACACTTCTGTTTGGGGGAAGTCAGACTCACTAGCTCATAGAGAGCTCATAATGTAGGAGGAAAAGCCAGCATTTGGATGTGCTAACTCCTGAAGGTTGATGATGATGCCTGGGAGAAGGCTGGTGGCCCTCCAGGGAAGGGGAAAAAAGAAAAGCACCTGTCTGTGCTCAACACTCACTCCCACACTCAGCACCTGCACAGGGAGTGAGCAGTGGGCCCTGGATCGTTGGTGATACCCAGTTGCCCCACAGTCTACCTGTGACTGAGGTCTGTTGGCTCCTATGAGTTTTATCGCCTCATCACACCTTCAAACCTGTCCTATTTGGGATTTTTTTTAAGTGTAAGGCCACACCAGCCCTGGTGAGCCAGGGGCAAGAGCATCTCAGTTTCTCAGTTGCCATTCAAGCATGCAGCTTCAGCAGGGATGAGCTCTTTGCCCCAGGGCTGAGAGGGAGGACTTGCCACTCTCAGGAAGAAGACTATCCCAATAGGAAGCCAGCAACAGACTGGTAAAAGAGATGTGCCAGAGCCACACTACCTGAGATGTGCCAGACCCACACTACCTGAGATGTGCCAGGGCCACACTACCTGAGATGTGCCAGAGCCACAGTTGAGGAAATATAATCCCTACTCCTGTGCCTTAGCTTCTTCATCTATTAAAAGAAAAAGGAGGAAAGAGAAGGTTTGGAATCATAAGGGTTTAATGATTAAATGAGATAAACAGTACAAGATAACTTGGAACCTGGAACCACCCTCATGAAATTTCTAGAGGGCTGCCTCTACTCCAGCACTGCAGAGAGAGCAAACTGGCATGTTGGCATCATCCCTTTTATAATAATCTCAGGCCCAAGCACTGGGAGCCAAGGGCACATGAGCTAGCCTTTCATTCCCACAGGGACCTGATCACAAGGTTCTCCAAGAGGCCTTAGAAGCCAGAACCAACCCTGAGCTGAACTTGTGCTATGTCACTTAGGTGGCATGCTAGACCTCTGCACACATGTGCAAGTACATATGTGTGTCATGAAGAGAACGAATGCCCTCTGAAATCACTTAGTAGGTGCTCTGTGGCTTGCCATCAGCCATGATCTGCTTGTCAGGATGAAAAGTTCAGTCCCAAACCCTTTCCAGATTTAAATTATAAATATCACACCTAGGAAGATGAAGGGCGGGGATCTGAGACACCCTTACCAGATGATCTCTTTCTACACCATCAGCTCTATGAGGGCAGTAGGTAGAAGTCCAGAGGCTAGTCTGATACCAGACTTCCACGTCCCAGGGTCTGTAGCAGCCACTGGACACAGGTGCTCACCCTCAGGCACACCAAACAGTGGCAGAAGCCTGGCAAAAGGAAATGAGGGGGGCATGGAGGCCACAGCAGGGGGACAGATTTCCAGCTGAGGGGTCATGGCATGGAAGGGCTCTGCTGGGCTTGCTCCCAGAGCATTTGAGAGCCCCTTTCCCTGGGGCTGGCCTTTACCCTGACTCTGGTCCGTGGCTTCATGTCATGTGGTAAAGCCAAGGATAGCCCTTGAGAAGGGACTGTCTCTGACAAGCCCAGTCCCTCTCTTCCTCCACTTGTTCTTTTAAGGGAGGCCTGGCAGACCATCTGGGGTTTCACTGGAAGTAATCAAGGGAAGCAAGCTAGGAATCCCATGCCAGACCCCTCCCAGGCTGAAGAGATACAGGAGTGTATGTTCATTGGTATCAACTACATGCCAGATTATTTATGCTAATTTTTCCTAACTGCCTAATAATCTACCTGGGGAAACACCATTTTAGTCCCATGAGAAAAGGAAGGCTCAACAAAGTTCCCTTGCCACAGTGTAGGAAGAGAGAGGCTCACAAGATGCCCAGGACCCAAGCTGTTGCACTACTGCACCATATTCCTTCATGGATCATTCTCTCTGGGCAGGGGAAAGAGAAAGGAGCTGGCAGAGAGGTCATAGATGATGATATAACATCTGGCTTGGATGATCCTTGATGTTACTATGATGTTATCTATGATGGTTAAGGAAGAGCTAAGGAGCTCAAAAAAGTAGAGGACCACCTGGCTGCTTGTGTCAGGCAGGCAGCCTCTAAGATTGTCCCCATGATCTGGGACTCCAAGTGTTCATGTATCAATATCCTCCCATTCCTGTAACTAGCTTCTAGCTGAGAGAATGTGGTTATCACCACCACAGTTACACGCCACCATGTAGGAGCTCAACTAACTCTGGATTCTCTCCTTGCTGACACCATACAACAAGGGGCCAAACCGAGGAGAGCTGCACATGACAAGGCGCTATGACATAGACAGGCTACGGGAGGTAAGCGCCTGTGGCCCCAGTGAGTTTTGCCAACAACCCCAGTAACCATGGAAGCAGATTCTTCTCCAGTCAATCCTACAGTTAAAAAGGCAGCCCAGCCAATCCTTCGGTGAGACTTCAACAATCCATGCCTAGAGTACTGAAGACAGCAAATATGTGTGATTTTAAGTTCCTTAGCATATAGTAACTTGTTAGACCACAAGAGCTAATGAATTTGATTCCCTGGGGAATGGACGGTGACATTCCTGCCCTAAAGTTGGCATGGCTTTTGGAAGAAGCCCATGGCGAGGAAGAGGAGAAAACAAGGAAGAAGAGCTAAGGAGGTGGGGAAACTGAACCTCTCTCTGGCCTCGGATTAGAATGCAGCATTCTTTGCAGAGACTTTGTGGAGGCAAGCACTGGATGACCCTATGCTGTCAAACACTGTCCTATCATTGGCCATGACACACTTTCCCCCACCCAACCACCAAGTACTGTCCCCTCAGCCAAAACAGTCACCCATCATACCTCTGTTGCATGGTGGCTCTTAACTGGTACTCCTCCATGGATTGGCTGACCATTTCCAGCTGTCCTCAGCTCTCCAAGTGCTGTGACCACTTTGGCTCTGCCCATCCCCAAGAGCCAAGCAGTGAGGTATCTAGTGCTAATGCCCTGCCTATTATACCCAACAATAGGAATGGACATGTGATGGCTCCACAGGACAAAACATGGGTGTTTGATCCCGCTCCTCCTGCACAGAAATTCTGTGGAAAGCGGATGTTTCATGTAGTTTGGTCTCCAGAGCACTAGCATAACCCAGGTATCCTCAGGAAACCCAGCCAGCACCATTATTTATTCTGTTTAAATTTCTGTCATGGACTAGCGAGGACTTGGGCTTGCAGAGAATCATGCTAGGCTAAAACCCAATTTTCATTTATCACATACTCATAACCTAAATCTAATTCAGGGCTATTTCTGGGAAAGAAAAATAAAGGAATTATCTTTTTTTAAAAATTCAACGAACACCATGGTTTTTGACACTGTTGGGCTGGAAGACAAGACCATTGCTCACACCAAATCTGGGGTAAGGTAATTCCCTTTTCTCCTTGAGTCCTCGGCTTGGTTTCCCAGATGAAAGGAGACAAGGTGGCAGGAGATCAGAGCCTCATGTTGCCCTTCTTACCAAAGCACCACAAGTGCCAGGCAGCGGGGGCCAGGCCACAAAGCAGGAGGACATTGCCCTTTCCTGGTCTAGTCCTTCCTCTCCTCAAGCAACACAGAAGTAAAATGAAGAAGCCCTGTAGCCTTTGGGAGCCTATAGCTGCTTCCTGAGACAGAAGTCTCCAGTGAGTGGGTGAACCAGGAGAGCCAGAAAGCAAGACCCAGAAGAATCCATACACAGGAAGTGGAGTGGATATTGAAGGGATCGGGATTCAAGGTCCACAGCCTGGCCTACATGTCACACTGAGATAAGAACCTATCATGCAGCTTCTCTAAGCTCCTGTGCAAGGTGAGGACAAGGTCTCCGCCTACAGGCAGAGCTGTTGGTACTGTCTAAGAGCTGGGCTTTACAAACAACACACACCCCATGCGTCAAGGTAGGATTCAGAGCAGAACTTTTAGAAGACCCCTTCCCTTCCCTTTCTCTCCCTATTCTCCCCTGTGAGTGAAGAGCAGGAGTCTCTACAGGCCCCCTGTGTGTTCTAGGGGCTGTCACTCTGAGCAGTCAATGCCTGTGTCCTGCACCCCGGGAGAGACTGTAGGCCCAAGGCAGTAGTGCTGTGGCTGAAGGGCTGAGGCTGAGTTAATGAAGTATGGATTGACTAGGCTGCAAGCTGATTAGCTCTGGCATTGGGCTTTTCCTGAGCAGTGCCTGCAGAATCAATACTAATCCCTTGATCCCATTAGGGACTCCTGGAGATCTCTGGGACAAAGTCTGTGCCTCCATTTCTGTGGAGAGGCCCTGTGTAGGGAAGAGAGATGCTGGGGTTAAGGCCGACACCTCACTATCTTTATCCTCTTTACAGTCCACCCTCATCCTTCTGTTTCTACCCAACTCCCAAGAAGAGCCAAGAATTTCCCCAGTCACCAGGGTCCCCAGCGCCAAGCCCTCCTGAGAAGCTGACTGTGATCCCATAGAAAGAGATGTTGCCACTGGTGTTGGCTCCCAGGCTCCCCAGTAATGTTCCACATGCTTCTGCATAAGGATGAAAAGTGTTTCATTGGTGTTTGTTTGTTTGTTTGTTCTTTTGTTTGTCTGTTTTATGACACTGGGGATTAAGCCTAGTAACACACACACACACACACACACACACACACACACACACACACACACACTAGGCAAGAATTATCTCACTGAAAATAACACCACAACCCACAGTCTGGAAGACACATCTTCATGGGTTTTCTAATTAAGAAGCTAACTATGTTACAGAATTACTAGGCATAAAGGCTTGATGCACAATTAATACTTTTCAAGTGGAGATCAATAAGCCCATCTTCAGGTACCAGGGCCATTGTTTAAATGCCTGTGGGCTCAGAAGAAAGACATTCTGTCTCTGTAGAATTGGCCAGTATTGAGTCCAATTCACACATCACCCTGGCCCTCTTGGGCCAGCTGTTACTATTCCTCCAGCCTTGGATGATAAGAGCTCTTCATTTTGATCCTCCAATACCCCTGGTTTTTATCTGTAGCCCACAGCACTTTGAAGCCTGCAAAAACAAATCCTGTGACTAGCTCTCCCCAACTATCTCCAAAGTCGTGTGGGCTTTCAGCATGATCCATTTCCATAGGGAGCTGTAATGGCAGCCCTCTGAAACTGACTCTGGACTGGATGCACACCTGACACATGCCTCGTGTAGGACATGTCTTCGTCCTCATTGAGCCTAGTCAGCATAGCTTCAGGTTGTTAAAAAAGCAGAGCTGAAAACTCATTAGAGTTATTCCAGTCAACTCCCATGCTTTAAAGCTAAGAGTAGAGTTCAGGGGGGTAAGCAGTGTGAATGGTCACCCCTGGTGCCCAAGACATGGGATGTCACTGTCCCAGCTCTTGCTCCTCATCCCATGGCCATTCCTCAGTGAGCCTTACCCATTGCACACACAATATAACCTTTGTCCCTGTTCATGGGATGCTTAGAGGACACTAGGAGAATGGAGGCTCCTCATGTCTGCACTTGCTAGACAGAGAGGCCAGCAGTCACTGGGGTCAGTCAGGAGTATGTGTGTGAGCAATGGCATGGGAAAACATGAACACAGCAGACCTTCAGCTCCCACACCTCTCCACACAGACATGTCCTCTCTCATTGTAAAGCCCCATTCAGCCACCTGTTTCTCAAATCCATTCTTTCCACCTTGCCTCCTGCCTTCTCCCACATTTCTGTTGATTCTTCTGCCTGACCCAGTCAAGACTCTAGAAACCATTCTGAGGTCTGTGATGATGCCACCGACAATCACCACATTCCTCCTGTCCTAGACTGAAACTATAGTCTTTGTGTGACAAGCCACCTTGGTCTCAGAGTCCAGTGTAGGGATAGCCCCAACCTCTGGCTTCCTGCCCATACCCAGGCACCATTGCCAGTAGACCCATCCCCTGCTGGCCAGATGGCGTTCTCTGAGTCTGGGGGCATTCTCTGCTCTACTTAATAACCGCCTGGTAATTAGCTCCACAATTTTGCCACTATGCTTATAATAGCCTCCATTAAAGTTATGGGGTTTTCAAGCTGTAATGGCTTCCAAAGTAATTAATGCACAACTGGGTTTATTGCTAAGTTTATTTTTAGAGCTTGTCTCTCTGTCTCCCCTCCCTTTTCTTTCATAGATTTTTTTTTTGACCAAAGAAAAAAATGGGATAGAATCAGACACTCCTAATGCCCCCACATCCTGCCCATATCCTTCTCATTGTGTCTTCCTGTTTCTTCCTCCTGCTACAGCATCCTGCAGATATTGGAACTCACAGTTCAGGGAGCTATGGTAGAGGAAGGTGGCTCTTAAGCCAGTGTTTATCCAGGCAACAGCTTCCAGCCACATGGCCTCGATGGAATTCCAGTTCTATCATTTCGTCTCTGACCAGGGGCAAATTGCTTACCCATCTTGCTTCAGTGAATCCAACTGCAAATAGAGGCACACCAGTACCTGCCTCTCGGGGTAGCCAAGAGTACAGAGCAAAGTAGATGAGTAAACACTGTCGGTTGTCTTTGTCACTGGACACCATGAATGCTATAGGAAAGCTGGTTATTGAGATCAGTGGCCCAGGCAGACCCAAGTGGGAGCTGAGTGAGCCACAGGTCCAAGCAGTTGCCCAAAAGAAGAGGCATAAATGCAGGAAAGCGCCTACACGGGCTGAGGTCAGGCAGTGATCATCTTCTTTCTTTTGTTTTTCCCAACCTGGACTCAGAACCTTTACCTGCACCAGAGACCTTTGAGAACCAGACATTTCTGAAGGCCTGGCCAGATCTGGCCTCCCTGTGTGGTCTGTTGTCTGTTCCTGCAAGAGAATCACTGGGGCCAAGTTGCTTATAGAGGACAGGAGGGTTTTGCTCTGTAGTTCTGGAGGGTGAAGTGTCAGAGCATGGTCTTGTGAGGACTGCGTGCTGCTTCTGCTCATAGAGGAAAGCAGAAGGGTGAGTGGGCAGCCATGGAAGAGAGGGGGCATGATGAGTACCCCTGCTTTAGAATAACTTCCTCTAAAGGAGTGAGAAAGACATTAATCCCTCTTAATTACATCATCGACTCTTAGAAACCTCACCTCCCATCAATGCCACAAGACAAATTTCAACCTGTGTTTCAGAGGGGAGACACTACACCCACAGGGAACTTCAGGGGCTGTTGCACATAGCTCAACATTTGCTCTTTCCTGGGTGCCCCACCACTGGCTTATAATGTGGTCTTTAACCCTCTGGTCTCGTTCCATAAGGAATGGAGTGGTGGGCAGCTAACGCTAATTCTGGAAGCTGTGAGCCTTTCATGAGAAGGACTGGCTCCCCCGGGGTGGTGCTCTTAAATAGAAAGCAAACCTTGTTCTCCCAGAAAACACTAGGACTGATAGAGAGAAGCTGTGAGAAGAAACGGTGCACACTACTTCCAAAACTGGGTCACAATATATTCTGGTTGGTCATAACTCTCAACCTTGGCAGAGACCAAGAGCACATGTGGGCCGGGTGGAGGAGACAATATGACCTCTGGGGTGACTGTCAGGGTGACTGTCTATCATATAGTGATGGACTTTGGCATGGTGAGGGGCCAGCTTTGGACAGCATCTGCCCAGGAGGGAAGGAGGAAGAGAGGGACAGGCTGTGATCATTCCCAAGGGAGCTGAAAGCTGGCTACACTTACTCTTCTGTCACGGGGAGAGCGAGTTTCCAAAGAAGTGTCTACCAGCATCTCCTTTGCAGAACCTGGAGTGAATTCCATCAGGTTGCTCTGCAGCAAGGGTCTTTCTTGGGGCCCTCACTGCTAGCATTTTTGAGAAGTGTCTCCCTACTACCTGGCAGCTCCTCAGAGAACAGCCCTCTCTCCCTGCTGATAGCCAGCTCTGACTTGAGGCTTATCCTGTGAGGAGAAGGTGCCCAACAAGAATTCCCTACAGATATAAACAGAGGAGGGCCCTGTGGTGTCTGAGGGAGTTAAAGATTAGATAGTTATAGATACAGTTAGTTAAAGATCACATAGCTATAGTTAGTTAAAAGTTATATAGTTATAGTTAGTTAAAAATTAAATAGTTATAGTTACAGTTTTCCTTGTTAAGAATTTCAAAAAAAGAAACTCAATAAAGAGATGTAAAGTATATAAATTTGAAAAACATCATAAGATAGTTCTGTTAGTAATATAAGCTAGGATAGAAAGTGATTCAGGTGCATCACTTACTAAATTAGGATAATGAAATAGTTTTATTCTCAGAAGTTTGCCAAATGTAAATGGACTTGAAATTGTTGAGGTATTTATTGCTTATATACTATATATATATAGTTATTGTATTTATTGTATATAGTTTTTCTTAGTTATAACTTTTTTCTTTTTCTTTTTATTAGAATAAAAGGGGGAAATGCGGTGATATTTTATTTGTGCTAAAATGTGGTTTTATTTGTATGTTAATAAATAAAGTTTACCTGGAGATCAGAAGTCACATAGCAAGCCATAAACAGGAGTCAGGGGGTGGTAGCACATGCACTTAATCCGATCACATGGCAGGCCAAGTCTCTGTGTGGTCAAGGACATAGCCAAGTGTGGTGACACACACCTTTAATCCCAGTACCAACCATAGAGACCTGGAGGTCTGTATAGACAGGCAGTGATGAGGAAGTGATGTGGCTGGGCTTAGAGCCAATGAGAAGGCAGAACAGGAAGGCAATAGAAGCACAGGTTAGACAGGAAAACGCTCTCTCTGTGAAAGCTATTGTGTGGTGGTAAGCTAAGGCTAGTCATGGCTATTGCTCTGATCTCTTTGGCTATTACCTCTGCATTTGGCTCTGTGTTTCTTATTTAATTAGACAGTTTAGAAATTCATCTACAGGGCCCTTAGGGCACTTCCTCATGGTGTCCAATCTTAACCACTTCTTCCTACCCTTGAAGGAGACCTCACTATGACATTGGGCCAGAGCTGTGAAGAAACCACCTATGCTAATACAGTTACAGCAGCCAGCATTGCTGGTGCATTTCTGTCAGGGACTAAACCCTGAGTGCTTTCTGAGAATTAATTCATTTAATTCTGAGAGCAGCTTTGGAAAGCAGGTGACTGATCAATAGTTGATAAACTCATGCAAAGTTGATAAAACTGTCCCAAGGCCACAGCTTCTGCATGGGTCAGTTAGGATTAAACCAAGGCATATGTTTCTGAAGTTTGTGTCTTTAGGCACCACATCCTACTGTTCTTGTACATGCCTGCATGTGAAGGGAAGGGCAGAGGCTCATGCACCCGGGCAGCTATACAGGAAAGGCTCTGGGGAGAGAGAGGTGCTCCGTTGAGAAACTCTGGATGCTGCAGGTCTGGAGTAGGACAGCTTCTGAGACCCGTGTCCACATTCTGGCCATCCACCACTGCTCTCTCTTACAGGTCTCAACCTTGGAAGGTTCCTGATCCTGCCCTGGACTACTTCCCCTTCGCTGGCTCCTGTCAGGCTGGACTCTGCAAACTTGCTTCCACAATGGGTGGGTGTGAACGCTGGTGAGAGTTGCTGGCCAGTGTTCGGCTTCTGCCTCCCTGTGCCTGGCCGGCCGGCCCATGCCTGTTCTTTTCTCCTCTGTGCTGCCGGCGCCCCGTGGCCACTCTCCCCTGACCTTACCATCGCTCAGGTAATGAGGAGCTGTGGGTGCAGCCAGCCTTGGAGATGCCGAAGAGACGGGACATCCTTGCGATTGTCCTCATCGTACTTCCCTGGACTCTGCTCATCACCGTCTGGCACCAGAGCAGCCTCGCACCTCTGCTTGCTGTGCACAAGGGTGAGCCCACCCCCACCCCCACTCTGGCCTGGCTCGGGTCCTAAAAACTATCCTGCTATCATTCCTTATACACCTGGACCCTGATCTTACCTTGGGGGAATTTGGGCCCTCTAAGACTCCAC
This sequence comes from Onychomys torridus, assembly GCF_903995425.1. Lineage (NCBI taxonomy): Eukaryota > Metazoa > Chordata > Mammalia > Rodentia > Cricetidae > Onychomys > Onychomys torridus. Next base: position 21,454,594 of record NC_050449.1, read on the forward strand.
TGAAAGCCTCCTCCTCCCCCTTCTCCTCCTCCTCCTCCTCCTCCTCCTCCTCCTCCTCCTCCTCCTCCTCCACTCCCCATCTCCCCACACACATTGTTTTAAGTACCTGGGATTTGTTACAATCAAGTATGACACAATCCAGACAGACAGCAAGTAAACTGGCTTGAAAAAGCAATTGGTTACTCAAGGGTTCTCAAGAGGAGTGGGTAGACCATGATATGCAAGGCAACATGGGGGAGCACTGGGACTCTGGGTCGGTAAGCAGAGAGAGTGAAGCAAGCTAGGACAACCTATAATGTGGTCATTTCAGTTTTGTTTTTTTTTTTTTTTTTTTTAAAAAGGGGCCATATGAGCAGCTCAGCAGGCTGAGAAGTGGACAGTTGGGTCAGAGCATCCTTTTTTCAAGACGAGGTATTACTATATAGCGCTGAGTGGCCTACTACTCACTATGCAGTGCAGACTGGCATCACACTCCTGGCAATCCTTCGGCCCCAGCCTCTCAAGTGTTGAGACTACTGGTCACATCATCATGCCAGGCTCAAAAGTGAATAGACTGGACGATTTCTCTGGAGTTTTGGATATTAGAGTGGGTTCACTTGCCCTGTATTTGGGTCTTGGATGATTTGGGCCCCAGGAAGATTGGCTTGTAGGTTGTCTGACGAAGATGCAGGAATGCGGTCAGTTGTTTACTGTTTCCTAGGTACCACTGGGAAGGGCAGACCCTTCTAAAGTCCACAAAGCTCTGAATTTTCAAAGCAGTGTCAAATTTTAAATGATTAACACAGGATTAATGCGTATACAAACACGAGTACCCAGTTCCATATTACTTAAGGACAGGTCACTCAAAAGGGGTGCTGGGGAAGGAGCAGAGTCTTGGCCTCTATTGTGGAGTGTGAGGGGGTATGTTGTTGTTGTTGTTTTTGCTTTAATTCTGAATTGTTGAGGGGACACCCCGGGCTTGCTGCATGTTAGGTAAGTGCTGTACCTATAGGGCTACATCCCAGCTTGTCTTTGTGCTGCGAAACCCAAGAACAGCGAGTCGTTTGCCCCCTTTTTTCCTGCTTAGGAGACTATCTGGACAAAGGCCTGAAGAGACAAAGAGTCTCCCGAGAGCAAGGGGAAAAGCTGGGATTAGAACAGTGCCCTTCAGGCTCTGAGTCCTCAGTCATCTTTTTCACTCACACCCGAACCTCCACCCTCAGACCTTCTTTGCCTCCCACATCTATCTACCTCTCATTCAGTCTTACTAAAGCTACCTTCTGCCCCACCTTGCTGTGACAATCTCAGGCAGGCAGTTCTCCCATTGCAATGTGCACCGTCTTTCCTGGGAGCAAAGAAGAAGGTGCCCACGTCCTTCCCATAACAGATGGGTGCTCTGTGGCAAGGCCTGGGAGCAGCTTTAGTCAGAGACCTCAGCTGATGTGGCTACAACAGCATGCAGATCACAGCCTACGCTGCGCTCTCTGCCAGGGGATGCACTCAGTCCTTCATCCTCCCTGCAGTTCCTCAGGCCTGCGGTCCCACCGGTCCACCGCCCTTGCTGGGCACTTTGGTTCTCTACATGATGTCATCCCCTGCTCATGACCCCAGTGCCTCTCTTTGGGCCTTGTCAGCTTTGAATCACTGTTATCCTGGGAATACATCATTCCAGAGGGGTTAAAGCTACCATATATAAAATGACATCATGTCTGTCGTCCTCTTGGCAGAGTGAGGGTCAGAGACATCACACCAAGTGCCTTTTAGGATTCAGGGTTGGCAAAAAGCCCTGGAGCCAGGGGGAAGGACAGAGTCCAGGGTGGAGCCACACCCTACCACATGGAGAACTTCCCCAGGACCCTGTCTTCTACCTATTTAGGATGATCTGGAGAACAGAGGGCTGTACCAAAATGGCTCCAAATCTTCACCCTCAACCCCAGTTTCCAAAATATCATTGGCTACCAGATAAATGTTCTTGCATCCTGCTCAGAATATCCTGGACATTATCCCCTTTTCCTTAACATTGTTTCTCTTCAATTAAACCCCAAAGTCCCCTTTGATGAACTACATCTCTGTCAGACTTCCTGTTTTCCACTCACTCAGCATTTGATCTATGGCCTGGGTAGCAGACTCTATGTCCCTGGCTTGTAAGCAGTCCCTAGGAGACTAACGAGGATCACTTGGGTTCATCTGCACTGGACTCCACACTTGGCAAACCTTGTTGTTAATGGTGATGGCAGTACACAAGCGAGAACAGGGGAGCCATGGCCCAGGACCCTCTGTGTCCACATGCCAGCCCTTCCATGTGGCTTACTCATCTCATCCTCACATAAATACATGGAGCCACAAGAAAGCAGGCTTGTCCTACACAGGAGCTGACCGTAACTGTGCCCAGTAGTTGGTCCAAGCCCTTGATTGTGTAGTTATCTATACAATAACTCCATCAAACAGGTGCTATTAGCATTAGCTAGTATTCTTAGCTCCACATTATGGCCACTGAAATCAAGGCACCAGAAACTAATAAACTTGTTCTAGACCAAGCAGTTAGTCACAGCAGACAGCTGCGTCTGAGCCTAGGTTTCCAAGTCTGCCCTCTGGCCATTACCAACCTGGCTGAGATATGTATGAGCAGTGAGCACTACATTGTGTCTGACTCATGAATCCTTCAAACCCAAAAGCATAACTTGGAGATCAGAGAGCTGATGAAAACAAGAATGCCAACAGTCCTGATTGTTCCTCCTAGTAGGCCTGCCAGGTTCCCCAACCAGGAAAATGTTCCAGATGTGAGAAAACCTTAGTCCTCAGAGCTGCCCCAACTTGAAACAGGTTACTTTCAAAACACTAAGGAAGTAATGGCTTCCCCTTAAGTCTGTGAACATGTGGCCAAAGGACAGGCTTTTCCATGTGTCACTGTCCCTTGTGACATCCTTGGGGTGCAGATTCAAAACTACTGGATGCTAGGACAAAAGAACTGTTCATAGGTCCAGAGAGCCAATGAATGTGTCCAGAAAGTATTAGTTAGGCTAGATGTGGTGGCATACAACTTTAAATCTAGCACTCAAGAGACAGAGGCAGGTGGATCTCTGAGTTCAAGACCAGTCTAGTGTACAAAGTGAGTTTCAGGACAGCCAGAGCCACACAGAGAAACCCTATCTCAAAAATCCAAAATAATTAATAATAATAATAATATATTAATTGGGAGACTGACATCAGACTAATTGGAAGACCTAAAGAAGTGTCTAACCAAAATGGAAGAATGTCTAAACTCAAATGACATTTGGGATTCAAACCATATTGACAGTTATGAGTAAAACCCACTGGAACCAAATGCAGTAGCTAAATGCTATGTTGTGTACCAACATCCAAAGAACGGCTTGCACAAGACAGGAGAGGGAGGTCTCACCTGACTAGACGGTTTGTGGGAAACCCGAAGTTCCTTTTGAGATTCAAATTGTGCTGTAGCCACCCACTCCCACCACTTCCTGGCTCAGTGGAATCCACACCACAGAACGAGGCAGAGGCTTTGGAGGTGACAGTCAAGACACTGTCATTTAAAACCTGACGCATTGAGGAACTGGAGATAGATGACTGGAAGGTGGCCAGCTGCATCTAAATAGGTTCAGGCATGTTAAATATGATGGGGGGGGGGTCATTTGTATGTCATCCCAGCAATCCAAACTAGGAAAATTTTCATGAGAATGCCAGGACCACGGGTTAGAACCTCAGGTCGAAAGATGGAAACAGTTCTTCAGAGGGGCAGAGGACAGGACTGTCTTGGAAGGGTGGGTGACTTTGAAAGCCCTGTATCAGAGCCAGGCCAGCGCCCTCGTCCCCCACCCCCTCCCCGCACCGCCTTCTCCCACCTCTGCAGATGAGGGCAGTGACCCCCGGCGTGAGGCACCACCCGGTGCAGACCCTAGGGAGTATTGCATGTCCGACCGAGACATCGTGGAGGTGGTGCGCACAGAGTACGTGTACACGAGGCCGCCACCGTGGTCCGACACGCTGCCCACCATCCACGTGGTGACGCCCACCTACAGCAGACCAGTGCAGAAGGCAGAGCTAACGCGAATGGCCAACACACTGCTGCATGTGCCCAACTTGCACTGGCTGGTGGTGGAGGACGCTCCACGCAGGACACCCCTGACAGCGCGGCTGCTGCGCGACACCGGCCTCAACTACACACACCTGCACGTGGAGACACCCCGCAACTACAAGCTGCGAGGTGATGCCCGAGACCCTCGCATCCCACGGGGCACCATGCAGCGCAACTTGGCCCTGCGCTGGCTGCGGGAGACCTTCCCACGGAACTCCACTCAGCCAGGGGTAGTGTACTTCGCTGATGATGATAACACCTACAGCCTGGAGCTCTTTGAAGAGGTGGGCTAGGGACCAGAGGAGGGAGCGTAGTGGGTGGGTTCAAGGAGACAGGAGGATGTGGGGCCCAGATCAAGAGAGGAGCAAAGCATCCCCATGAGAGGATGCTATGGCATGCATAGACACATACAGGAAACCTCAGGATGGGCTCACTCACACTGCAGATAACCAGGGAAAGAAATGGGTAAACCTCAGAACAGGTTAAAGGAACCCAGCCCATTAAAAGGAAGTCTGTTGAGGCTGGAGGCTCCCAAACCCTAGTCCTGGCCTTGGAGGTTTGTTCACTGAAAGAGACCTTTTTATGGGATCATTTTATATGGCCACCAGAAACCTCTTGGGTGGACAGTTTGAGCGTGCCTCTTAAGTTTTGAAAAGAGAGGCTCAATTCAGATTTTAAACCCATATTGAGGTGACCAACATCTCGGCTGAAAGAATGCCTAGGTAAGATTCATCTACGGATTCCTCTAGAGATCAGTGGCAGGAGGTCTGGAGATCCAACTGGGAGGGACCCACACACATCATATACTCATTAAGTGAAGTGATCTGCCTCCTGTGGGGAAGGGTAGCATTTTCATCCTAGACACATATCCTGACTCAGGTTCTCACCTTGTAGATGCGCAGCACAAGGAGGGTGTCCGTTTGGCCTGTGGCCTTCGTTGGCGGCCTTCGGTATGAGGCCCCAAGGGTGAATGGGGCAGGGAAGGTGGTTGGCTGGAAGACAGTGTTCGACCCCCACCGGCCATTTGCAATAGACATGGCTGGATTTGCCGTCAACCTGCGGCTCATCTTACAGCGAAGCCAGGCCTACTTCAAGCTCCGTGGTGTGAAGGGAGGCTACCAGGAGAGCAGCCTCCTTCGAGAACTTGTCACCCTCAATGACCTGGAGCCCAAGGCAGCAAACTGCACCAAGGTGAGACCCTCTTTAGAACTGATGGCTAGTAAGGCAAGTACTCCCAGGTACCTCTAGACCTTCTGTAGATTGGGGGGGGGGGGGAGAAGAGGCCTCAATACAGCTTTGTCAACCGTCTCCACCCAGGATAGTAGCTTATTGTAAGCTGGCCACAGTGCTAAGCAGGGAGATGGGGAGGGGTTTCTATTGAGGAATCCCAAGGATCACTGGCTCTGCATAGGGACATCTGTGTTCCATAACCCCTGCTGAGTATACACACACATACACTAAGGCAAGTGCACACATGCATACATGCACATATGCACAGCATATGCACAAATGTACATAGGCATGCATACAGGTGTACATAGATAGAAATAAAGAACAGTTTAAGGGGCAAAGATGGAAAGGGAGAAGACAGAAGAAATACTTGCAGGGTGTGGCAGGGAGCCAGGAGATGGCGGAATAAGGTGGGCACATGCACCATTCATTTTGTGTCTCTGGTCATGCAGATCCTGGTCTGGCATACACGGACCGAGAAGCCAGTGCTGGTGAATGAGGGGAAGAAGGGCTTCACCGACCCCTCGGTGGAGATCTGAGACTGAGCATGCAGGTAGGAGAGAAGGCCAGAGTGTCCAGGGCACTGGACAAGCAGCACCAGTCTGGGATACAGCCTCCATCTCTGAGGGCTTTTCCGTTTGCTCCTTAATTGTGGGAGATCAAGACCAAAGTTGGCAGAAGCGTGACCGAAGTCCCCTTCCCATTGCACCCGCAACAACTAACTGGCAGCTTTCATGCACACAGCTGGGTCCTCCTGCAAGCACTGCCTTCTCTCATTGTGATAGTCATGCTGGCTGTGATGTGTGACCCACAGTGAGGGAAGTTCTCACCTGGTTCTGTGGAATGCTTCAGAGATAGAGCTGTGGTGAGGACACACTACACCAGATCAGTGGCCCTGTGGCTTTTAGTAGCAGATGAAGGAGCTCACTGAGCCAGAACCCTGGAGCCCACACCACTACCAGGCTACCATTTTCCTGTTTTGACCTGGTGGCACTTGTCTGATCCTGGTTGTTTTATATGTGGAATGGGCTGCCAGGACACTGAAATCAACCTGAGACATATACAGACCCTGACAGCGATGTTCAGAAAAGAAGCCCGATGATGTGCCTAGCGTGACACATTAGCCCATTGTGCTAAGTGTTTTTGAGGGGCTTTTTGTGATCTTGCCTTTTGGGAGCACCACTTTCCAGATTCACTACTCCAGATCCCACCACAGATCCAGGGGCTCATGCCAGACAAATACTTTGATTTTTGTCTCAGGACACCAGCAGCCACCATGTCTTTGGGACTACTGGGAGGGAGTCATCCCTGAACTTAAAGTCCTTGGCCAGTGTCTCTTAGAATGTGTCAGGGCAGAGATTCATCCCACCTCCTGCCCTCGCTGGGTCACTGGAATAATCTCCACCACTTGCTTTTCAAAAAAGTCTCCGAGGGGAACCCAGAGAAGCTCTGTGGAGTCCCCTAGGGGCTCAGGGTTGAGCAGTCTGTCCTGCTTGCCCCAGCTCCACCTTGCTCCAGGCTGACACCTGCATTGTTCCTACTCTTCCCTACACAGGAATCTCCTTCTCAGACCCTGATCTTGGCCTTCCATCCTCTCCCACGGCTGATAGTCACACTGAGGCAGACTCCTGAGGAGCAGCATCACCTCCTGTCTATTCTGAGGGCTTCCAAGAAAGCTCAGCTAGATGCCAGGATAAAAAAAAAATAACCAGAGAATTTAAGCACAGAATTCCAGACCTGTTCTCTCCATCAACATGGCCAAAGGCTTAAGAGACCGAGGGCTGGGGGTTCCAGCGGCCAGCAAAGCCTGTGCTCAGCACACCTCCTTGGAAGCTCCCTGCATTGGTGGGGCTGTATAAGCAGGTGACCCTGCCTTGGAGTGATGCTGGAGCTGAGGGAGGTCAGAAAACCTCACTGTCGAGTACAGCATGGCTCTCCATGGCACCCTGCTCTTGGGCCCAGCATGACTACACAGCATGTGCCCAGCCAGGACATTGTGAAGACCAGAGAGCAGACTGGGGCATGAAGGTGCCCCAACACTCCTCTTTCATGCCTGCTCTTCCTCAGAGCTGCTCCCAAATCAGAAATACCTCTGGCTGTCCTCCGGTTCATGTTTACAGGGCATAAGGCTGTCTTGGATCCCACCTGGCACCCAGCCCTGCATTGGGGGAGCCTGGGCCTACCTACAGCTCCCCCTGTACCTCAGGCTGTGGGAGAACAGAGCCCCTTCCCATGTCCCTCAAGCCTCCTGTGCCAGAATTGGCAAGGTGGTGGGCCTAGAGCCAGCACAGGTCACTGCTTGACCTGGATTAAGAACCACATCACCCCAGTGTCCACACTGCCTCTCCAATACCCCTGGGCTGCAATGCCCATTGCCTGGCTTGGACTGGGGAGGCCAAATGCCCTCTTTCCAGAATCTGAGAATCACAGACCTCAGGACTGGAGCTAACAGTAATAGGTAAGCAGAGCTCTTCCTGAGAAAGTGAGGCCCAGCAACCACAGCCCTTCCCTGCACGGATTCCTGTGAGGGGTGCATGAGCAGGGGACTCAAGACAAGAGCGGGAAATGTTGGGACACTGAAAGGAAAGGAGATGAGCACACACTCACTGCTTCGGAAGTCACTCTATCATACACAAAATGGGAAAGCTTGCCAAGCCAGCCTGCCCCCTGCCCACTACCCCTTCTCTACCCCAGAGAAAACAGTACGCCCAGGCTGTTGCCCCCACCCATCCAAGAGACTCAGCTGCCTAGGTGTCCAGCATCTGAGAGGCCCCTGGCTCTGGCTGGATGGCACCCTCTGGTGGTCATCTCACTCCAGCTCCTACAAGTTGGAAGCACAATGTTCCTCCCAAGTGGGGGAAAGGAAAGGGCATAAGCCCACCGAAGAGGTTTTTATTTTTTAACCGCTAACAGCTCTCCCCCTCCATTAAAACTCATAGGACAGGCCCGAGAGTCATTCAGAACCCACTCTTGGGTGGGTAGGACTCAGTCCACACATCTAACATTCAGAGAATAGCATCGGCTGCCTATTTTGAAATGGATTTTACTTCCCACAGCCTTCAGGAAACCACATGATGGGACTAGATCCCACAGCTACCTTGCAGGATATTTCCCCCCAACCTTTGACACTTTGGATGTTGCTTTGGAAATTGACCCCTTGGCCTCAAATGGGCAGCATGGGAGAGGGGGGAAAGGGGCACAGGGCATCTATCCAATGAGTGGATTTATGTCTGGGCTTTCTACTGCTCATTCATAGAAACTGACAGTGAATGCCAAGGTCAAACCAGCTGCTGAGGCTGCCTTCTTAGCCAAAACCCAGCGATCCTTTTTAGGACACTGAAAAGGAAAAACAAAATGGGGATCTTATTATTTTTATTATTTTTGGGCAGATGCTAGCTCAGTTGTTTTCATCTAATATCCTCTCTTAGCTGCATGTGTATTTATTTATAATTACAACCCTGGTGGACTGTAGCCTCCATCTCTGTTGAGAATGAATGTGTGACAGATCAGAACGGGGTCCATGTTGACAACTTGTTCTCCAAACCCAGGCTGTTCCCTGCTCCCTCGCTGGAAAGCCCCACCACAGAGGAGTCAAGCCAGGGGGTTAGGAGCTCCACGGGCAGAGGCTGGTGTGAGGGTGGAGCCCAAGCTGCTGCACCATCTGGGCTGTTTTAATTTAACTCTATTTAATTTGTTTTCAAAATTAAAAGTCAAATATGGTTTTTAACAGTTGTAATCCTCTTCAGCCTTGCCTTATTTTAGTCTCGTTTATTAATTTACCCATCCAACAAATATTTGCCAGATGCCTGCTATGAATAGACATTCTTCGAGGAGCCAGCACACAGCAGTCTTCATGGGGCTCACCCACCAAACCCAGGAGACAGACAATGGCACTCCTGTAGCATTTCAGGGGAGAGGTGCTGTAAGAAGAGCAGAGTTTCTGGGGAATATGGGGGATAGCAGTGGGACGGGCTGAGGTTCCACAAAGCATGGAAAGGAAGGTCTCCCTTGTACGGGGACCTTGAGCGGAATAGCAGCATGCCAGCATGCAGCTGACGTAGACAGTTCTGATAAGAGAGAAATGTCCCCAACTGCACGCAGAGCTCGTGCCTGTAGCTCATGGTTGGGGGAAGAGTAATGTGACTGCAACTGCTGGGCCAGGGAGGAGGGTGGGGTGGCATGGAAATGTGGTTGGCAAGTCAGAAGGAAAGCCGAGAATCAGTTGGCCTCTGAAACCAGGATAAAGCTTCTGGTTTCTACTCCAAGTGAAAATAGAAGCCACTGAGGGAACTGACTCTGCTTCCTGTGCTGAGGACAATGGGCCAAGGTAGAGGACTGGGGAGGCAGCCCCTGCAATAAAGCAGGTACAGGATAATGGTGGATGGGATGAGGGCGCAAGCTCTGGAGCAGAAAAGTGGCCGCACTCCAAGCATGCTTACAAAGGGTTGAGTGTGCAATGAAGAGACAGGAGCCCAAACTGTTGATACAGGACAAAGTGCAGGAAAGGTCACATGAGGGAAAGTGGAGTTCTGCTTCTGACCTCATCGTGCGCATGCAGCGGCTAATGAGGGTCATCTGTCTGTGTACCCATGGTGATGATGGGAACAGACACTGGAGAGTGTTGGTGTCAAGATCCCACAGGTGTGCCTCCACACAGTGAGTAGACACAAGAAAGGATGAATGAGAAGTCTCAGGTCATTTGGATGCTGGTAAAGGAGAGGTACTCTGGAGGGACAGAGATGGGGGTACATGATACACAGGATCTGGATAAACTAGTCAACTCTGGAGAGCTAAAGTCAGCCAACACATGCTGGGGAAGTAGAGAAGAAGATTGCTACAGAAAGACCTTATCTTGACAAGCCCAATACATACCTGATTGTGTATGCATAGAACTATAACTCAGAATTCTTCACTCCCTTCCAGAAGGATGCTACGTAAGATTCCTTTCTATTCGGATTGCCTGTCACACAGCCCTGCTTAATACAGCTTTGTAGAAACCCACTCTTATGCAATGCAAGACAAAATGACACTGGGACACTGCTCTCTGGCGCTGACTCCCCTCAAGCAGCCCTGGACATCTGCATCTTAGCTGGATGCTTGATGTTCCCAGACATCGCAGAAAGAAGTGGCGTGAGTGGGTAAAATTGGGGCTTTGTCTGTCCTGCTCTTCAGGCATCTTCTGCAACCTGCACTTTAAAAAGCCTCCTTTGAAGAGCCAGCAAGATGCCTCAGTGGGTAAAGATACTTGCCTGCAACCCTGACAATCTGAGTTTGTTCCCTGGGACCCACAAGGAGGTTGTCCTCTGACCATTCATACTGCGTGGCACACATACACCTAACACACACACACACACACACACACACACACACACACACACACACAAATAATTATCGTGTGCTTTATTTTAAAACTTTAAAACAAATAAAGGGCTTTAAAAAAAAAAAAAAAAAAGCTTCCTGTGAATTGGGCATGGTGGAACAACTCTATAATCTCAGAGTGCTTGGGAAGCCACGGCAGGAGAACTAAAAGTTCAAGGCCAGCCTGGGCTACATAACATGACCCCACCTAAAAAAGAGTGAAAAAGTAAAAAAAAAAAAAAAAAAACAACCAGTTTCTCAGACCCAGTGAGACATGGGCTGAGACCACCCACAAATAAGTCAGCTGGACTCTTAGCTCACTGGCTGCACACCAGGCCTCACATCTTGACTTTAGCACAAACCCTGTGCTCAGCCACACCCAGGGAGTCAGCCTGCTAGTCTGTGAACCTCCCGTTCACCCTACTCTTGCCCAGCCCATCTTCACTGGGCTTCTCTGTGGACACTGTGCTCATAGATGTGTGTTATTGGATTTATTGGATTTTCACTATTATTGAAGGTAACCAGTTTAGAGAAGTACATATCAGATTAATTTATGAAGAAAGACTATCTCCTATAACTAACTCATATAGTGTGGTTCTGGCTTTCTGCAATGTTCTTAGGCCACCAGCATGAGAATGGACTGCTCTTACTGCAATGACATTTCAAGGAAAACTGAAATCAGGAAAGGTGGTAAGAAGTCAGGGGCATGTGCCATCTAAAAGCCCGGTACCGTCAGTGTCTGGATCCCTATGGGTTACCTTCTCCTAGGGCACAGACAAGCTGAAGACATCCACAAAGAAGATTTGCTTCAAATCTCTTGATTTATTGCAGTTTAGGGTGGCAAACCCACACCAAGCCATTGCACTTGATCCCTAGAACAAGAGCCTTCAATCTGGACTGAGCCGACATGGCAGAGGGCTGACCTGCCCTCCCTCCTCCCTGTGCTTTGTCAGGAAGGGGAAGGAGAGGGCTCAAAGAATCAGCTGAGCTGGAAACGAGGCCTGTGCTACGCCTGTGGCCTTGTAGCTTACCGCAAATTCTTCTGTGGGGCCAGGGGCAGCTGCCCAGTGCCACTCGGCTGAGCCATCTGCCACTCCCTTCCAGAGAGCATGGATATGAGGTGGCATCTGCTAAAATCCCCAGCTCCTCACCTGGTGAGGCTGTTCCTCCTTGGGACACTCCTCCTCACTCAGGACAAAAGCAAATGCTCTCTTACGAAGGTAAGTACTGAACATGTCTATTTCTCCTAAGCTCAGCTTATCCACTGATTAAATGTCACAAGACAGAATAAAAAGGAAAAGATGTTCCTTCCAGAACCCCAGAACTAGCTGGAGGAAAGTCAAAATAGAAAATCAAGTTGACTCCAGTAAGACACAGTTCCTCTTTGCTCTACAAACAATGGCAAACCCACAAAGTCAGGAGCACAAAGCAGCTCTATTGAATGTGGCCATGCCCTGCCAGGAATGTTCAGAAAGCCTACCTGTATCCAGCAGGTTGGCCTGGTGAGGCTTTCACTTCCAGAAGAGGGCAGTGCCCATCCAGCTTCAGCACCTTCTTTGAAGGTGCTACAACTACATACTCCATCCTCAGAGATAGTCTGCCCCCCCCCCCCCGAAAGATCAGGGGAGCAGAAAGGGACTCAACCACAAAACCAGGAGAGAAGCCATCTCATTTTTGAGGGTATCCCAGACAACACTACCCCATCTTCTCTTCAGTCCCCTCAGGTTTAGGATTTGGGACTGAGTTGACGATAGTCCTTTGCTCCCGGAGGTTACTAGTTATGAAGACTCTCCTGTAGGAGAGGAGGCAAGGAAGCTGCCAACCACAGCAGGAAGGCTGGGACTGCTTCTCAGTTAACATACTGGTTCCTGCCCAGGTAGGGGGTATCAGTAGACTGTACCACGGAGCCTGCCATTGTCTCCTCAAAAATGATGACCTGTGGGAAACAAGAGGTGGGCTGTGAGGTCTACCCTGTAGATAAATGAGAGCACTAGGAGACAGCAGGATTGGAAGGAAGGAAGGAAGGATGTGGGAATGAGGGTGGAAGGAGGCAGTGAGGGGTGAGTGCATTCTCATCACCAAGGAAAGAGAAGAAGAAGCTGGCTGGAACACCCACCCTCTCCTGCTCCCTGGCCAAGCATTTCAGGGGTAGAGAAGCAACTTGCTAGCAGGGAGAACAGGGATGGGAAGAGAGTTACCAGGAAAAGGGACAGAGCCTAGAACTGTTCCCACCTTGTTGAGTCCTTTGTCCAGCCAGACACCTGGGAGGTAGAGAGTCTCTTGAGGTCCGATGTTCCAGTAGCGTCCAAGGTTTTTATCATTGACTAATACAACCCCCTTCACCCAGCCCTTGAAATAAAACAGGGAAGGTCTTGCTTTACTACAGAGGCCCAAAGGTACAGTCACACCAGAAACAGACACAGTGAGATACAGACCATGTTCCTGAAAGACTACAGTGAACCAACATTTGACATCCATGTAGGTCAACCCACCACACTGCTGTGAGCCACCCAGTCTGGGTAGTCAACCTCAGACTGTCCACAGAAACCCACACACTGAGAAGTACCACAGGTGGTTCTGCTGAGCCCACTCCTCTGCCACAGAGAAGTTGCAGGGTTCCTATCATATGGGGCAACATAGAAAGACAAGGAGGCCTCTGGGCCCAGGTGTTACAGAGAACTCCATTCAAGCCAACTGGGCTCAGAGCCCTGAGAAAATGGGAGAGCAGGAAAGGAAAGGGGTCCTACAAACCTCTAACTTCAGAAATGTGTCAGAGGGGTAAATGCCAACTGACAAGGCACCCAGGAAGAAAGCAGGAAAGGTGGGTTCTTTGGGAATCAGACTCCACTTGTCTGCGATGAACCTAAAGACAGGATGTAAGCAGGAGAAGGAGGAAAAGGACCATCTCACATCTGCTCCCAGACCTGCACCTAATTCCTAAGGCACATCCCTTCCCCCAGCAAGGCTGGAAGCCACACACACACCCCCACCAGGTCACAGAATGGCAGCAAGATAGAAAAATGGGCATTTCCCAGTCTGGAAACATGGTCCAGTGCTATTCCTATCCGCCACCTTAGGTAGGTTGCTTTAGCCTCTGGGTCTGTTTATAACTCTGCAGGATCCTGGCAGGGAGGCCAGGGTACTCCTGGCTCTTGCTACATAGTAGCTATGACCTCATATACCAGACTCAAAGCGACCCACCTCTGAAAGAACTTCTTTGTCATATCCAGGCTGTAGATTCTGAAGTTTTTCAGAGGATTGTTATTCAGATAGAGGTTTCCAATTAAACCTGGAGGAAGGGGACACAGAAAGGTGAGCAAGCCCCAAATCAGGAGACAGGTGGCAGGGCTGCAGCCAAGGCTGTGGAGGCGCTCCAGGATAAAATGAATCAAGGATTTTCCCCAAGTGTGTGCTGCCTAAGGTATTTTGCTCCTGGACTAAAGCCTCCCTTGAGATCTCAAAAAGTGGCAATAAACAAGGGCACCGCTTGTCAAGCCCTAAGATTTGTCATAAAGCGCAGGGCATCCGAGGATAGTGACAAAGCTGAGGTGCCAGTGTCTAACATCTGGCTTCTGGCCTCTTTTGGTGGGGCAGTGGGGCTCAGTGGTGACAGAGAGCCTAAACTTTGTGGTATCATGAGGGTCACCAACTCAGAGACCTGGTCATTCGGCCAAGAGACTCTCCACACAACCTAAGATTAGACAGATGATAACATCACAAAGGGTTCCAGCAGTAAAGCAACTGCATACCTGAACACTGGCTGCTTGGCACCTTAAGGGTGAAGACAGCTGGTCCTGGAGCAGCCTCCATGGCAGGGACAAGCGTGTGAGCACATGTATTTCTGAAGGGAAGGCCTGCGGCCTGCAAACACTGAGCTGGCCAAGAGGACAGAGTCTATAGATGGTCAGGGCACACTCAATTAAGATCCCAGGAGAATAAAGACTGGACAGTCTGACAGGTCTTTCTAACTGCAAAACAACCAAAGACGTAAGATGGGTCCAGAGACGCAAGACTAAGGAAGGCGCTAAGGCCTGTGGAGAAATCCTGGAGACCTGCTGAGGGTCTAGGATGGCGGCCTAGATGGTGCTACTTTGATATGTGGCACTACAAGGATGCTGCTAGATGGTGCTATAGCAACTGACTTGAGGCTCTTCTGCAGAGGAAGCCCCAAGGGCTGAGGCCACATCACTTTCTGGACATGTGCCAGAGGCTTTCCGCTGACATCCTGGCCAGGAAAAAGGTAATAGTTCCCTCCACCACAAATGCAGAGGGAGGAAAGAGAAAGGGAATGTCACCAACCTCCTCAGCATAGGAAGATCTTATTTTAACTTAGTTCCCTTAGACTGCTCTGGAAACTACCCACATATAAACAGACAGGGAAAAGGAAAAGACTAGAAGAGACTAGTCTAACAATTCAGAAAGCCAGGGACATGGGCAAATGTCCTGGAGGGTACTCCTGGAGGGTCATGACAACAAACTGCAATCTGCTCATGGCATGTCTGGCTTCCTCCTGAGCCCAGAGCACTGCCTATGAGTTTTCCTGAGAGAGATGAAGAACGGAATTTCAGTGTTAAGGCCCAAGAAGGCATGCATTCTATTCTTCCACGGACTCCAGGAGACTTCCTTTCCTTGCTCCTTACCCACAGCCCTGCAAGCAGAGAGGCCAACCCCCACCAAAATAGAGTTTGGTATAAAGATCGAGAGGCCAGCTCAGGGCTTACAAAGGTTCTTCCAGGGACACACAAACTATACAGTTATGAAACAATGAAGGGAAAGTGGCCAAACCCTCCTGACCCATTAACCAGGACTTATATGCAGGTAAACCAGGCACCGTCTCCCTTCAATAAACCTCCATGAACCAACCACCTGTCTTGCTGTGGGGTCCACAGTCCACCTCCCTGCAACAAGCCTCCATAAACCACCTCCCTGAAGGGTCCCCAGTGGCCTGTCGATGTACCTGATGGCAAACAGATAAACAAGCGAGTGATGACAGCTTTTCCCTTGGTCTATCCAAAGACCCACCTTTGCGCTGAGTGTCAATATTATTCCCATAGTTGACTCGCCCACGATTTTCCACCAAGATCCTCAGCATGGTGTAACCCTGTCAGGGACACAGTGGCCAGTTATCATTGCCTGACAATCCAGCTACACCTGGGGATCTCTGTGTTCCCCAGTCCTTCTCTGTGCTCTGAGAATGGGAGCGAGAGCCCAACAGGTGTGCCCTTCTCTTTCCAGCTTTTAATTAAGGAGCCTCCTGGCTTCCTGATCTCCCTCTTTGACTCCTATCCAGTTTCCTAACCATCACCCAGCTCCCTAGGATAACAAACCTGGGTCAAGGGGATAGTAATCTTCGTTGTTTTGTAGTCCAAGAATCCTATGGATACTCTGTTCAAAAAGACCTGCCAAAGTGAGCAGATGAAAATCATGGTCAATGGGAGGAAGATAAGAGGGGCCTCTGCTGAACAACAAAATAAGGACCTTTGTGGGGTGGGACCTTATGAAGGTGCTGAGCAGGTATGGAGGAAAGTAAGCATCACAGTTATGAGAGAAAGACCATGCAATCTCCGGCTAGTGCAGATAGCCAATTTTACACACTAGCAACCGCTGGCTGTGAGGCAGAGAATAGGGTATGTACTGCCATGTCTTGTCACTACAAAGTTCTGGGAGTTCAGAGGAGATGCTCCTACCTGTCCCCTGTCACGCACAAGGCCACTGAGGACGCCAGATGAAAAGATGGTGGTCTCATACAGAACGTACCCAAAGGCCTGCCCATTTCCATTGTTTACTGGCAGATTCTCCATGTTGACAGGAATCTCAGACTTGAATGGCTACATAAGAAGACACAAGAAAGCACAGGAGCCAGGCTGCTCCTAACTAAGACTTCACACAAGCAGCAAGGGGCGGGATGCAAGGTTTCTCTAGCCTCTTTTTCCTATCCCACCTTCTTACGAGCTTAAACTTACGGCCCATTAGAGTCACAGAAATAAGGTCAACAGGAAAAGGGAGATTTCACTAGAGTCCTACAATCTACTGGAATCCTTAAGCCACTATCATGTTGGCATCACAAAAGAATGAACGAAAGCAGGTACCCTCTCTCCTCTCCACAGGGAAAGGATCATCCCTTCCTCCTCTCCTCACTCTATTAATGGCCCAGGCCTGCCCCTGAGGCAAAGGAGAGGGCACCAAGTTCAAGCTCTTCTATTCCTTCCCAATTCCCACTCCAGCACCACTGTATTCTCTTCACTCAGCTCTCTGGTTCCCAGAACCCCATTTGGAAAGTTCCTGGGTCCTGTCTGCTTAGTACCTATCCCTGAAGCCCAGCCTGCAGCACTTACTTCATCCATGAACAGGAGAGCATCCCACAGTGACAGGTAGAAAGATGGCCTCATTGGCTCATAGGTCATCTTAAGGATGAGCTCGGGTGGAGGAGGTGGAGGGATACCTGAAACAGGAACCATGGCCCTCCCTTAAAGACTCAGGCATCACTGTCTGCTGCAGCCTCACACCCACAATCCAATGTACTCCTTTCATCTTGACACCAATGTCAACCTCAGGCCCTGTTCAGTGCTGCGACTACTCTAGAACATGAGGCATGGGCCAGGGCAGGGAGTCCATATGTCATAAAGAGGCTTCATATGAGTCAAATACAAGAGGTACAGCATGATGAAAATAGTCTCCCAAACTTTCTTTGTCTAGAATGTTTGTTTTTGGAAGTGCTCAGGGCGGAACACAGGGCCTTATGCATGTTGGGCAAGAGTTCTACCACTGAGCTACATTCCTAGTAGTCTAGAACATTCTTAAATATGGATCAGCTGGAGTTGAGGCAGGAAAGCAAGAGAGCAGAAACTCTAAGGTCTCGTGGCAAAAGCATGTACCCAAGTGGATATTTGAATCTGCTGCCTGTTTGTACCTGAGATGGTTCCAAAGAGTTGTCGAAGCTTGGTGTATTTGGCAGTATAATCCCCAGCCTCTGTCAGTATGGCGTCATAGTCTGCAAGACACCCAGTGGCCTTTCACAGTCTCTCCTGTCCCCAGAACAGTGCAAAGGGATAAAGAAAAGAAAAGAAGAAGAAGAAGAAGAAGAAGAAGAAGAAGAAGAAGAAGAAGAAGAAGAAGAAGAAGAAGAAGGAGAAGAAGAAGAAAGGAGGAGGAAGAACTGGGTTGGGAGAACAGAGTCCTCACACCAGCAATTTTGGAGAAAAATACCTTTATTGTGAATCATTCAGTCAAAATATGGTAGGTACTAAATACTACAAAAGTACCCATGAGCACAGCATGATCCTACAGTTTTTACTGTAAGTGGATACAATGGAGCATCTCCTCTGCTCCTGGTGAACTCAGTCAGAAGGAGGCAGGCCAAGATC
Organism: Onychomys torridus; assembly: GCF_903995425.1. Classification (NCBI taxonomy): domain Eukaryota; kingdom Metazoa; phylum Chordata; class Mammalia; order Rodentia; family Cricetidae; genus Onychomys; species Onychomys torridus. The sequence continues at coordinate 21,472,618 of NC_050449.1, forward strand.
ACACCTTCTCAAGGGTCTGAGAAGGAGGAAGGCTATCCCCATCCCTGTCACTCTAGATTTACTTCCCTCCCCTGGTCTGCGAAAGAGATCCCTCAACAGAGCAAGCCGTTCACAGGCACCCACTGCTCTAGACGTTTTGAGGTGACAGTAGAACAAAGCCTATACTGTCCCTGGACATTATATAGCCAAAGACATGAAAGGAGACTGGGAAGGAACAGGGAGAACCAGTGGGGATACTTGCCATAGCTGGTGACATCAGCCTTGTAGTCATTAAAATGCATAGCTCCGTTTATGAAGCCAAAATTTGTGCCTCCGTGGAACATGTACAAGTTGATGGAGGAGCCGGCTTTGATGATAGCAGACACTGTTTGCAAGACCTCTTCAAGGAGAGCAAGGAGGAGCAATGTTTAGAATGAGTTAGAGCATAAGGGAAGCCCCAATGAGGCCTCTTGGTTCCCTTACATCCCAATCCTTACCATTTCATCACTGGGTCATTCAGTTTTCCCTGGACAATCTGTAGCCAGTAGGCTGTTTCTACACTACCAGCTGGCATGTTATCCAGTAGCTGCTCTGTCCCAAGGAAATGCAAAATAGGTGGGACCCCATTACACAATAGTCCTGCCAATATCCCAAAGTCCTCCCTTAACTAGGAAATGAGTCAATGATATGCAAAGATAGTATGAGACAACAAAATAAAAGGTCAATTAATATATGTATACATATATATACATATTTATTTATTTATATGATATATCCAGTAAATGCAAACTCAATACTGACCTAGTGAACTGGCAAATTTTTAAAAAATCATTTTAATACTCAGTACTGACTGATGAATCTGTAGGAAATGGGTACTTTCATTTAATAATGGCCAGTAGGCTGCTTTATGAAGGGCAGTGGTAAATACATATATTAAAACTGCACTGATGTAGCAATTTATTCTTTATTATATGGATATATATGCCAAGTGTATAAAACTAGATGATCAAAGATGCTTGCTTAAGTAGTGTTCAATTAACCAAACCCAAAACTAAGCAGTAAGGAACTGGGTCACTCAATAGTGGTTTAGTCATCAATACAATGGGGCTCTTCAAATTCTTTAAGGCAGTGATGCCCAATTACTCCAAGTATTCCTATGTTCAGCAGTATAGGATGGTATGCGCACGCATGTGTGTGCGTGTGTATGCGTGTGTGTGTGTGTGTGTGTGTGTGTGTGTGTGTGTGTGTGCAGACATGATCAATCTATCTATAGCTCCATCTGTCTGTACATAGATGCAGCTACTCTATGAGCTGCCTACACTGTTACATACATCAAAACGCTTCATCTGGACTTGAGGACTTTATTTCTTCTTTAAACTTCCCTACATTTCTTAGAGATCTGAAGTAAGCATGTTCCTTTTCTAATTACAAACCACAGAAAAGGAATGGCAAAAGCCCACTGTTAGTTCAAGTCAAGACTCTGAAATACCAAGAGCTAAGCATGAACACAGATTATCTCAGGAACCTCGCATCCTACAACTCCATACACAAGTTCGGGGAATGTAAAACATTCTTACTCAGGGTAAACATACACATTAGATGGAGGCAAAATAAAACACTCACCAGAGGAATCCAAGATATTGTGGGGGCCACCCCATGAGTCAAACCACCCTGTCCAGTACTCCATCACCATCTTAGGTTGGATCCCCTGGGTACCACAAAATGAGAATTAGACAGACTGTCTAATCAAAAGGGAAAGAGGGGCACCCTTCTTGGAAGGAACCCCAGTACCTTTGTCCTCCCTGGACATCCACCCTTGGCCTTAGAGACTTGTAGGTGCACAGCATAGATGAAAATCATTCATGTCACCCACCACCTGCTGGTATGTAGAAAAGGCTACCAGAGTTGTGCTTTTGAGGATGCATGTGATGGGTGCTAGCAAGAAGACACAAGTATATGTTCAAATTAAGACTTCATCAGAATTTGCCAACTGCCTTGGATGCCCTTTCCAACATTGATTCGATTTCATTCTGGCTCAAGACAACATTTACCTATCCTCTACCAGGGAAGAAGAATGTCCTATTCTGAATGAGTATGTCTGAGAGTCACACCTTGGATGCAGACACACCAAAATTACTTCTTCCCCACATCTGGAAGTCAGAGGCTTCAGAATGGGTCCTCTTTAAGTTCTGACTTAAACAATAGTTTATAAAACTAAACCAGAGAACCAGATCCTGGCGGCGCAGCTACTCACGGTAGAAGCTGTATGGCTGCACTCTGGATTCATACTTCCCTGAGATACTGAACAAGTCTTAATTGTCACTTCAGAAGACTGGAGTGACATCTGCTTTCTCTGTGCAGACAGAAATCATTTGGGGACTATGCTCAGCTCCACTATGTTTGCCAAAGCTGAAAACACTTGTGCAGGTATGAAAGACTCACTGGCTAAGACTTTATGCTCTGGGCCAGGAAGCACCCCTCCTTTATTCAGTGACAGCTGATTTAGTATCCTCTCTCAGGACTGGCCTGACATTTGAAACTGCATAAAGCAACAGAACATGTTTCAGAGAGATGGGATATACTTAATAGCCCATGGCATAGAAGGTACCAGTTGTCTCTGGGTAAAAGCCAGCATAGCCACAAGATTTTTTTAGCAAGGTGGTAGCTTTGTTTTTCTTTACAAACTACCTACATCCCAAGACAGGCCGTCCTGTGCACACATTTAAGTCACCCCGAAAGGAGAGCCGGAGTGGAAGTCCTAAATCCCAACAACCTCCAGTGCCAATGGTGGGTTTGTTTGCTTAAGTTCTTCTGTGGTGGAGGGAGGGAGGGGATGTCTAGGGCGGACCAAGCTATCTCACTGCAGACTGTGGTGCAACCAACCCCAAACTGACCATCTTCAGGGTACTTTATCCTCTTCTGTCTGTTCGCCTGACCATGAATGGCGACAGCAGCTAGCACCCCTGCTCACCAGGAGAACTAGGTAAAATGATGCCTAGAAATCTCTGGTATACAGGAAGTACTCAAAAATCTCTAGCATGAGTTATCTCCTCACTGGGCACACACGTGAGGACTGATGAGCACCCCAAAGTTAACCAGTGCCGGGGTCCAGAGTGTCCGTTCAATGAAGCCTGTTAGACAGAACCACTCAGCTAAGTACGGGCAGCTGTCAGGGACTATAACAGGAAGTCCTTCAGCAGTGCCATCCTGCTGATGGGACAGCCACAGCACTGCCATGGCAAGTTTTCCAGGGACCAGCAGACACTTCTTCCATCCCAGTACCAGGAGGTACCTTTCAAGTAGTACCTCATTCAAGTCATTCTCATTAAACCCATTCAACTAAAAGAAACAGAGAAGCACCGAGGAGCCAAACAGTGTATCCTGAATCCCACCACACAATGACCAAGTGGATCCTGAGCAGCGCCCGGCATCTGCACTTCCCTTGGCAGCCCTCAGCTGCAGCTCTGCCTAGCCAGCTCACGAGTCTTACAGACGACTCCACATGACTCTACAATCAGTTTTGAAGTAAGACAGACCTCTACAGACAGAGAAGAGACCTGAGACATACTGGGAGAAAGAAGATAGGAAGAAATACACCCAGAAACTCTCTCTTTCCTAACTTGGAATCAACCAGGCCTCCTGCCCTATGGATAACAGAAACATTCCCCATGCCAACAAGGCCCTAAAGGTTAAGGTAGAGTACCTTCTATGGTATAGGACAAAGAGGTGTCTTTTCTCTCTCCATCTCCCAAAGCAAGGCTGGGTCTTGTGGAGTCCATAAAAGCCAAAAGTTTCTAAAGGTGCTTTTCTCAACAGAACACAGCACACTTGGATGGCGTCAGTCTACACAGCAAAACTTTAGAGCAGGGCTTCTAAGCTGCTTCCCTCCCAGCCATAAGACAAGAGGCTGGGAGAGCTAAGAGTCGTCCCCTGTCACAGAACTCTGAGCACAGTGCAGGCATGTGTAATCCCTGCACTCAAGCTAGAAGATCCACAGCACCCCTTGGGTCAGACCTACCTGGAGAGATATGAGAACACTGTTTAGTTCCTTCAGCTCCTGTTGTGACTGTAAGTTGATGGTGGCCAGCACTAGGAAGGCAGCAAAGAAAGAAAAACAAAGCATAGTCTTGAAGTCACAAAGACTTCCTGAATTACCCAAATCTTCAATCCACTAGTATAAAAAAATAGCTAGCATAGACATTGCTTCCCACCTCCCATCAGAAGTTAGCTCCCGTGATGTCAAAAGACTTGCCCACGTTGTCACTTCTGGAAATTCCACTGTTCGACACAGAGCGGAGCCACACACTCTTCATCTGATTTTGACTGACTGTAATGTTTGCAGGCAGAGGAAAGGCTTCTCTGAACTACTGACATAGGAACCAGAGCCTGAGCTCTACACTGTACTCCGAGTGCAATGGTAAAGCCTTTGTACACCGAGAGTAATGATCTATCTCAATGAAGACTCATGTCGCATTTCTTGATAAGAATTCAGTCTACTCTATTCCACAATGTGTTTATTTTGCAATTTTAACCAGTATTTTATACAGCTTTCCATAAGCGAAGTGCATGCTCAAGAAAAATGCTACAGCTGGCTGGTGGTCATGACCTTGCCTCAGTCACAGCCAGCTGTAGAGCTTGACGCCAAGGACCTTTACCTTACTGTCCACTTGAATGGCCAGCTGCAGATAAATGGGCGTAGGAGTCACTAAGACCAGCTGGCCAGCTCCAGCTGCCATCCAGGATATCAGGCCATGGTAACCAGTGAAGGAGATAAAGCTAAGACTCTGAAGGTACAGAAACTTCCCTCACGGTCCACAATCTGTGAGCAGCAGAGTAGGGCTGCAGACTCGGGACCCTTCACACCAAGACGTAATGCTGTGATGTCACTGTCTTCTAGTAACCCGCAGGGGAAGATCCTCCAACTAGAACCCTCCCTGCCTAAAGTTAACCACTCCTTTTGGGAAGCCTGTTTAACTGTGAAATCTCAAAGGCAGCCCAATGCACAGGGCTAGCTGTGAAATCTCAAAGGCAGCCCAATGCACAGGGCTAGCTGAACACACACAGCCAGGTCGTGTCATCCTGAGGTTTCATCAAATTCAAGAAATGGGAGGGACAATGGCTGCAAGGAGAGGGCAGAAGGGGTGTGAGCGCAGGGCAGAAGGGGTGAGCGCAGGGCAGAACGGGTGTGAGCGTAGGGCAGAAGGGGTGTGAGCGTAGGGCAGAAGGGGTGTGAGCACAGGCCAAGTGCCCAGGAGAGCCTGGGAAGGTGACAACCCTGGAGGGACAGCAGGGGCCTGGGAGGGGGTCTGTCCCATGTGTCCTTCCTCCACTTTGAGCGCCACGGGGGACCCTCTCCATCCACAGGCGCCCCCACCGCTGGTGTCAAGCCCTTTGCGTCACTGTCCATCCCTTCCAGGGGTCACATCCTCTAGAAAACAAGTCCCTGGGAGGCTGAGGGTGAGGAGTAGAAGGAAGGTAGACCAGAGGGGATTCCTGGGCAAGGGGCTCCTAACATCCCTTGCATTTGTTCCTCAAATAGCTGTGCAGGAAGCCAGAGGCGGCTTCCATGGTGGCTTAAAATAGTATCTCTAGACCGTGGCATTTGAGTTTCCTGATGTTAACAGTCCCCACGGCACCATTTACCCCAACAGGGAAAGGCTCTTGCTCACTTCTTTTACCCATCTGAAGAGCTTCGTCCCCCCTCAAAAACTGGGCATAATAGTAACAGAAAGTCAGGGCAAGCAGAAGTAATAAGAGGAACAAACAAAATGTTTACAACAAAAGAGACATAGGATGGGAGCTGAGGAGATCTCTGTTAAGACATTTGCTAGGGAGCTGGGGGAGTGATAAGGCTGGGCCCCATGTGTACGACATGCTTGTAATCCCATTATCTCATCACTCAGGAGGCCAGGGCAGAAAGAGCAGGAGTGTGAGGACAGCCTGAACTACAAAGTAAAAAAAAAGAGAAGGAGGGGGTGCCGGGGGGGGAGGGGTGTGGAGAGAGGGAGATCTGAGATGAAAAGCAAAGCAAATGGGATCATGACTCCAACTGAAGGTGAGAACTTAGCACGGACTAGTCACCTGACTCACATGCTGCAGAGCAGCACACCCCACCCAGCAGACCTGCAGCCACGAGGCTCTGCAGCACGGAAGCTGCACTAGCAAGAAACGGAAGGTGTGTGAGACCAAGGAAACCCCGGCCATCCACAGAAACAGGAGGACAGCTTCAGAAGCCGAAGTCAGTAGACAGAGTCACGTCTGCAGGCTGTATAGACACAGTAAGGCAAGAGTTGAAAGAAAAAGATACAGTTTGAGATGGCTGTTTCTGGGAATGAGATGAGGAGGAAAGTGTATTTCTTGATAAGTATTCTTTTTATTATTTTACTTATAGGCCATGTGAATGAATGCTTTAACTTTTTAAATTAAAAATCATCATTCCAGACAGCAGTAATCTGTGCCCACGGGTTGGAGCCTACAGGAGAGGATGGGTGGGAATGGAGAGAGCATCTTCCAAAGCCTTTATAGACTGTCTCATACCCCATGACCCCATCACATGGGCCTTAGTATCAAACATGAGTAGATAGTGCCACCTTGTGGAACTAACAGGAATCACTACCGATCTTTGTCACAGCCAAGGAGAATGTTTTTTCATTCCCTCTGCTTGCTGTATAGATAAGAGCATTTCCCTTTCCATCTACTCAATGGTAATCTCCAGAGGCAACCATGCCAGTACTGTGGAAGGAATATCAAATTAAAAGTCACCATCTACAAACAGATCAGTCTAGACAAGGAACTACAAAAGGAACAGAATAGACGAGAGGAGGTGCTAAGGCAGAGAAGCACAGCACAGAAGGAGTCACCGTAACTGACATGAGGGCTCTTCAACCTCTTTGAGCATGAACCATGGATGAGCGCATGTTCAAGCTCAGGCCATAAGAGACAGCCCTAGGCCCATAGAGCTCACTGCTGCCATGAAACAGATGAGTAAGTTACTCCAGCTACTCCAAAGGTTATAAGGCAAAATGACAGAGTGGGACTGAGCCTTGTGAAGGGGTGCACGGTCTAACAGGATGCTCAGAAAAAAACTCACGCAAAGACCACCTGGGAGGCAAGCCATGCAGATTCCCAAAAGATGTGCAGAGTCACCACATCTGGAGGTGTTCTGTGAACTTGAAAAACACAGCAGGAGCCAGGAGGGTAGAACAGAGTGGGAAGGGGTACACGTCTGGAGAGCAGCTCAGTCATGTGTGTGGCGACTGTGAGGCCAGGGTGCATTCAGGGTCATGTGAGGGCTATGGAAGCAGGCAGTGGAGAAGGGCTGTGGGAGGGAAGAGTGGGGAGGGGCATTCAGGGGTTGCTGGGTGGGGAGCCCATGCCGCCATTCTCAGAGATGTGCTTCTCTATGGAGAAGCACTTGGAGCAAAGGCGGTATGGCAAGATGATCTGGGCTATATGCTTGTCTGTTAGAGAACAGGGAGTCTTGGAGATACACACAGTCTTGGCTGGCCTGGATCTCACTCTGTAGCCCAGACTGGCTTCAAACTCATGACCCTCCCCTGCCTTTGCTTCCCTAGTGCAGGGATTACAAGGATGCACCCCAGGCCTGACTCCTGGGGTGCATTCTCAAAGGTGGGCACAAATTGCTGTTTTAAGAAGAGCTGGCTGGAGGGACCGGGGCAGGGCCGCAGCACTGCAGGTGTGGAGGGAGGCAACAGCTGAGGTGGCGAAACACATCTGAGTTCCGGATGTATTTTGAAGAGAAGAGTAAAGATAAAAGGATGCACCAATGGCTGCCATGTCAGACAGGAGAGGGCTGAGAATAACTGTAAGGTTTGATGCAATTGAGGGAAAATGGAGCTGCAATTTCCCGATAAAAGGAAACCTGCCAATGGGGGCAGCCACCTGTAGCACTGAGTGCCCTATGTGCTTGGCAACACAGTGGCCAGATACAGCTGCCCAGGTGCTTGGGTGTTTGGAAGATCTGTGGTAAGGCCTTTGCTAAAAAGAAGAGAAAGGGGGCATGGGAGGTGCCGTGGACCCTAGTACCCCTGCGGCCCAGCCTGCCCAGCCCTGTGCTATATGCACCACAGGCACTGGGGAAACTCCTGCTTTTATCTCGGACCATGGCCAGGTGACTGTGCAGAAGAGCCAAGCAGGCAGCCTCCTTCAGGTACCTCCATCCACCACTCCCTTTTGCAGGCCATCTTTGTTGTCTGAGGTCAGGAGCATCTCTATAATGCCACGGTCTTCCAAGGCCTGTTTGGGGAATGAAAGGCAAGTTAAACTCTGTCCTCTTTAAATGAATCCCCAGGGGTGCCTTGATCCTGGAGGACATGGGAATGGAAGGGAGGGACTGGGGGGAAGGTGGGGTGGGGGTGGGAGGGAGGAGGACAGGGGAACCCATGGCTGATGTATAAAATTTAAAACACATAATAATAAAGGAAAAAAACAAGTAAAAAAATAAATAAATAAAAAATAAAAAAATAAACTCTGTCCTCATTACTCAGAGCTCCTCAGAGTCACTGCTGAAGCTGGGGTAGTCCACAGAGCAAGAGAGAGAGAGATCTAGCCAAAGCGCTTCTCTGCATGTTGTCTATGCCCACAATATTCAGCAAAGTTCCAGTAAGTGTTTGGTTTCCAAGTGTGTCGAAGGACCGGGCTGCTGAGCTCTGGCAGGCCTTGCAGTTTGGGGATACACACAAGCTTACTCTGAGGCTGGCTCAGTGGGGTAGATGCCGTGCTACCACATGGTAACTGCCTGTGGAGCCCCAGAGGGTCGGGTCACCAGCACCACTATACCCCTTCATCCATATCATGAACAAGAACCCTGTCTCTTCCCCACTGAGCGTGATCTTGGTTAATGGCAGGGGCATGGTGGCCCAGCCATATCTCAGTGGCATGCCCATGGTGTACTGTCCTCGCTCAGCAGAACCAGAAGCCATCCTTGGAGGGCATCAATGAAACCACTGCTTGGGGAACAGTAGGATTGCTGTCAATCAGAATAACTGCTACCACCCGAACATTAGCCACCATGCTAGAAGCACTTCCACTGTCTCCTTTGTTCTCCATAGCCAACATCTGAACAGCACAGACAAAGTGTCAGAGAGGCTGAAGGAAGTAGGATCAGTTGCACGGGCCATTCAAGAGGTGGGGCTGAACTCTGTTCACACAGGCTCCACTCTGGAACTTTGGACTCAAACGGTCCTACAAAGATGATTTAAAAAGACAAAAGCACATGGCAACTGAATTCCTCTGGAAACAGAGGGATAACATCTAGCCCTAATGTGAGATTCCCCGGTTCTGTAAAGACAGAATGGGCTCCAGCTCTCAGGGATGACAGGAGCTGGAGTATTTAACCCAGGAGGAATATCGGTGAGATGTCTATTAAAGGCCCTGGACCAACCTCCTTCAACTGCCCAACTAGCTCTCACTGACACAGAATTCCATACCCTTAAATTTTACAGGTATTAATTCTTTGATCTTGCCCTTTAAAGGCCAATTATTATTTCCTAAGTATCAGCCACTTGCCAAGCACAGGGCTCGCACCCTCTCACAGAAGACTTAGGAAAAGGCATTCTGGTATCCATTTTGCACATCATGAGAGTAGAGCTCAGAAAGTTGAGGGGGTCATGGCCAAGGTCATTCAATGCCAATGGGATGTACATCTTTCCAACATCCCCGGGAGAAGTTGCATACAGTTCAGGGGAGAATCCTCCCAAGAGCTTCAAGCAGGCAGAGCTCTGGGCACCAGGGAAGCATGGCTGTGCAGACAAGGTTCCCTCAGGAGCCATTGTCTATTCCTGATGCTCCTCAGAGCTCTCCTCTTCAGCTGCATCAATGGTAAACAACTGCTGGAGATGTCCCAGTGCTCCAGGGAGTCTGACCGAGGACTATAGCAAAAGAAACTCTCGAGTCGATGCCCAGGACAGGCTTTTTTTCTAGGCAACCCAAGATGAAGAAGTTAGATATGTGCTGTGTCCAGGATGTGAACAAGCATTTACCTTGCCCCTTTCCAACTTGAGGAATACCACCCTTCCTAGACAGCCTATATCCTACTAAGAGCTCTCCTCAAGTAAGAAGGAAGGGGCAAGAAGTCAGACTAGAAATTGGAATACCTGAGCCTCGGTCTGTAGGAACAAAAGCAATTTCTAGGTAGAAAATTCAAATGGGGGTGATAGCAGTAGGTGCACTGCCCAGACCATCTGAGCCAGAGCTATTGACCTCTAGACAGTCAGATCCAGAGAGTCCGTTTCTTTTTCCTCAGCTCCCACCATGGCCACTGAAAGAAATGCAATGACTCTATCAAAGGCACTTACTGACAATTTATGTCTACCGAGAACAGTACCAGGCCTCCTGGTTTCACATAATACAAAAGAGGCAGGCTCTCTTTTTAGCCCCACTTTGGAGAAGATAAAAGGAAGCTTGGGAAATTAGGCACTTGTTCAAAGTCTCAGCTACCAAGGGGAAGACACCAGATTTGAATGACAGGTCCCTCTTGGCTGTCACCCCTGCCATCCTTCCCCGTCACGCATGTGAGTCAGCAGTTCTGGGCTGCCCCCTACTCTACAGTCAGAGGCCTGAGCACCATCCCAGAGATCCTTAGGATGAGTATGGTATGTAGCTGGTCAGGGATTTTTGTTTACACTTCCTCAATAAAATCTATGATAAACTCCAAATCTGGCTATATGCTAGGATGAGGGAGACATCCACAAAGCTTTTATCACCTCTACTTCATTAAGGTAGTTCCTTTGTTCTTAGCGCCTGTGACACTATAGGAGCACTAAAAGTATCACATTAAGCTCAATCAATAAAGGGTAAGTAAGTGACAACTCTGTTGAAATGACCCGTGGAGAAAATTTCACTGATTAAGAAGGTGGTGCTGGGAGACAGGGTGTATTAATTTCAACAAAGTATTAGGGCACCATGTCACAGCCTGTAGCGCATGTCAGGGTAAGGAATTAATAGAAATGAATGAAGGGACTCTTACCTTCTTGATGTAAGGCATGTATGCACGGTCTCTGTTGTAGGAACCATACTCATTCTCCACTTGCACAGCAATGATGGGTCCTCCATACTTATACTGGGGGAGAGAGATAAACAGAAGTTAAATGGGTCATGGGCACCATAGTATCTAAGTTGAAATCCGTCACAAATTACTAGTAGTACATTATCCTGAGAACAAGACTCTCAATGGGCTTTGTGTGCAGTTGAGAATGACATCATCGGACATCAAAGCAAGGAGCACCCAGCCCATGTACTCCCGTGGAAACATCAGTCAACCACGGACTAACTAGAGCAGTTCTGGAAACCAGTCAAAGACCTAAGCAAACAGGTGTCCTGACCGACCACCAGTCAAGAAACCAGGACATGTGACAGAGAAAATGTGTCACATCTGTACTCACCCGTGGCCCCTACCCTCCTATGGGAAGGTGAACAGAAAGGATCTCAAATTCCCACTCCCCTCCCCCAGGATGGAAGTACAAAATGAAACTCATGTGAAGTATTCTGGTCTGTCTATAGAATGGCTTCTGTCTCAGATGACTTGGTTCTCAGACAGGACGTGTCAGCCCAGTTTGGACACAGGCTGGAGGCCGAAGAAGCAGTGGCAGATGCTGCAGCCTGTCAACACTGAGGAAGACTATACGTGTGAGTGACTGGAACAACTGAATTATGGGCCGAAGAATAGGACAAACATCTAAGAAGAAACTGGAGTAAGACCGTCTGGGGCACAACAGCTTGTAAAGGAAATCAGGGTTTGGGTGGAAGATGGAAGGTATGGACAGGATATATGTCCAGAAAATAGAAGCGATTGTATATCTTCATCCCAGGCTGATTTTCTAAGTTCAAAACCCCATCAATTAGTGAAGGTCTTCCCTGACCATCTGCAGAGACAGGGAAAGATAATTGCATTTTCCATGCCTAATGTTCAACCAAAAGCCTGAGGCACACACACAAATAAGGAAACACGGACGTAAGGAGCACAGTCCAGTGTAAGAACACTTGGCTAGCATGTGCTGGCCCTCGGTTGGATCCTCAGAACCACAAACCAAAAAGGGGAAAGGGTGAGGCTTGATTTGATGGAAAGGAGAAGTGGATAAGAGAGGATAACAGCAGGGCATTGGTCGAAGAACATATACATATGTGATAAATACTTCATATATGAAACTGGAAAAGAATAAACAACTGGAAAAATCTAAAAAGCTCACACAGCAGATTTACTAGACAAAATAGACAATAAATGAACTTGAAATGACTATTTGAACTTATCTACCTAAGGGAAAGATAAGAAAAATAAGTGAAAACTGTGAAGACACAGAAGACAGCTTATGCTGGAGAGGATGTGGAGCAAGGGGAACTCTCCTCCACTGCTGGTGGGATGCAAGCTTGTACAGCCACTTTGGAAATCAATATGGCGCTTCCTTAGAAAATTGGGAATCCATCTCCCCCAAGACCCAGCTGTAGCACTCTTGGGCATATACCCAAGGAATGCTCAATCATACCACAAGGGCATTTGCTCAGCTATGTTCATATCAGCTTTGTTTATAATAGCCAGAACCTGGAAACAACCTAGATGCCCTTCAACTGAAGAATGGATAAAGAAAATATGGTACATATACACTATGGAGTACTACTCAGCAGAGAAAAACAATGACATCATGAGGTTTGCAGGCAAATGGATGGATCTAGAAAAAATCATCCTGAGTGAGGTAACCCAGACTCAGAAGGACAAACATGGTATGTACTCACTCACAGGAGGATACTAGATGTAAAACAAAGATGACTAGACTGCTACACAACTCCAGGGAGGCTACCTAGAAAACGGGACCCTAGGAAAGACACAGGGATCACCCAATGACAGAGAAATGGATGAGATCTACATGAACAACCTGGATGACAGTGGGAGTAATGAAGGGCAAGATTGAGGGAAAGAAAGCTTAGGGGAGCAGGAGATCCCAGCTGGATCAAGAACAGAAAGGGAGAATGAGGAATAACAGACCATGATAAATGAAGACCACATGAGAACAGGAATAGGCAGAATTCTAGAGAGGTCCCCAGAAATCCACAATGATATATCCTCTCTAGACTGCTGGCAATGGTCGAGAGAAAGCCTGATCTGACCTAGTCTGGTGATCAGATGGCCAAATACCCTAACTGTTGTGCTGGAACTCTCATCCAATAACTGATGGAAGTGGATGCAGAGATCCTCAGCCAGGCCCCAGATGGAGCTCCAGGAGTCCAACTGTCGAGAAAGAGGAGGGACTGCAAGAGCGTGAATTGTTGAATCCAAGATTGCAAAAAGCACAGGGACAAATAGCCAAACGAAAGAAAGCACATGAATTATGAACCAACGGTTGAGGAGCCCCCAGCTAGATCAGGCCCTCTGGATAAGTGAGGCAACTGAATAGCTTGATCTCTTTGGGAGGCTCCCAGGCAGTGGGACCAGGACCTGTCCTTAGTGAATGAGTTGGCTGTTTGGAACCTTGGGCTTACACAGGGACACATGCTCAGTATGGAAGGAGGGGACTGGACCTGCCTGTACTGAATCCACCAGGTTTAATTGAATCCCCAGGGGTGTCTTGGTCCTGGAGGAGATGGGAATGGAGGGGAGGGGCTGAGGGGAAGGTGGGGGGAGGAGGGGGGGAGGACAGGGGAACCCATGGCTGATGTATAAAGTTAAAACACATAATAATAAAGAAAGAAAAAAGAAAAATAAGTGAAAACTGTGAACAGGGCCAAATGATCGTAGGGAACACCATTAATCAGACCTGGTCCATAGAGGGGGTTCAGGATAGCCAGGACTACACAGAGAAACCCTGCCTTGAACAACCAAAAACACACATGACCTTACATGTAGAAAATCACCAACAAGAGACACACAACAGTTTATGAACCAACTCAGCGAGCTTGCATAACACAAAATCAACAAAAATAAAATAAGTTACATTTCCATACACAACCAACAAACAATTGCAAAATCATCAAAAAGAATAAAATAAGGATAAATTTAAGGGAGTAAAATACTACAAATGGATACTAAAAGAAAGGAAAGAAGATACCAACAAAGAAATAAATTCTGGGTCCATGGGTTGGAAGAACCACTGCTGTTAAGTCAGTGCAGTCCAGAGATTTACCAGGTGCGTGCAATCCCTATCACAACCCCAGAGTTTTTGCTGAAATAGAAAACAACATCCCAAAATTCACCTGAACTCTAAATGGGCACCTACGAGCCAAACAATTCACAAAGGTAATAAATACAGAGACCTCACACTTCTGATTTCATAACTCATTACAAAGCCAGTTATAAAAGCCATGTGATAGTGGGGAAATGGCATTGTCTATGGAAGTTATTTTTAATATTTATTGGCTTTTTACATTTTCTTCATATATTTTAATCACATTCTTTTCCCTCCCCCAGCTCCTCCTAGATCTTCCCCAGTTCCCTGCCCACCCGACTCCACGTTCTTCTTCTCTCGCTTGATGAGGCCCTCTGCGTGTGTGCGTGTGTGTGTGTGTGTGTGTGTGTGTGTGTGTGCGTGTGCGTGTGCGTGTGCGTGTGTGTGTGTGTGTGTGTGACAGTTGTGTAGCTTGGTCTGTCTGTAAGGCTCCTAGCAGTGAGATCAGGACCTGTCCCTGGTGCTTAGCTGGCTTTTGGGCACCTGGTCCCCAAGCTGGATTACCTCTCCCAGCCTTGATGCAGGGGAAGGACTTCAGTCCTACCTCAACTTGAGGTGCCACGCTTTGAGGCCTGCCCCTTTCTGAATGGAGATAAAGGAGGAGTGGATGGGGAAGGGGGGTAGAAGGGAGTAAGAGGGCAGGGGAGAGGGCTGGGAGTGAGGAGAGGAGGGAGGGGAAACTGTGTTCAGTATGTAAAATAAATTTTAAAAGATTAACAAAATAAAATTAAATTAAAAAAAGAAAATCAAAACAAAACAAAAAAAGTAAAACAAACAAACAAAAAGACAAAACATCCAGTGCATTTTCTGTTGTTTAAATATTCCTAAGACGCTGCCTGCCCTGGCCCAGTGTCACTACACTGGAGAAAACTGAGTTCCCTATCCTGGAAATCCCAAATAACTTCTCAGTTAGAGGTGAACTCTGGTCAAATGATGGTGTCCTTTGCTATACAGAAGCCTTTTAGCTTCATGATGACCCATTTATTAATGTTGCTCTTATGAGACCCCTATGCTATGGGTCCCCGTGAGAAAGTCCTTCCCTCTGCCAAAGAGTTCAAGTAAATGCTCTGCATTCTCTTCTGTCAGCTCCAGGGTATCAGGTTTTATATTGAGGTCTCTGATCCAGTTGAGTTTTCCTTAAGGTTATATTTTCATTCTTCTATCCACAGCCACCCAGTTTGTCCAGCACCATTGTTGAAGATGCTGTCTTTTCTCCACTGTGGATTTTCTTTTGCTTCTTTGCCAAAAAGCAGGTATCCATAGGTGTGTAGAATTATGCCTGGACCTTCAGCTCTATTCCACTGATCAACATGTTTGTTTTAATGCCAACATCATGCTGTTTTTACTCATATAGCTCTGTAATACAACCTGAAATCTGGGACAGTAATACTTCCAACTTCTTTATTATTTATTATTCAGTACTGTTTGAGACACCCTTGGTTTTTTGTGTTTCTATATGAGATTTTTTTTCAGTAAAGAATTTTGTTGGAATTTTGTTGGAGATTGCACTAAATCTATAGATTGCTTTTGGTTGGATAGCCATTTTTACTATGTTACTACTATCCTACTGATCCGTGAGCAGAGATTTTTCAATCGTCAAATATCTTCCCCTATTTATTTAATAGTAAAGGTAATGTTGACCATCTGCTTGTTGTAAATGCCTTTACTATGTAAGATACCGTCCTTATATCCTCATCTTTCTCATTTTTCGTGGCTGATAGAATTCCTGTTCTTGCTCTGTACCTGCTCTCTCCTGAAGCCCACATTCCCCTCCTAGGTGATTTCGGGTGTTCTTGAAGTTTTGTGTAGGTTCTGTAAATGGTCTGCATCACTTCCCAATTCCAGTGTTTCCACGTTTTCCTGAGCTAGAAGGTTAAAAGTTTTAATTGTGTCAAAATCCATATGCTGAAATCATAACCTCAAGTGGTATTAAGATCAGGACCTCTGAAAAGCTATTAGATCATGAGGATGAAGCCCTCACAAGTGGATTCGTGTCCTTATGAAAAATACCACAGTCTTGGGAATAGTTTAGAGATAGAACGCTTACCTATATAGGTGAGCCATCCAAGGTGGGAGGGAGGAGACAACAGAGGATGGGGTTGGAGGGGGAAAGATTGATTGATTGATTGACTGACTGACTGACTGACTGACTGACTGATTGAGCAGACCTCTGGCTTTCAGAGCTTCTCCAGCTTTGCTGATGTTTTTAATCTGTCCTAGTTCTCTTGAATGCTGTTTTCAGCCATCATAGAACAGTTCCCCAGCTGCTGTTTCTGTCACAGAACAGGTTCCCCCTAGCTGCTGTTTCTGTCACAGAACAGGTTCCCCCTAGCTGCTGTTTCTGTCACAGAACAGGTTCCCCAGCTGCTGTTTCTGTCACAGAACAGGTTCCCCCTAACAGCTGTTTCTGTCACAGAACAGTTCCCCTCAGCTGCTGTTTTTAAGCTACCACACAGTAGTGGGCTTATATTGCAGGTTTCAATTACCCATGACAAATGACAGTATGAAAATACGAAATGGAAAATTCCATATAAACAATTCATAAATTTTAAGTTGTGAATAAATGTAATGGGAGGAGTGATCTGATGAAAGCTGGTACCACCCTATCATGTTCAGCCTGACTGTAAGTAATCTCTTTGTCCAGGGTAAACAACCTTTGCTGTAAACAACCTGTCTGTCAGTCACTAAGTGGCCACCTCAATTTCAGATGAATTGCAAGACTTCACTGCTTAGGTTCAAGTAGCCCTGGCTATATTTTAAGATGGTTGTAAAGTATAAGATTAGAGATTCCAGTGACTTTATTACAGTGTATTGCTATAATTATTCTGTTTTTTGATGTTATTATCCTTAATGTCTTACTGTGTCTGATCCATTTAACTTCACTGTATGTGTCTATAAATAGGAAACCTCATATATGTAGGGTTTACTCCTTTCTGTGTCTCAGGAACCCATCAAGGGTCTTGGAATGTATCTCCTCTGATAAGAAGGCTATTATCTATTTAATGATGACTAACTGTATACTTGAAAGGGTCAGCTCTTGTTGTGCACGTTTTACACAAGAAAGAACAAGTGAAACAACTATGCTGTATCCATGAACAAGATTGCTTATACTATTCCCATGCCTTAAAACACATTCCCAGAACAACCTTCCCTGCGGCTCTCACCACAGAATACACTGGGTCATCTCAGGAACTCCACATTCCCTGGGAAAACCTAGACTAAGAACTTCCAAGCTTCCTGATTCTTTCATATTTAGCAATGCCTGGTTTAGAAAAGGCACTCAGTTACATCTGATTTACAATGAAAATTTTCTATAAATAGGCAGTAGTTTGTAAATATAAATGTGGCTCAGGTGGTATTAGGGTACATTTATATAAAAGTTTTTCCTTGCTTATCTGGCTTCCAAACCCTCCTTGATAACCTGTTTCATCTGGCTGTTTATTTTGATTTATGTTGCTAGGAATGTTCCAAACCATTAGCCCAAGAGTGACTTTTTTTAACAAGCACACCAGTTTTTTATTGCTGTACTAATTTCCGAACATCATTCTTTGTGGTTTTACATAGCAACTGGGTTAATTAATCCCACTCCAGTTTGTTATTGCTTGTTACATAAAACACTAAGATGCTTTCTCCCTAGGTTTCATTTTAATATATTTGTTTTGAACAGTCAGTGTGAATTGTACAGCACCTTTTGGTAGTATAAGGCAGTACTTTAAAAAGACATCAGCTAAAGCTTTCTCCTTAAACAAGACTCTCCCATCCAGTCCTGGGCCTAGCCATGTGTGCTGTGCTCTGCAGCATTGAGTCACTGTGTTGTTGGGACGCTGATGGACGCATGCTTCAGTTCCAAAGGTATCCTATCTACTCCAGCCCAGTTGTTGCTCTGGCTGTACAGACAAATGTGGGTCCTCATGCCCATCTGTCATTTCAGCACTGGCTGAGAGCACACCAGGATGCACACTCTTAGAAAACTAAGTATTGCAGTCCCTCCAGGTCTCATGCAGCGGTGACCACCAGACGCTCATCTGTGAGCCTACCAAGGGTTGTCTACTGTTTAGAAGCCAGGCAGGAAAGGATCAAAAGGCCCTTTTTATTTCTTTCTTTTTTTTTTTTTTTTTTGGTCTTTTCTCTTCTCTTTTTTAAGATTTACTTATTTATTATGTATACAGAGTTCTGCCAGCATGAATGTCTGCCTGCCAGAAGAGGGCGCCAGATCTCATTATAGATGGCTGTGAGCTACCATGTGGTTGCTGGCAATTGAACTCAGGACCTCTGGAAGAGCAGCCAGTGCTCTTAACCTATGAGCCATCTCTCTAGCCCTGTAAGAGGCCTTTTTTCTTTTACCTGGAGTGGCACCACCCTGGACATCAGGTGGTCGAAGTAAAGGTCCACTGCCTTAGTGAAGCCATGGTAAGTTGTTCTCAGCTTCATGTCAGGGTCTTGGAGGAGCCAGCTTGGAGAAGTAAAGAAAAGTAGTATTAGTGCCAGAGTCTGTGCATTCCCCTTAGGCAGGCTGACGAGCAGGGAGAAGGAAGCAGCTTCCTATAGCCCAAGAAGGGGTCGGGAGAACAAGTCAGGCCAGAGTGAATCACTACCTCACCACCTCCAACTAGCTAGGATGTCAGGAAGCTATGCCCACAGTCCAGAGGCAAGCACACCACTGGGCCAGCCTACACATTGAATGCCTTGGGAAGTTAAGAGTTCGACTTCACGACTACAGGAGCTCTCACTGTCCACTGGGATGAAAAAAAGCAAGGCCTGGTTCTCAAGTATTTACACCGAAGACCCGAAACAGACATGGTAGAGCACTGCTGGAACACCAGCACCCTGCTGAAGCAGGGAAATCATGAGCTTAAAACCAGCCTGAGCCAAATGGTGAGTAGTTGGGTGGCCTATGTAAGACCCTGTCCCAAGGCAGGAAGAAGAGGCAAGGCCGAGAGGCTGACAAGTCACTGGGACTAGAGAGGCCCGGATTCAACCTTCAGGGATGCCCCCAAAGAATGAACCTGACTGGGCTGTGAGATGCCGACTGAGAGACTCCCGAGCCTGGGCCCTGAAGTCTGCAGCAAGAGGCCAAGATGACATCCTCCCTTGATCTGCTGTGGTCACAGATTCCAAGAGAAACTCAACAGCAGGGGCTAGTTCCAAAGCTAAAGTCAAAAGTCCTTCCCTTCACATGAAGTTCACATTTTCTAGCAGGAGACTCTAAGGTCTCCCTTCCCCTAACTCTGAAAAGGGACAGAAGTACATCAGGGACCGTCAGTTGGTGACGAAAGGCTGGCGGCAATGCCTCCTCTAGCTTCACCTACATGCCCAGATCTATCAAACATGCTTAGTTTCTCACTGTGCTGACACCTTGCCCTCCTGGAAAACCCTTGTGAATAGGCAGGAGCCCCCAACCACAGTAAAGGAGGGCAGATCCAAGAGTGAGAGTCCCTACTGCTTCTAATTTAAGACTGTTAAACCCTGCTGTCCTCCCACGGCCAGCTCCAGCTGAGCCCGAGGAAAATGCTGACCGCGGCACAGGTGTCTAATCCGCAAGGAGGGGCAAGCAGCTCTGCCTCTGCTCCCATCGCTGTCTGGGACACTGTGCCAGATCAGATTCATGCTCGCTGCTGGAGAAGAGACAAGCTGTACCCCTGACGGAAGGGCAGGCTTTGCTGGAAGCACAGCAGACAATGCCTGGGAATAGTAATTGTGTTGTGAGGAGAGAGTTCCCCACCCCACTTCCAGACCAAGAGGTTCAGCACAGGAGGCTGGAGGCTGTGGCTAGACACCTGTGATTGACACCGTGACATCAGTTAAGATAGAACTTGTTTTGATGGAAAGTGAAGGCAGTCTTGCTGAGGAAGAGGAATGGATGTGGGCCTATATGATAGATACCCATCTAGACACCACTCCCAGAGCACAACGCTTAGCACACTGACCTTAGTGGGAACTGCACTTAGAAGAACAGACCCAGGAGAATTGAGGACAGAAACCGCAACACCAACTCCTCTACACTACAGCAACACTTGGGATTTTAATAAATCAACAGGAATGTCTCTAAGAAACAGATAGGGCAGGTTTGGTTTGCCTCATTTTGCAGTAAGGGCCAGATCAGATGAGTAACCTGCCTGCGTGCCTCTCCAGAAGAATGAAATGCCTCCAGATAGATAAGCGTCTCGCTGCTGCTGCCACCTGACACATGGAAAGACCCAAGGGGACTCGACAAGGGCACTGACTGCCCAGACAGCCCGCGTCAGTGACACCGGTTCAGAAAGGAAATGCTGCACAGAATGACAACTACCTTAAAATCAAAACCAAGCCAACACCTGTAAGGGTCGTGAACAGGCATCCAGACCCCTCTGGCTACTCCAGAGGCCCGCACTACCCTTTCTCACCTGGGCAAGCCCCCGAGGTCAATCTCACTACAGATGTAGGGCCCTGGTCGTAGAATCACATACAGCCCAATCTTGGCAGCCAGCTGGATAAAGGCCCTAGAGAGGGAAAGAAAGTTAGCCCTGAGGATCCAGAATAAAGGCTAGATATGAGAGGAGCCACAGGCACATGGGGATCAAACTTTCCTGTTCTCCCCCTGCCCTTCTCTCTCCATCAGGGAATGTGGGTTGAGGAAGGCTTGGCCCCAGCTCAACACAGGAGGGGATTCCTGCACCAGATAGGGTCCAGAAGCCCTGGAAGCTGGGTATGCAATGGCTCTTTGCATCAGGACCATCCACACAGGCCCACTGGGGTTTGTCAGACAGGGTCCAGGGCTTTATCCCCAACAACAGCCTTGTTAATCCAGAAGCAGCCCCAATTCCATCCCAAGCATATGGACCCCAACACAGAGTCTGATGGCATCTGGGATCTTGACCTTCTGGACTATAGTGAAAGGGAGAAGTGGAGCCTATAGGCTGAGTCCCCTGGGTAACAAGTCAGAATTGGGGAGCATCTAGGCCTTAAGTTCAGAACCTTTCTAAGCATGCTAAGAAAAAGGCTCCAGATCCAGTCCTCAGTTTCTCAAAGTAGAGCCAATACATGACATCCTGGGCGCTCTTTATCGACCCCAAGTAACTTCCAATCCTGAACCAGGTACAGAAGCACCAAGACCACATACTCCAGGTCCAGGTTCCCAGAGAAGTCGAATTTGCCTCTTTCTGGCTCATGGAGGTTCCAGGGCACATAGCTGTAAGAGACAAGATAACTGCAACTGAGTTTGATCATTCACAGAAACATTTTATCTCTAATACCCATTATAATGGCTAACGAGACAGTTTTCAATAACTTCAAACCTCGGGGACTGGACATGGAGACCACAAAGAATTCAAGGCAAGTCCTAGGAAGAATATCACATCTCCTTAGGAGGACAGAAAGTTAACTAGACTTAGGTGACATATGAGCTATGTGGAGTAAAAAGTCTGGCTCTGTGACCCCAGGTTAGCAGTGTTCTTATGACCTCTGGGAGTCCTCTAAGAGGTTATATACATTACTGTCACCAGTACTGCGACTGTCCTTTTAATAACTGTCTCCAAAGCCAATTCACAAACCATTCAAGGTAGTCCACTCCCTTGATTTGTAGTCACATCTTTTATACCTGATAGTGAAGCATTTCAACCTGGTAATCCTCTTTATTTCATAGAGACAGCACCAAATAAATGTTAGCAATTTTGAAAACAACGCCATGGAAGTATCAAGATTATCCATCACTGGAATTTATTTATTTTTAAATATTTTATTTATTTTTCTTATGTTTTAATTATGTGCATGTGTGTCTGGAGAGTGGGGTATGTGCGGTGAGTGCAGGCTCCCACAGACACCAAAGGTACCTCTGGAGCTGGGGTGACAAGCAGGCTGTGAGGCACCTAGCATGAATGCTGAGAACCGAACTCTGGTCACTCTCAACTGCTGAGCCACCTCCTCCAGCCCCTAAACCGGCTTTTTAGATGACTTGCAGAGCCTACATTTCATCTTGTGTCTGCCATAGAAGAGTCATTAGGCTAGATGCAGGGAAGACAGTCATAAAAATCCAAAGATCTTCCCAGAATATAGATGCTGATTTGATGACAGGCCACTACCCTAAAATTTGAGAAGCAAAAGTTGCCTGTGAAAAAAATGTCACTTGTCAATTTAGACAAAGTGGTGCACATTTGCAACCCCAGCATTCAGGACTCCACTCAAGGAGGACAGAGAGTTCGAAGCCAGCCTGGGCTGCACAGTTGAGAACCTTTCTCAAAAAAAAAAAGAAAGAAAAGAAAATCATTGGTAGTATGTTTTTATGACAATAACAAAAAAAAAGACAAGACACTAGTATGCACAACTACAATGGAAAAGTCATTGAGAACAAGAGGAAGATGACAGTTCTCTACTAGCCACAAAGGTCTAGGAGAAACTATGCTTGCAGACAGCTTGACCATGAGTGGTTGGCCTTCAGAACTGTGAAAAAGCAATTTTGTTTATTCAAGTCACAAAATGAATAAACAAATCATCTCCCATATCTATGATCAAAACTCTCTCTCTCTCTCTCTCTCTCTCTCTCTCTCTCTCTCTCTCTCACACACACACACACACACACACACACACACACACACACAAAACACTACTACCTGGTGCATCTCCTCTACCTCATCTGTGGGGAGTTCTATTGCAAACCTAAGCAAGCAGCTTGATCTGGCTTCCTTTTAAGCTCTCTACCAGGGCCTCCAGTTTGGTAGCCAGGCTTGGTGGAGGGATGAGGAGACAACACTTACGTAGTAAGGGTATTCAAGCCACAGGCTTTCATTTTGAGCAGGCGGTCCCTCCAGTATTCCTTGGGCACACGGAAATAGTGTATGGAACCCCCAAAAATCTGAAAGATGGAGTCCTCCAGCATGAAGTCTGAGCCTTTTGTTCGAAGTCCCAGGCGCTGAGGCTGGAGCCATAGAGGAAGCAGAGTGCTCCAGTTCAACCTGAAAAAGCAAAGACCTTCATGGAGCTGTGGAAGTTCCCACAGCAGTGAGCACTGGCACAGAGATGCACACTTTGTCCTTCTCTCCTTCACAAGTCCTCTGCTTTCTCTCTTTCACCTGCTCCCAGGGTGGCCAGGCAAAGCTCCCACCTTCCCACTTAGCCAAACCTTGGCAGGTGACTTTCTTCAGCACTACTTCCTGGGCTGGGCCCCACTGCAGGGGGAGTGCAAGCTGATGCTGCAACCAGGAACAAGACAGACACAACGTTCAACATGAAGACACGTAGGCTAAAAGGAGAGAGGATGAGGAAGGGTCACGCTACGTGGGGAACTGCTCTCTAGTGTCACAGACAGGAACAGTCACAGGCACCTACTATGGCCAGGTGTTCTAAAGCCATCAGACTAGACATTAAAGCAATAGCTACCAACACTGTACCTCAGAGCCCCCTCATGGTCACAGCCGCCCACCTTGGGGTTCAGAAACCTAGAAAGAGGCATCTTGATTAAACAGTATCCATTCACTGGCCAGATGAGAAGTTATGAATTATCTTCTGATAATCTAGCATCAACCAAGGGTTAACACAGAATGGCAGGGGTCCGCCCGGGAAGGCTATGGGGAAGCTGCAGTCCACAAAAAGGCTCCTGTGGATGTCTGTCTCAGGGCTTGGCTGGCCCGGGGGAGCCTTGACTTATACAACTAGAAGTCTCTCTCTTTATCTAGGCTCTTAGAAGTCACTAGGAAAAGTCAATAAGAACTGGTTTAGGACAAGTTGGAGACAGAAATAAGACCATAAGAGTGTGTGGTGCAAAATCAATTTTTAGTTGAGCTTTTTCATTATAGATCCTGCCACAAAATATTGCCAGGCAGCTAAAAACAAAAAAAGTTACCTGAGTGCCAAGAATTATGGCCCTGATGACCCCAGAATAGACAGTTTACTAGGAGTGCAGACAGTACATGGGCATCACTGCCTACCTGGGGATTCTCTGGGACCATTCATGGACAATAAAAATTACTTTTGATCTGTTACTTCTGGCTTCTCACACCCCAGCTTCCAAACCTGCCAGTAGCAGGTAGCAATTGAGCTACAGGAGATTGGCCCACCAGGAAACAAAGCGCTAATGGGTGAATCTCAGCTAGGCAAGGCCCCAGAATGCTTCTTGCTACTGCTGTGCCTTTACATGTTTGTATGCTGTCACTTTTCTCTAGTATCTGGCATGGTGTGAATGGGTATGTGGGGAGTCCCCATTGACCTTAATGTCGTATGATTATCTCATGGAAATACCCTGTTCTACTGGACTTTCTTACCTGTGGGTTATCATGAAAATGATTTCCTCCTAAGTTGTACTGTTTAACTGAAGCAATGATTTGATACAATAATAATATCAGCTTAAATAAAATTTTAATGATTGAGGGTTTTTAATAATTATAATAGGTGATTGCAATAGAGGTTAGGTTAGTGGGAAAATTAATATAGGTAAAAGCAGGATATGGTGTTGCCCTAGCCCCTGCTAAAACAGGGGCTGCAGAAGACAGAAAACAAGAATAAGGAAGTATAACGCAGCTAGGACATAGGAGTTTCTCTTGAGGAGCTGTGTAGACTGCTGCTTAGCTTAATAATTAAGAAAAACAGTTGTATCCCAGAAGCTAGACTAGCTCAAGTTCTTTTAATCTTGATGTTGGGAGTTGTGTTCATGGGTTTCAGTGTACATCATAGCTAAAACAAAGTGTTACATATGACTTAAGATTAGGGTAAGATGATTTTGTTATTGGTTTTGGGGAAGAAAATCTTGGGGAACAATTTCAAGTTTAGAAAGGCACATAGTTGAGTGAGGGACTCATTGAGGCCAGGAAACAAGAACAAAGACAGCCCAGTTATTATTAGCTGATGTGCCTTTCTTGCTAGGATGACTTGGTGATCAAAGGTGATGATTAATTCCTTGTACCCATTTCTGCCCTCAGCTTCCTGACATAAAAAAACTGTTGATGAGTGGACATGCATCCTGATGATTGAAAGTAGAGCTGGCTGATTGTTTTTCATATATGAATGTTTAGATTTGTGATTCTCTTAAGATTTTCATAAGATTGCCTTTTTAAGATAAATAATAAAGTGGCTGATCCTTTCCTGTAACCACAAAAATGCAGCCTGCCAATAAAAGAACTGGCTGAGAAAAATACCTTGCTTTCTTGCACTCTGTTAATCTGTAACAAGTTGCTTGGACATGAATGTATGTGGGTTCCTGGGAATAATTTGTTTTTCATTGTGATACATAAAAACGTAAGGGAAATGAGAAACGTTATTTTTCACTTGTATTCACTGTAATCCCTCACCCCTCACCAGCCCCAGAGAATTACATTTTACTCCCTCAGACAGAAAAGTCAAGTTGAGTGATAAGTTCGCCGACTCTGTGGATCCCCCTCAATTCCTGAGCTGCTGAAGGCGGGTCCTCATGGCAGCAATACAAATCCATATAGGACTCCATTTCTGTTTAGTCATAACCTGTGACCTAATCTATCTCTCTCTCTCTCTCTCTCTCTCTCTCTCTCTCTCTCTCTCTCTCTCTCTCTCCCTCTCTCAGCAGAAAAGCTTCATGCTCCAGCAAATAACTGCCAAATGACATCTGAGGACTCAACCATCTTCTTAGGGGGATGAAAAAAACATTTGGAAGTAGATCTAGAGGCGAGTTCCCTGGCAGTACTCTCACCCTAAATTAAAAACTCCAGTTCTATGGGTGAGTTTCTTCTGTGGAATGGGGCTGATGCCTATCTCTACCACTCAGAAAGGCCAGTGAGAAGGTTAGGTAAAAATAAAACACCCTATGGAGTACGATGAAGGAGTCTCACTATTATTTGAAAGCAACTCATGTTAGTGAGCTCTCGTGGCACTAAGAACAGTTTCAATACATTTAATGACATTGATATGAAATAATCCCATGGTTGCCATTCCCCTATTTCAGTGGAAAACACTTCCGATGCTAACCTTTGTGTCAGGCTATCTTATTACAGCGCCAAAACTGTCACAGTGAAAGATCTATCCAGTGAGATCCTCTCCACCAATCCAATCCCTCTGCCAGCATATAGTTTATTCCAGCCAAGGGCCAAACCCTGCCTACCACCTGTCTATGCAAAGCCTGCAAGACAAAAGTGGTTTTCACATTTTCAAATGATTGAAAAGAATCAAAAGAATAATATAATAACAATAATCTTTTAATGTTTCTAATATAATAATATTTGGAAACATATTAAAAGAATGTCATAAGTCACATTTTGGCGCTCATTAATAATTTTACTGACACACTACCACTTCCACCTTCTCTATATGGATGGCTGCTTTGCACAGGTAAGCAGCTACTGTGGAGACTGTGTGGCTCACACTACCAATTAATACCTGACCCTTGCCAGGAACCCTGAAATCTCTATCCTAGTTGAGGAGCCCTAGGTAATTCAAATGAAGCCCTGAGGTTCCCACTCCCCCTGGCAGTAATTCCTCTCAGCAGGATCCTTTCTTAGGCCGTAGGCTCCAGACACACACACATACACACACACACACACACACACACACACACACACACACACACACACACATACACGGGCACACACGCTAGACTTGCCAGGCTACTGTGAGTAGTGACTGGAAGGATGGATTCTTTGTCTTTAAAAGTCTTGAAAGGGGACACAATGACAGTCTGGTTATGAAAATATACATACACTCATAATCTCATTATTTTTTAAAGACATTTATAATACATGTTAGTGACCACTTTATCAGGTAGCGATCTTTGTTCTCTGGACAGAACTTGAAAAAAAAAAAATGTCTAAGGACTGGCTAGAGGCAGGCTCTGTGACTCTCATACCTCACAAACAACACTCTAGTGCACCCTAGTTGGTGACCAATGCAGGCTGACTTCTCTGGGTGTGGTCTGCAGACAGAAAAGTATTTCCATGTGAAGCTTGTTGGAAATGCAGAAATCTGAGACCTACTGAACCAAAACCTGCACTTTAACCAGATTTCCAAGGTTAGAGACAAGCGCCGTGTGGTCCATGCTTTCCCTTCAGTATGTGCTCTCTCTCTCTCTCTCTCTCTCTCTCTCTCTCTCTCTCTCTCTCTCTCTCTCACACACACACACACACACACACACACACTCATTTTTCCTGTGATGAAATGAAACAAGAAATCAGTAAGAGAAGTAAAACTACTAAATCTACAAACATGTAGAAACTGAACAACACTCTTAACCAACAAATGGGTCAAGGAAAAAAACACAATGAAATAAGAAAATGCTTTGAGATGAAAAACAAAACCACAACACCGAAAATAGACAGCTTCAGTCCAAATTTTCTTGAACTCCAAACTACCATGAGCCAATTAATGACTTGATATCTTTACTGCAACGTATGGCAAGCACATTGGTTGGTGGCCCCTCCCCCGATGTATCTCTTTCTCTCCTCTCCTCCACCAACAAATTCCAACTTCAGTTGTTCAGGACCAGGTGCTGGAGTCATCTTTTACACTGATTTCGTTTTCTCTTTGTCCTTTTATGTCCTATCGTTTTTCTAGATTAAAAAAAAAAAAAAAAGATCCTCACTGCTTGTCAAGAGATGGGAAATAAACACTGCAAACAAGCAAACAGCTAACTTGCCAACTTCTAGAAAGTTCCTTTTTTTTTTTCCTGGAAATTTTCTGCTAGCCTACTAGACAAAACATCAACACCTCTATAAAAGGGATGACTTCAATGAGATAACAAGGTGGCAAATGTTGGGTTCCTCCAGAGAATTCATTGTGAGAAAATGAGATGACGCAAGAAGGATCTTCATGTACCAAACTCCAGGACAAAACTCCCTGCAAATAGTTATTAACACTAATCATGATCATTAATACTAATGATCATCATATTACGAATAACCCCATAATTTCCTGAGTAATTAACTCAGTAAGATTAGAATACAGGAAATGCCAACTGTGTGGTTCTGACTGGCTAGTTTAAAGGTCAGAGGGGCTTGACTCCTAAGTTAGGCTTGTTACCAAGGAGCTAACCAAACCCTGGGGAGACCAGTGTGTCTTGTTTTCCTTAGTGAGCAATTCATTCATGGTAACATTTTCTTGGATGAAACCTGAGGCACCTGCCTTCTTTGGGGCTAGAAGCTTATATTACCACTTTCTTCTAGAACTTCTGTGGCTTTTGTATCTTGACTTCATTTTAAGGAAGCAATTTGGCCACAGGGCTCTGCTGCTGCAAGCCACAGGAAAATGGAATGGAATTCAGCGACTATCACAAAAGCTACTACTTGGAAAGGTCAAGGACTGTTCCGAAGGTCAAGCCATGGCTTAACAGTCTTGGTGATATTTTAGTTTTTGTATATATATTAGCCGACTCCTGCAATGATTTTCTTGTATGCTATGTATGCTTCCATGAACTCATAACAGTTTATTTTATCTGAAATACCTATCAAGCATCCAAGGCCAAACAACCTCCTGAATTAAGGTAAATTAAGCGCAGACTCTCTTTTCTTATACAGTCTTAGTGGAATTTATACTAACATTACAGACTCCTAACATTTACTGAACCACCTTTAGGAATGTAGTTTGAGCACATAAATTCCTTTTCTGATGTATTAACCAATTTTAGCTCTTAGTTGACCTCCTCCTTTACCATTCCCCTTTTGGGTTCACTGCCTGAGGAAAACTCTTGTCTGCCTTTAATGACCCTGTACAAATTCAAGCCTGGTGACCTTGCTTTAGCTAGAGCACTGCTATTGCATGGCCAGATAACTGTAAACCTCTGAGACTGAGGAGGATTTTGGCTGGGGGACTAGATGAAGAACTAGAAGAATGAGATGGAAGATGAGGAAGAGCCAGATGGGGAAGAACAAGATGGGTAAGAATGAGAGAAGAAAGACCAAGATGGGGCAGAACTAAGATGAGAGAATTAAGATAGAACCTAGAGGGGACAGCAGTTAAATGTAGTGGGAAATCGGGCAAGAAAGGAGCTAGGCACAAGAACAGACCTGAAGCTGTGTAGATAGGATCTTATCCCAGAGGAATAAAGTAGACAGACAAAGAGCATGGTGTACTTAGATTCTTCTTTTCCCGAAAATAATTTGCGCCATTCCTAGCTTCTCTTCTGGGCCTCTGGGAAGAAGATTATTAAGCTCTGCCCTGCAGCCTTAGGCCTACTCTGTCTAGTCATGTTCTGTTCTTCCATCTAGAAGAAAGGGTGGCCATGCTCACAGTCTAGATAAGGGCCCTGGACAAAGATGTGTGTATTGTGTGGATTCCTAAGGGGGCCTCATGCAACTCATCCCACTAGTGGCAAGTGAAACACACAGTATTCACTGTAGCTATTGAAGGCTAAAGATGCAGAAACAGGCTATGGTGGAAACATGAAGTAAGCCAGCCCTGTGAGGACGTCTCATCAGGCTGTACCTTGCGAAAGAGCAGGGTGAAGGGTGAAGCCTCTTGATACTTTGCCACTGATAACTGAAGCGGGTCGTGAGGACATGAGTACAGAACAGGTTCCAGCTGGTAAGTATGAACCTGGACATAAGATGTGTTGATGTATGGCTGTGTTTAGAAGGGGCAGAGGAGCGAGTCACAGGTTACCATCTCTTTCACTCTGAATGGGCCCATGAATGGATTTTCAACTGTCAAAGGAGATCTTGTAGGATGCTGGGGTGGGAGGAGACCAGATCCGCTGCCTCCTGAACAAGCTCCTTGAATGACATATGAAAAATCAGAATGATTTGGGAGTGTCTGTCACCATGCCAGAGGATTCTCCGTAAATCCTGCAGACACTGATCAGCAATGGTGTTCAGTGGGGCTAGGAAGCTTCATTATTAAAGACACTGTCACCTCCTTCAAGCATTCATTCACCACAGTCTGACCAGACACAGATGGGTCGGGATCCCTAAAGTAGATGCAAAATAGACATCAGAGGAGCAGCTGGGCTTGTTGATCAGAGGCAAAGGCCAGGCAACACACTCCCTATAGTAAGCTGAGCACCCATAGCAGCAGTCTAGAACTTAATGACCCCAAGGGTTGATTACTTTGGTAATAAACACAACATATTGTCTGAGAGAAGAGCCTACAGGTTCAATTTCCAGATACACTGTGAGCTCTCTAGGGCCTCCTGAACCAGAGATGCAACTGAACTCAGTTCAGGCATCATACTAGCAGAGAAACCAAGAGAATGCTCACTACCTAATTCATCCCAGTGGCTGGGCCCAGACTACAACTTTACATGGCAGGTACATTACAATGTCCAAAGACTTCACTATACACACAGAGAAGTTTCCTCCCATCAACTACCACATGGCTCAGCTTATTGGATACATGCCCCTTAATTGAAGCCCAATGCTTTGGACTCTTACTTCACTGGAAGAGTCTTCGAACACAACCCACCCCCTACCACACCCCTGAGTACAAGGATACTATGTATCCAAAGATAGTATGTGATTTCTCCAGAGACAGAGGCATTGCTGCAACCCTAGTATCTCTTTCTCTTTGAAAGAAACTAGACTGCTTCCCTGGCTATAGATGCCTTTGTACTTGGCCCTAAGACAGTACTGTGCTTCAGAGGGCAACATTTTCTAAATACTGTAGGAAATATATACATGAAGAATCATGTAGTAGACCAATACCTTGAGATCCAGCAATGAAACAACAGATTCTTTCAGCAATTTACCACCTAGCAAAAGCCAAAACTAAAAGGGTCTTCTTTGATACTGTACTTTTACTGTGACAAAAAAAAAAAAAAAAAATCCATCAACAGCCTCATAAATCAACAAATTAGTGTATCTCAGCCTAAAGAGAAAAGAAAACTCTGATAACTCAGAAAGATTCCTGGTCTTTTATAGTAAACCTATAGGGGTGTTCGGGGAATACAACAGAATACCCTTCTGACACAGGAAACAGTGCAGCTGTGTTGTGTTTTAAAACCTATTTCTTGAGATTGTCACAAAGGCATATAATAGACATAATAATTTTTATAAAATCTCAGGAATCTATATTGTCCTACATACAAAGTAAAAAGAATTTTCTCCCTTAGCCCAGGGAGTTTAGCTCAAAATGTCCTTTACCTGGCCCAGGAGAAATGGAATGTGCTGTTTTGAAAGAATGTACCAAGACTTAAAATTAATATCTGTTATGGTCAGCAATTCCACTTATAGAAATCCACCCCTTGTGTATGCATTGCAGCTGTTTACTTCAGTAGCTAAAAGACTAAGAACAATCAATGTCCATCAACTGGGGAATGCTGAAATAAATTATGTATCTAGTGGACAAGTGGAAGACAGTACAGCTATCTGCTCATGGATGCACACAACACGTCTGGAAGAGTCTATCACCAGCAACTGTCTCTGGTGGGAAAGAAAAGGAAGCTAGGACACAGGAGTTTCTTTTCACTGATTCTCACTTTATCCTCAGTGTTTACTAAGCACCGACTCACGAATTAAACACATTTTTTTTTTCTTGAAATGGGAAACACCAGTACTGTGCTGAGTGTCATCAAAAGAGCCCTGAATATCAGCAGAGTATCCCCTGGGCAAACCCCAGGCTTCCTTCCCTTGAGCCTTGAAAACCATCCCTGCCCTTTCATCCCAGGAACTCATCCCCATCCCACATGAGGGGAACTCTTCTTTCAACATGGCGTTAATATCCAGAGCAATAGATTCAAGCAAAACTATGAGACTGGGTGGAGTACAAAACACCCCACCAGCAGAAGCACTCTGCCCCTGCCGGGGGGACAAGTTAGGAAGGGGGAACTGTCATCTTAGCAAGATTAACTGATGGATTTCCTTGACTAGGGTGGGAAGAATCTTTCCCACCCTTCTGGTACCCCTGATGCTGGTGCGATGCAGTTCTTTGCACCCATCAAAAGTGCCGAAGTTCTGAGAGAACTTCTGTCTCCTTTAGAGACTGGCTAAGGTGGTTCCATAAAAATCCTAGTGCCAACCCCACTCTGCCAGCACAGCCTAACTCAGCTAATTTATCTCTCCTGCACTGTCAGCCACTTCCCAGGGAGCTTTACTTCACCACTTACTTGTATGGTGACTGCCTGCCCAGAGACACTTTCCAGGTTCTAAAAACTTTACCACTAAAAGATGAAAGGAACAGCACTCAAGAGTTGGGACACTCCGGGGTTCGTGACTCATGCCTCAGAGTGAGTCCTAAAGTACGAAAAGCTCATAAAATCAGTAACTTCACAGAAGAGACACACAATTTGTCCACAGATCACCTCTGGGGAGCACGTTGATTTCATTTTTTTTTTTTTAATGCAGCCATCATAACTAAGTTATCCACTTTTAGCAAGGAAGAGTTTGAGAGGGCGACACCAGGGCTAGAAGCTGGAGACTGGGGGTATAGGAACAGCAACTAACAAAGAGCTGAGAGGAGAAATGAACACATCTTCTAAAACCATGAGGGTGAAAAAATTAATGGAGCTTCTAATTCCTGTTTCTCCCCACCCCCACCCCACACCCCACACACCTAGTTTGGACAGATAAGATCTCAAGCCTAAGATATGCAGAGCTGACTGACTGTCACTCAGTGAAGCATTTATATTGAGGGGAAAAGTCATAAAAAGACCATGTCTTGATCGGTATCAAATAGGCATTCTTGTGTGGTACTGAGTGGAAGGACAAAGAAGGAAGGAGGGCCACCTGCTCAAAGCCAAGGCTCACACCGATAACACAGGCTACCACTCTCAAGTGAAAAGAAGCCACGCCAAAGGAAAGTACACACCTCGGATAACATACAGGGTCACAGAAAATCCCCCAGTGGATACTGGGTACTCCAGAGGAAGAAGTGGGGGAAGAGTGATGGTAGGGTACGAAAGAATTCAGGGAGGAGGAAGATGGCTAGTTCCACTACTTTTAACTGTGGTGGTATTGTCCCGTGTTATCTATATCAAAGCTGTGTACACTTCATTAGATAACAATTACACTTCTATATATAAAGATAGCTTTTAAGAAAAGACATTGTTTAGAGCAAAAAAAAAAAAAAAAGTTGAATGAAATTTTCCCCCAAAGTCATTTCTTAGTCCTTCTATCTCTTAAATGTGATATAATCAAATAATTATTATTGACTATGAAACAACCCAAGGAAAAGTAGGGGGAAATGAAATATTACACCCAAACACCTTACCCACGGCAACCTCCAAATGCCTGCTGTCGGGGTCCAGGAAAAGGGCTAGTCCTGACAGTTGGGCTCCAGAGCACTGTGAGCAGAGCAGCCAGTTTCCATGTGACCTATATTCCACTGGCCACACCAACATTCCCCAACAACCGCTGGGAGAGGCACCCACCCACCTGCTCAGTTAATGACATAGTCAGAGCTGGGGTAAGCCAGGAAGAGACAGCCAGTTTGTTATTTTGGGCTCCAAAGCTATTAAGGTAACTCATAGTCACCGGTGTCCCACACAAGTTTGACAGAAAGAACTGGGCGGGAAGCACGTGTGGGAATGATACAGTCCAAATGACGCCAAAGAGACTTGTATTCCCAAAAGACCCCCGAAGATGGCCCTGACCATAGGTCAGAGCCTCTCTAGCCTTCCTCACCTGCTGAAAAGGAAGGAGTCAGGAAGCAACTTAGCATTTCAGCCCATTTTCCAGGCTTGAGTCACCACTATGGATTCTCTGCTGCTATTCCTGACCCACTCCACAGCCCCAGCCTGATTTCTGCCAGGGCCATCTTGCCTGGGTGGGGAATCAGTTCCTCAGCTGTGAAAAGCTCAGGCTTCTTAACAGTCCAGTCACTTATGTGACACCTTATCAGTGCCCTGCCAGGTGCCAAACACCCTGTCTCCTTCCTACACGTTTTCCTGAGGACTATGAGAAAATGCTACCGACCAGGTCCATCCCTTCCAGAGCTGCCCTTATAGTCACCTGTCTGTCACCTGCAGGGACAGCTGTACTTCTGAGCAAAAACAAGCAAACACCTCTCTGGAGGCCCAGCTCCAGGACACCCTGCTCTAGGAAGGAGTTCCTGTTGCCTCATCCCTGAGTGATTCTTCTAGTGTGGCATCAACTCTGCACCTGGGGAAAGCTGAGTATTTGACAGAAGCCATGACCAAACTTCAAAGAAAAGGTGGTCAGAAGGGATAAGATGGGAAAGTGTTTGGAGCAACTAAGGAAATAAAATGACTTAGGAGTTTCTTGGGCTCCAGAATGAGAAAAGATCCATTTTCTTCTCTCAAACAATATAATGACATCCTCTCAGAAACAAAGGGGTGTAAATCTTGAAAACATGTCAATGGTCAATGTGAAGTTTCCAAATGTGTTCTCATGGCAGCAAAAGCACAGATCTTCATCTAAAAAGAAGAAAGTCCCTGTCTTCCAGAGAAGTTCACGGAAGTGAGGGGGAAAGGGAATGGCGACGATGGCCACCACTAGCTCCCAGGGCTGGGCCTTAGGCTCAAGTCAACTGCTACAACATTCCAAGCCTGCTTCCCAGCAACACCGGAGATTTTGAATATGCAAAGCGGCAGGCATCGACCTGGAAGAGCGGCAGGACTGTAGGCTCCTATAAATAGACATGCTTTGGAAAACTTCTCAAGTGCATCGCCAGAAAACTTGCTCATGGGCAAAACCATTCTTCCAGTGAACACCACTGACTACCACAAGCCGCAGTTTATAGAGGGGGGAGGGGAGCAGCCAAAAGTGAAGGGGGAAAGCGGAGACCTCTCCTTATAAACAGCAACGTGGTGCAGATCAGTCGGGGCTGAGAGTGTCGGAGAGGCCCACGGAGAGAGCACTCAGGTCTCTAAGTCCACCTTAGCGTGGGAAGCAAACACGGACTCTGCAGAACAGAGTCTTCCAGCTTGGCAGGAAATGTGGGGGACTAGAGAAGAGCAGAGGGGGCTACATGAAGCAGTAATAGGGGCGCCTGAAAAGGGATGTGAAGGTCAGTTCTGCCGATCTCTCCACAGGACTGGACGAGTCAATGAACAGCAGACCAGCAAGCACCAAGTGTGGAGCGCTGGGAAACACAACGCACTGACCCCTAGGGACTGATAGGGCAGTGCCTGCCTGGTGTTACCCAGAGGCAGGATGTGAGTGACTGGAAGCTCAAAGGGACTCCGGGCTGTTGGAGCGCTCTAAGGAAATAAGAGATCAGGGTCGCCGTTTCCCTGGCTTGTGGCAAACTAGAAACTGAGGCTTTGGGCTGGGACCCGAGGAGTCCCGCAGGTGCTGGGCGGGGCTCTCGCTCTCACCTGCGGAGCACCAGGAAGCTCACGGTCAGCAACAGCAGGAGTCCGAGAGTGCGGCCCGGCCTCCGCCGCAGGCTCCACGTGGGCATCGCGCGAACGCTGCGGGTAGACACCCGGGTTCCCACTCCAGCAGAACTCCGCGGCGCGCCAAAGCCTTGGCCGGGTGGGGCGGGGCCGCACACGGGTCACCCGGGCAACCGTGCTACGACCAGCCCCGCCCGCTGGCGTCCATTGGCTGAGATCTGAGGCCACGCCTCCGCGCCCGGGCCAGGCACAGGCGAGGGACCCCGCCGTGGCCAAAGGCGAAACAAGGCCAGGGAGGGCGGGGCGGGGCGGGGCGGGGCAGGAGAGGGGCGGGGCGAGGGAGGAGCGGGCGCGGTGGTCTCAGCTCAAGTCCAAACTCGTTGTGGTTCTCCAGAGTTCCCTAAGTTTAGGCAGGAATCAGGTACCTAACAGTCTGTCTGCCTCTGAGTCGCAGAGGCACTTAAATTCAGAGTCTTTTCCTGTATATGAAATGCAGACAGGTGCCGAACTACTGGACCTGGGTCGCTGTGTCTTTGAATACTCAAACTCTGGGGACAGTCACTCCCCACAGCATTGCAGTATGAAGCAAGGACTAAGTGTACCTGACAAAAAGATACAAAGAAGAAGAAGAAAAAGGCCTTTTAAAACAACTCAAAGTTTGAAAGAGGAAAATGGTTTTGAAGTAGTAACTCATGTTAAAAGCCAGGACACTAGAATTTCCTTAAGACATTTGATGGCTGAGTGTAGTTTGAGTTTTAGCAGCACTAAGGTGAAGACCAAAATATTCTGCTCGTGGTTCCACGGACTGGTTTAGGCCCTGACTCCCAGCGTATTCAACTTTTACTTTAAAAAAAAAAAAAATCATACAGTAGATTTTCACATATTTGACTGGAATGATGGCTCAGCTGTTAACAGCAGAACACCTGAATCCGATTCCTAGTGTCCACACTAGTGGCTCACAACAGCCTGGAATTCCAGCTCCAGTGGCTCCAGTGGCTCCAGTGCCATTTCCTGGCCTCCACTGGCACCTGCACTCAGACCTGTGTGTGTGTGTGTGTGTGTGTGTGTGTGTGTGTGTGTGTGTACACACACACAATTAAAAATTAAACAAAAAATAATTATTACATTTTAGGAAAGGCTAGATATAGTTACTCTAACACAGGATCGTCCCAAGGACACCGTGTGACATTTGGGTGGCATTTATGCTTCAGCATAAGGCAGTTTTTCAGAGTGTGGGTCTGTAGGGTGTCTCTCCAGCTGCAGTCTGAATGTTGCACTAACAACTGAAGCTGATAAGTATTAGAGAAATTTCAGTTCCAAGAACAAAGATAAAAAGTTTGGTTTTGCCTCCCCTCTCTCCAATTTATTACTTTAGCAAGTATTTAACTATGCCAGAAAAAGGATCCTTCCTGACGTTACATGGGGGAGCCATGTCCAATTATGGTGGGAAGTGCCAGGGCGCAAAAGGAGAGAAAATAAGAATTTCTGGAAGTCAGTTAGGACCAGTTCAATCATAGACAACAAGGAAACAGGAAATCCTCACGTGAAAATTTTAGCCCTGAATTAAGAAAAGAACTAAGCTGAGAGCCAGACAAGCCTCCACAATCCCAATAATGTGGTAACAGCCCTGGAAGGAGTCTGTGCACACCCATGGAATACACACAACTATGTCTGCGGCCTTCATAGTCCAAAACCATCTGTCACAGCCTCAGCCTTTGGAAGGCTGGGTGACCATGATCCAACTCGACACCATCATATTCATTTAAAAATACGTCAACAAGGGCTGGGGAAGGCTCGTGAGGCCTCAACCCTCCACAAAGAACTACAGGAAGCTAAGAATGCTGAGAACGTAAGATATAGTCTTCTCCAAGGAAGAGCACACCAATCGGTTATCCAATACGAAACAGTCAGGCCTGAAAACACATGCATACAAATGTTTTATACACTATTCATTATGCAGATTGAGCAGGCTGTATTTGTGTTTTTGTGTATATGTAAGTGTGTAACAACAATGAAAAAAAGAGACCCTGAATTCAAAAGAGAACAAGGAGGGATGTATGGGAGGGTTTGGGGTAAGGAAATAAGGAAAAGGAAGCAGAAAATTATGTAATTACACTATAAACTCAAAAAAATTAAATAAAAAAAATAAACAACAAATGTTTACCAACCACTTGTCAAATGCTAAACACCATTTCAGACACTTTCAGGTGCTTTGGATAAATCTGTGGACACAAAAGGCAACCATCCTTTCCCTTTAAAACACATTATTCTAGCTTGGAAAGAAAACTGACACAAATTCACATAGGAAAGCAGCACACTGTAGAATATGTTCAAAGGTAACAAACACCAAAACAAAAATAAAGTAGATGCAGGGAAGTGGGTTTCAAGTGAGCTGGAGGGGGGGGGGGGTGCAGAGAAGAAAGACTCCCTGGAGGTAGGGGTTAGATATTAGTTGAGGAGAGGCTGCCCAAGCAGAGAAAACAGCCAGGACATGGGCACTGAGGCAAGACCAGGACCAGGCACTCCAGCTCTGGGAGAGTCAAGGGTACCAATGAGAGAAGTCAAAAGGCAGGCAGCGAGGCCAGAGAAATGCCCAAACCGGGCTGCTGGGTAGGGCCTAAGAGTCGGGGCTGGAATCCTGCATGAAGTGGTAGTCACTTCAGGCTTTGGACATGAAACTGATGATGTAGGACGATCATTCTGGCTGTCGTGTTTAAGAATCTTAGGAGCAGGAAAGACTACGGGAAATAGATGATCTGGGATATAGTTATAATCCATTCATTACTCAGCCTTCTGTTACTATCACAAAACATCTTAGAAAAGTAATGGATAAGCCTGAACCCCAGTTCCCTGGAGAAGGCACATTTTTATTCAAACGCTGTAGACTACCAGGCCCTTCACTGAGCAGAACAATGAGAATGTGGTGATTTGGGATGCCACACACGATGAGCCAAAGTTATCTTGGATTATGTTTTACCAGACATCATCCTGCCTAGCTGACCTAATACTCATGACTTCTATGTAAGTTCATGAAAAGTGTTGCTAAGCTGGTACTGTCTAATCCCCATTAACCCAAAAGCTAAGAATGCAATAGCATCTGAGACCTATAGGCTTGCGAGGTTCGTTATAGTTCACCTGCCTGATGACACATTCGACAGAAAAGTAACTAATACAGACATCTAAGTGATATTATCATGAGAACTGATGCTGGCTCAGTAGAGAAAGACAGCAATGGGCTGATGAGGCATGCTTCACTTCTGGATGTGTTAGAAAAGACAAGTGGATTTCTACAATCCAGTATTTGTGGAGTGGGAAATAAGAAGGAATAAATGATGTTATGATATTAAGCTTGAGAAACTGTCATAATTGGGGCTGTCGTTGGCTGGAACAGGAAGGCTATGAGGAGAGTGAATTTACTGGTGGGCACCAGGAACCAGGCTTTTGCTTACTGAGTGTGACATACAAGTGGAGCTAAATAGAAATGGTATTAAATATAGAAGCCTGATGTTGA
Organism: Onychomys torridus; assembly: GCF_903995425.1. Classification (NCBI taxonomy): domain Eukaryota; kingdom Metazoa; phylum Chordata; class Mammalia; order Rodentia; family Cricetidae; genus Onychomys; species Onychomys torridus. The sequence goes on from NC_050449.1 coordinate 21,511,436, forward strand.
GAAAGTCTGGGAAGAAGATACCAATTAAAGGTTTTACAGAATAATACTTCAGATGAGATCACCAATAAATAAAGCATGATAGATAGACAAGACCAAGTGCAAACTCTGGTACATCTAATAAGGAAAGAAGAAACTCATTGGAGCGGAAGCAGCAGCACCTAGGAAATAAGCAAAGTCAGAATGTGGGGTGTCCTGAAAGTCAGGAGAACAAAGTTCCCAGGCAGAGGCAGTGATGGACTATGATAATGTCGCTGCTGAGAACGGACCACTGTGTGTGGAATGCATCAGACATTGGTGCACTGAACCAACCTGTGCTGATCTGAGATACACAGTGAGTTCAAGGCCAGCATGGGCAGCTCAAAATAAAAACATGTGAAGTCTGGTGATCTAACGTGCAGGTAGAGCATTTGCCTGGAAAAGCCCTAAGGTTGATCCTCAGTACCAGGAACACATAACAAAGACAAAAATGAATGGATTACTTAAGATGATGTGATAGTCTTGGTTGTCAACTGGACAGATTCTAGAATCACTTAGTAGGGACTCCTCAGGAACAGCTGTGAGGGATTTTCCTGATTAGGTCTGCCTCTGTCCATGCCAGCCAAGGATTATCTTGTGTGGTGATATTGTGTTCCCCAAAATATTGTGCACCCTAATAAACTTATCTGGGGTCAGAGAACAGAACAGCCACTAGATATAGAGGCCAGAAAATGGTGGCACACACGTTTTTAATCCTAGCATTTCCAGAGGCAGAGATCCTCTGGATCTCTGTGAATTTAAAGCCACACTGGAAACAACCAGGCATGGTGACTCACACCTTTAATCTCAGGAAGTAATGGCAGAAAGCAGAAAGGTATATAAGGCATGAGGACCAGGAACTAGGCTGGTTAAGCTTTTAGGCTTTTGGAGCAACAGTTCAGCTGAGATTCATTCTGTATGAGGACTGAGAGGCTTTCAGTCTGAGGAAACAGGATCAGCTGAGGAATTGGCAAGGTGAGATGGCTGTGGCTTGTTCTGCTTCTCTGATCTTCCAGCATTCACCCCAATATCTGGCTTCAGATTTTATTTTATTAATAAGACCTGTTAAGATTCCTGCTACAGTCTTGATAAGGTTAGTGTGGGAAGCTCCACCCTAAAAGTAGAAGGTACTATCCCAGTCAGTGGGATCTTCAGCAGAGACCCTAGGAGGGGGAATGGTGAATGAAAGGGACAAGAGACCCAAAGAATTGACAGCAAGACAGTATTCTGATCAAGATGCAAAATTTTATTTTCTCAGGTGGGTTTTATAGTAAGCAGACTAGGAAACTTTCTTTGGGAAAAGATCAGGGGACTGTTGGGTTGTCAAGCAACCCAACCATGCAGCCTAACCACAAAACATTGTTACTAATGGTCACTGTAGCAGAAAGATAAGGAAATGTTAAGTTATTTTCTAATAACTCAAGACTTGTCCAGGCACGTCAAAAGTTTCTGGTTAGTGGCTCAATATTGGACAACAGAAACTTAACTCAGGCAGGCAATATGGCATGGCTCTTACAATTGTCCTCAGCAAGATGCTGCTCCTTTTGCTGGGGTCCTGGTCTGCATAAAAAAGAGAAAGATAGCTTTGTGCCTGCACTCATCACTCTCTTCTTCCTGGCTGCAGATGTCATGTGACCAGATATCTGCGGCTCCTGCTCCCTTGACTTCACTGCCATGATGGACTATGCCCTCACACTGAGAGAGCCAGAAGGACCCATTTCTTTCCCAAGTCGCTTTTGTCAGAGTATTTTATCACAGCAACAGGAAAATAACCAAGACAGATGGCAAACACAGACAACTTCCTTAACCTTCCTGCAAGCTCCCCTCACCTCCCACCATGCCTGTCTGCTGCTCTGCCTTTGCCACAATGATGGATTGTATCCCCTCTGGAACCATGAGCTAAAACAAATCATTTCTACCTCCAAGCTGCGTTTAGCCCTGGTGTTTCCATCACAGACAAAGAAAAGTGCCTAACACACCTGCTGACCTGAGTCTGATCTCCAGATCCACATGGCAGAAGGAGCAAACTTTTTCCTGAAGGTTGTCCTCTGACCTAACCACACACAAGGGAATGTAAATGATAAAATACAAATACAAAGATTCATGTATTTTATGATTATAGGAACACAGAGTTTTCAGAATAGTCCATCCCAAAGACACAAAGAGCAATGAGTGGCTGCCAGGAAATGCTGGAAAAAGGGAATGATGGGTGACTGCTAAAGACCTAAGTACTTCTTTTTGGTGTGAGGAAAACATGCTAGAATCAGATGGTGTTTATGATAGTGATGATCAATATTGATATGATAGCTTATGACCAATATTGACAGAGTCTAGAACCACCTAGCAAACAAACCCATGAGTGGGTTTTTAAGGAAATGTCTAGATTAGGTTAGCAGGTACGGGAAAACCCACCCTGATGTGGGTGACACTACTCCATGGGCTGTAGTCCTAAGACAGCACAGAAAGAAGAGACCAAACTGAGAACCAATATTTAATCTCTCTCCTTCCCAACTAGGGATTCAGCTTAGCCAGCTGCCTCATGTACTGGCCACCATGACTTTCCCATCATGGTGGAGGTTGTCTTCAAACTGTGGGGCAAAATAAACTCTTTCTTGCTTAAGTTGCTTTAAATAGGCATTTTGTCATAGCAATGAGGAAAAAAAATTACAAAGTGGTGTTACTTTTAAAGCTTTGTGAACAGATTATACTAAAAACTACTGAATTATAATTTTCAAAGGAGTTTATACATCATAAACACATGTGTATACTAATCATATCACAATTTTAGAAGTCAAACAAATTTTTCTCAATGCAGAATATTTCTATTGTCTATTTCCTCGTATGGAACTGGAAATACATACATATTTTTGACTACATATTTTAGGGAATTGAGATTAAAATTATTTTTTCCTCATCACTTAAATTTTTTTCACCATTGGCAGCCCCTCCCTATAATTTCTGTTTGTTCCTCAAAGGTTTGAGTACTAGAAGCTTGACCCTCAGTGTGGTAATCATAAGGCAGTAGAAGCTATATGGGATGGGGTGGGTAAAAGAACATAGAAGCGCTGTAGCAGCACACGCCTTTAATCCCAGCACTTCAGAGGCAGAGCCAGGAGGATCTCTGTGAATTAGAGGCCAGCCTGGTCTACAGAACGTGATCCAGGACAGGCACCAAAACTACACAGAGAAACCCCATCTCAAAAAACAAAAGCAAAAACAAACAAACAAAAAAGCACATAGTTAGGTCATTAAGGGTTCTGCCTTCAGAATGGACTGACCCAGTCCTCAGATGACCCCAGTTATTTTTCTTGAAGTGAATTGCTACTTCAACAGCAAGACCAGCTCCTGAACATCACTCGCTTCTGACTCATAACCTGAAGGCTCCTTCTCTCCTGACTCCCACTGTGCCATCAGAGAGGATAAAAGATGCTCATCCTGTGCTCTTGAATTTCCAGAACTCTGAGACAGAAAAGTGTATATTCTTTATGAAGTACCTAACTCAGGAGGTTTACTATAAAAAGAGGTAAAAGGAAGTGGATCAGGACATCTCTACACTTTGAATCCACATCTACTGTCCCATGTTAACAATTAGTCCAGCTGACTTGCTTAGACTTTGCATGGTGGTAGAGTCAATACTGGACTCTCGTCTGAGTTCTACCAAGTATGCTACAGTAAATAGGACCATGGGAGTCAGGCCTAGCATTTGTTATCACCATCTAGTGTTTAGAATCATGCCACTACATCAGCTTCATAGCTATTGAGATTAAGGTCTTGAGAAGATCATCACCTGTTTACCTAGTTGGCTTAGTTGGCTGGCTGAAGTTTGAAATCTGGCTTGGAATATTAATGGAACATGACTTTATAGGAGGAAACATGTTCACATACAGAACCATGCTAGTGTTGAAGAGGGACAATGTAACCGATTGTCTCTAAGGCTGAATCTCATGTGTAACAAAATAAAGTGTTGTAGTTTTCCCTGTGCCCTGATATGATGTATATATAGTATTAGATTATCCAAAATTCAGTGGGATTTGATCAGTATGAAATGGCCTTGTAACATCTGAATTGTGTATTTGTAACTGTCCAGCGCAAAAGTGCATTTACAGTTTTTTTTCATACAACTTACACTTGGAAGGGGAAAAATTTGAAGAAAAAAAATGTAGTATTTGAGAGGAAAATGTGACCAATAAAGGAAAACAATCAAAGAAACAGCCTCTTGAGAGCTGAGATTTCGTTACACATGTGTGAGGTTCCAGTTATTATGAATTATGTCCATTTCCCTCCTGCTACGAGATCCTGTGTGCTGTGATATGTGTTGCTGTCATTGATTGATAATAAAGCTGTTTGGCAAATGAGAGGCAAGATAAGTTTGTGTAGTACAATCAAACTAAGGACAGAGATTAAAAAATAAAAGATAGAATCAGGGCAGATGCCAGCCAGCCATTCAGCTGCTGAGGAAACAAGATGTATAGAAAATGAGGTAACAAGCCACAAGCCATGGGGCAAAGCATAGATAATAAATATGGGTTAATTTAAAAGTAAGTGCTAGCTAGTAATAAGCCTGAGCTATCAGCCAAGCATTTATAATTAATATAAGCCTCTGAGTGGTAATTTGAAAAGCAACTGCCAGGTATAATCAGGTGTACTGAACAGAAAGCTCCACCTCCTTTGCTACTCTCCCAGTGTTTGTACAAATGATTTCAAACCTAAGACACTAGCTTATTGGATAATTAATAGCTGCTAGCACCTTCTGTTTACCCACAATCTGCTTCTTACTTTAAAAGACATGGGGACTTGAGAGGGCTCAGCCAGTAAAAGTGTGCCCTGCTCTTGGGGAAGACCAGAATTCCATTACCAGAACCCACACTGGGTGGCTCAAAACCACCTGCAACTACAACTCCAGGGGAATCCTGCATCCCTGGTCTCCAAGGATGTTTATATTCACACATATGTATGTACACACACACACACACACACACACACACACACACACACACACACACACATGCACACACACACATTATTGAGAATGTTTTTTAAAAGACTCTTTGATCAGTGTCATTTTTCTACATTTCCATTTTTATTGAAACCAAGCAAAAATTTGATGATCAAAATTAGAATATATAAAAGGGGCACTTTTTTTTCTTCTTTTGAATACCTGACTCGACCACTTACTACATTGCTTGAAACCCATGGGCACTATAATAAACAAGGTAAGATCTTATAAAGGGTTAGTGATTGGAAGTTGGGCCAGAATATTCTTTCTATGAGAGAATATGTTTGACTTGAAATGGTGCAATTTGAGAAGATTGACAGGATTACTCATGGATGTGTGTTAATCTCACGAACACCTGTTCACTGTACTTAAGAGGCTCTACTATATCCAAATAACCAAGAGGGAATGAGCTATAGAGGCCTCAGTGCCAGGCTTTGCGGCTATGTATGTCTGAACCAAGCCAAATGGCTGTTTGATCTTTGATTGGGTGTCACCCAAGAGATCACCTTGAAGACAAACAGGACAGAGAAATGCCTAAATACATTCATCAGTGACCTATATTGCCTCTTCCACCATACATGCATACATGTACACACACACACACACACACACACACACACACACACACACACACACACACACACACCACAAAGACCATGAATTTAGAAGTCACTACTTCAAACTCTCTTTTGCAATGGGAGGCCAGCGTGCTTATTCTCCCCTGAGAATGAGATAATTCTTTTCCTCCCAAATGAGCACAAGGAAGCAGAAGTTAAACTTACTTTTATTGTGTTCCTCTCTAAAGGCACATCTGGACAGAGAATAAGAACCTACTAAGGATTAAGCATTAAACTAGATAAATTTGTTTATTAAAGATTTTGAAGACTATAGCCCAAAAATAGGAATTAAATGGATAGTATAAAATATGTAATCATTCCTCTGGGTATTTAGGTTAGTGTTTTTTTTTTTCTGCAGGCAACACTATGTTTGATATTCTTAGCAGTGATCAATATTCTGAAGAAACATTCTGGGATGGCTCCAATGTTGTACTCGCTGTGCAAGTGTTACAGCTGGGGTTTCTCTGTAGTTTGGATATAAAATCCCTTCTTAATCTTCTCAAACACGATGATCTGGGAGGAGAGAAGGCTGGTGTGAGAACAGTCAGGCCTGGTTGGCACAGGATGAAGCAAACACTGGAACAAAAGGCCCATCTAAAAGTTTCTGACACCTTGGGGCAAGGTTAGGTAACTCACCTCATTGTCTTCTGGATGAAGCCAGGGACCAGGAAGGTACAGTGTTCTCTGAGGCCCAATGTCTTGATATCTTCCAAGGTTACGTCCGTTGATGAACACAAACCCGTAATGCCAGTTCTGAAAAGAATGGGCATTCAAGACACAGGAACAGAAAGTGGAACCTAAGGCACTGTGGAGTGGGAGCAGGAACCTAGGGGTACTGAATATGAAGGCGACTTAGAATGGAAGACATCTAGAACTTCTCCACTGTTTGAGAAGACAATGGAGTCAACCCTTTCCTGGAGATGCTGCTGTGTTCCTGCTGAATGATGTGTGTGCATTGCAGTTTTAAAGCAGGGATTTTTATTTCCAAAATAAGAACAAAGTAAATGGACGAACAGTACTGCTGTCGGTGATAGGAACATCTATGTAGTCTTTTTTATTACATTTTTAGTCCATTCATTTAATTTGTATAGGTATGAGAATTATGCCTCCATGTATATGTGAATTCCAAATGCCTTGGTCTAGATGAGGTTGGAAGGAGACATCAGACCCCCCTGGTACTGGAGTTAGACAGCTGTGAGCCACCATATGGGTGCTAAGAACTGAACCCAGATCCTCTGAAAGAGTGGCCAGTGCTCTTAACTGCTAAGCCATTTCTCCAGGATGAACATGATCTTTTATAATCTACTGCAAAATGGCATATAGTTACAGCAAGAATATTTAGGACAAGAAAACAAAGAGCCAAGGGGACTTCATGGTGATTTTTTTCCACTAGAGAAATCTTACTCATGGAGAGCTGTTGAGAACCTAAATAGAGCTTTCTTAGCTCACAAAGGGTTAAAACATGGCTATCAAGGAAGTTCATTAAATAATGTACTCTCTTAGTTGGGACTCTTAAGGATCGATACCCTAGGAAAGGGTGAAATAGAAATTGTTCATTCACCAGAAGTGTTAATATGCTAGCAGCTGAGTGACAGTCACCCTTAGGAACAAAATTCTACATGATTCCAGTTTTGTGTTCATTGTAAAGTCTCCACAAAAACAGCTGAAAAAAACTAAAGACTGGGGATAAACAGGATAATCAAAGTTTATAAACCCAAGAGGCCACAAATTAAAGCTCTTGTATTGAGTCTACCAGACATAAATTGGTTATTTAATTTAAATGCACATAAAAATACTAAGCGGTCATCCCTGAGATTATATACATATAGGTAACATTATGTGGACTGTGTTGGTTATATTTATGTATTTATGAATATATATATATATGTATATATATATATATATTCAACAATTTTTTAAAAAGAGGCCATGAATTCAAGAAAAAATAAGGGGAGTATATGAGAGGGATTGGAAGAAGGAAAGGGAAAGTAATAATTTAAAAATATTATTTAAAAAAGGCTGAGGCTTGCTGCTGGTGATGATACAGGTGATGGTCCCCTTAAGGAAGGTGGTGGCCATCCAACAATGAGATACCTCCTTGGGATTGGTTATTGCGTGTAAGTATTCACTGCTTAATAAAAGACAACAAAATCCTGATTACAGGGCAGTCATTGGGCAGTCTGAACCCCACACTAGGTATCTAATGCCCTGAGAACAAAGTTATCACTGGATAATAAGTGAATAAAGATTACAGTACCACTCTCAGGCAACACACTCACCACCACCACCACCCATTTTACTTTAAAATCTTGTCAGAACCTTAACCCAGTCATTCTGTTACCTGTTTCACAATAGCCTCTAATATGTGATTGCCCAGAGCTAACAATCAGCTGTGCCAAACAGAAAGAAAAAAAAAAGTCCAAGTTGAGCTCTGGCCAAGTGAGGCAAAAATAGAGTTTGTAGGTGGAGCAAGTCTATGCTAGTGAATGTCAAGCTGGCTACACAATAACCTTATCCCTAGGACTGCTGAGGCAAATTCTTTGCCACCTGGCCAAAAAAAAAAAAAAAAAAAAAAAAAAAAAAAAAAAAAATCTTTGATGCAAAACCTGAGAAACTAATCCTGACTCAGGAAAAAAAAAAAATGGAAGAGCATTAACTTTATTTTGTAGATTAGATATGCCCTCTGAGTTTTCATGCTGATAGCACAATCTAGAAAGAGAGACGTCTTCTAAAGACAAAGGGAAAAGAAATTCACACAGAAAGGGGATCCACAGGTTGCTCCAGGCAGTAAATGACTCAGAAGAAATGGCAATGGTGTACTGCAGAGAACAGGGAAGAAAAGACTCAGAAATAGTAAAAGAAGACACCAGCTGGTACTGCTGCTAAGTGTGTGGTCCCCTCCCTGCCTCTACCAAGAGAAATAATTCCCCCTACTCTAAGGAAGACATTTCAAAACAAAACAACAGACCTTGAGACACGTCCTATCTTTGTGAGCAAAGCCTTGCCCAGGTCAGGCTCAGGGAACAGGCAAAGCCTCCCTCTGGTCCAAGGATTAGTGATTCTGAATGATTTATTAGTGTGTGCAGAAACTACCAACCACAGCATCCCAGACTACTGCAGCCTAAAACTCTTCTCCCCTACAGACTCCCTACCTCAGTTAACTAAGCCTGCTTCCTTGTGCAGCCATGCACCACAAACCCACTTTCTTAGTTACTGTTTGTTCCATTGCTATGAACAGACACCATGACCAAGGCACCTTACAGAAGAAAGCATTTAATTGGGGGCTTGCTTACAGTTTTAGGAGCTTAGTCCACAGATAACATGGCTGGGAGCAGACATCAGGCTGGCATGGTGTTGAACAGCAGTAGAGGGGGGGGGGGGCTGAGCTTTTGAAACATCAAGGCCCATCCTCAGTGACACAACTCCTCCAAGAAGGCCACACCTCCTAATCCTTCCTCAACACTTACACTAACTAGAGACCAAGCATTCAAACATATGAGCCTATAGGGGCAATCCTCATTCAAACCACCACACCCACCTCTGTCTCCAGCTATATACAATTAACACATCTCCTCAATTCAGATGGATATATAGCAGATTTTTCCAGGTTGCTGTTTTTGCTGGTGTGTCTTCATCAGAGCATACATGGCCCACCTGATCCCAGCTTTTCTGTCCATGTATCTGTTCTTTCTTCATTCCTCCATCACCTTAGATTTCCAGAACAAAGCCATGCAGGACATGGCAGGGTACTGTCAAAAGACTAACATTCAACTAAGAACTGCTCGCTCACTGGGAAGAGCAGGACAAGCCATAGGCATGCTGCCAGGAGAGGGCTTTCAAGTACATTGCAAAGTCATGACAACTACCCCAGGAGGATTTAAGTATTTCATGGATTCCTTGGCTTGGGGAAGGGGAATAGAACCCTTGCTGACAGGACAGGAACAAAAGGGAAAGTTATTCAAGGGTGTTTAAAAGAAGTTATCCCCAAGTTTGGGGCACACCAGTCTATCCATAGTAACACTGGGCCCACTTTTATTTCAGAGATGGTGGATGGGATTTCCCAGAGGTTGGGAACACGGTGGACAGTGCAGGACAGACACTCTAGTCCTCTGGAATACCTTAAAGGGCCAGTCACACTTAAGGTCAGCCCAGCCACGCTTTGCCAGAAAGCTGCTTTCACCCATTGTCCAGACTCACATCAGGGATGATACCCAAGAAGCTCAAGCTCACCTCTGTGAAATGTTATATAAATAAAGTCCTTCCTGGAGGGCACAAGCTCCAACATATCCAGATGCAGAAATTGGACTGCCCATCTAGGGCAAGCAATGCCCACCCTTGTTAAGGATATAGACCTAAAAGTGTATTCTCATTCAGGGATAAGATTTCACCCCTATCAACCAGAAGAGTAGACATTTCAAAATGTGAAAATCAGGAGTAGTGTGGTGGTTTGAATAAGAATGGCCCACATAGGCTCATATATTTGAATGCTTAGTCATCAGGAGTGGCACTATTTGAGAAGGATTAGGAGGTGTGGCCTTGTTGGAGGAAGTGGGTCACTGGGGGTGGGTTTTGAGGTTTCAGAGACCCACACTAGACTCAGATTCTTTCTTCCTGCTGTCTTTGGATCTAGAAGTAGAACTCTCAACTACTTCTTAAGTAACATTTTTGCCTGAGTATAGATAGCTATGCTCTCTGCTGTCACGATAATGAACTAAACCTCTGAAATTGAAATCAAGCCCCAATTAAATGCTTTCTTTTATAAGAGTTGCTGTGGTTATGGTGTCTCTTCACAGCAGTAGAAAAATGACTAAAACAAGTAGTTTAATACAACCTGGGAAACACCTTTGTCTTAGTCATTATTCTACTGCTGTGAAGAAATACCATGACCGCAGCAACTCTTATAAGATAAAACATTTAACTGGGCACTTGCTTACAATTTCAGAGGCCTGGTCCATTCTCATCAAGGCAGGGAAGCACGGTGGCAGTCATGGCAGTGCTGGAGAAGTAGTTGAGAGCTACATCCTGATCAGTATGGGGGGGGGGGCAGTGAGATAGAGAGGGATAGAGAAAGAGACTGGACCTAGTATGGGCATTTGAAACCTCAAAGCTGACCCCTACTGACATGCTTCCTCTAACAAAGCCATACTTCCTAATCCTTTTCAAATAGTGACACTCCATTATTACTAAGCATTCAAATATATGAGCCCATGGAGGCCATTCTAATTCAAAACACCACAATCTTATTGAGTACTCATACAAGGATAGCCCCTGGATATATTATACCAGAGCAAAGAGAGCACAGAACCAATGCACTAGAGACAAGATATTCATTTGTTTGGTGGAGGTTTGTATATACCCATGGCGATACAGATAGATGATAGATGGATAATAGATAGATAGATAGATAGATAGATAGATAGATAGATAGATTTGTCAAACTTCTGTGTTGAGGCATCTGATGACAATTCTATTCATCTACCATCTCAAGAAAGTAAACACTGGCCCAGCTAACCAACATTGTTCTTGAGAAGTGAGAAAACCCTCTGAGTATTTGCCTTGGAACCAGGAAAGTGAATTCTGGCATACATCTGACAAAACATTTTTGCCCTAGTAGGGAATCATGTACACATGATTTAAAACTCTAAAGATTATTTGGTATTTTGATGTCTAGTTTCTTGAGTTCTTTATATATTTTGGGGATCAGCCCTCTCTGTCAGATGCTAAAACATGGCTACAATTCTAAACAGAATTCTCAACAGAAGAATCTCACATGGCCAAAAGACACTTAAAGAATTGCTCAATATCCTTAGCTATCAGGGAAATGCAAATCAAAACAACTCTGAGATACCATCTCACACCTGACTGAATGACTAAGATCAAAAACACTGATGACAGCCTATGCTGGAGAGGATGTAGAATAAGGGAAACACTGTTCCACTGCTGGTGGGAGTACAAACTTGTACAGCCACTTTGGAAATCAGTATGGTGGTTTCTCAGAAAATTGGGAATCATTTTACCTCATGATGCAGCAATACCATTCTTGGACATATACCCAAAAGATGCTCAATCATATCACAAGGATACTTGCTCAAATATGTTCACAGAAGCATTATTCATAATAGCCAGAACCTGAAAACAACCTAGATGCCTCTCAACTGAAGAATGGATAAAGAAAATGTGGTACATTTACACAACGAAGTATTACTTAGTGTTAAAAAAAAACAATGACATCATGAAATTTGTAGGCAAATTGATGGAGCTAGATAAAAACCACCCTGAGTGAGGTAATCTAGACCCAGAAAGACCAACATTAGGTATGTATTCACTCATAAGTGGATATTAGATGTAAAGCAAAGAATAACCAGGCTACAATCTGCAACCCCAGAGAAGCTAGCTAACAAGTAGGACCCTCAGAGAAACATGCATAGATCCTCCTAGGAAGGGGAAATATATAAGATCTCCTGAGTAAATTGGGAGTGTTGGGGTAGGGAGAGGAGATAAAGGGAGGTTGGAAAAGAACATGAACGAATGGTCTAGTTGGGGGAGAGACAGAAAGGGAGAGCAAGAAAAGAGCTATCTTGATAGAGGGAACCATTATAGGGTTAGGGAGAAACTTAGTGCTAGGAAAATTCCCAAGAATCCACAAGGAGGACCCCAGTTAAGACTCCAAGCAATAGTGAAGAGGGTGCCTGAACTGGCTTTCTCCTGTAATCAGATTGATGACTACCCTAATTGTCATCATAGAACCTTCATCCAGGAACTGATGGAAGCAGATGCAGAAATCCATTGCTAAGCACTGAGCAGAGCTCCTGGAGTCCAGTTGATGAGTGAGAGGAGGGATTATATGAGCAAAGGGGTCAAGATCATGATGGGAAAACCCACAGAAACAGCTGACGAAAGCTAGTTGGAGCTCACTGACTCTGGACTGACATCTGGGAAACTTGTGTGGGACCAAAGTAGGCCCTCTGAATGTGGGTGACAGTTGTGTGGCTTGGGCAGTTTGTGGGGCCACTAGCAGTGGAGCCAGGATTTATCCCTAGTGCATGAACTGGCTTTTTGGAGCTCATTCTCTATGGAGGAACACCTTGTTCAGCCTTGATACAGAGGGTAAGGGCTTGGTCCTACCTCAACTTGATGTGCTAGACTTTGTTGACTCCCCATGGGAAGCCTTACCCTCTCTGAGGAGTGGATGGGGGATGGTTTTGAGGGGAAGGGTTGGGGGAAAAGAGGAGGGAGAAAAGGAGAGAGAGGAGGAGAAGGGGAGGGTATGTAAAATGAAAAAAAAACTTTTAAATTAATAAACAAATAAATAAAACTTTAAAGAAAGTACCTAATAATATGGCCTGGGCCATTTCTGCTCAATAGAAAAGGATAATTCCTTGGCCAAACTAGTGCTCAATAAACAAATCAACTTAGTGTTCAATAACCAAATCACCTTAGTGTTTAGTGAGCAAATCACCTTAGACTCTATTCTGCCTCAGCAAGGACAGATACATTCTATCACAACTGTCTCTTCTCTTTCCATTCCCACTCTTTCTTAACTTAAAATTTATTTTTAAAGGATAAGAAGATATGCATCCTGGCTTTTAGAAATATTCCCCAAAGTACCAGAATAAATGACATTGCCTGGGTTGTTCGGGCAGTTTCGATTCGCAAGCCTATATATATATTGGTATAGCAAAGCATTTTTAAAGAAAGCACATTCATGAGTGAACTCAGTTTAAGATGTATGTTAATGAGAATGCTCAGTTTAATGTCACAATTCAATATGGAAAGATGGTGGACACATTCCTAGGAAGGACTTCAAGGTCATGGGACATGTGTTTGAAGTGTTAGAAGGAACACTTCTGGGTATACTCAGCTTATGTCATTAAGATGGGAGACAAAAGCACTTTAGCATGTTGAGCTTCTTTTTCTCAAAAAGATGTATGCCCCTCAAGGATACTTGACTCATTTAGATACAAAGAAGTTTGCCACTCTTGCCCACCATGCTAAGATATGTTACTGTCCATTCTAGAAGGGAGACATGGCTGGTGAGATGTGTTGGGTGAGATGTGTTGTATAAAAGGTTAGGGGATTCATCATCATCATCATCATCATCATCGTCATCACCACCACCTTCACCACCATCCTAAAATAAGCCTTAGGATTCTTGGGATATCCCATAATGCTATAATTTGCTTCTTTGTATTGTTTCACTACAACATTTAAAGACATACCTACTTATGACATAATTCACAGAGATAGAGACTTTTTTGAAAGAAGAGACAAGTAGAAATCTTGGCACCAAAAAAGGTTAAAAATGTGAAAAAGAAGCCCAGATGAAAGTCGCCACAATAGATCAGATCAAAGGGAAGAACTTCCAAACTTCAACACTGGTCTGTTTGAATTATGCCAGTAAAGGGGAAAAAAGGAGGAGGGGGAAAAGAGGGTAGGGAAGGAGAAAAAGGAAGAAGAGACAGCCTATGAAATTATGAAATGTCAGTAAGCAAATACACACATCACAGACTTCACAGTAGAAAGGAAGAAGAGAAGTGGAATAGAAGCATACTTGTTGAAATAATAGTAAAATTTTCCCAAATATTGGACAAGACCCAGACACTCAAGAAGTTCAAAGAACCTCAATTACGTGCTGGCAAAAAAAGGTTTTCTCTGAAGCATATTATTATCAAACCAGCAAACCTTCAAAGAGAATTCAACATCAGTAAGAGAAAAGCACCAGGCTGCACAGAGGGGAATCTTTGCTAGAGTAGCTGTACATTTCTCAGAAGAACACTTACAGGCAGAAGTGAATGAAATGGCATACCCAAAGCCCAAAAAGAGAAAATATGCCAACCAAGAACACTATACTAGAAAATGTGTCCTTCAGAAATGAAAGAGAAATAAATCCTCCCCAAGACTATAGGAAACTAAGGGGTTACAACAATCATAAAAAATGTTTGATTGAGTTATACATCTAAAAGCAAAAATATGACAACTAAAGTCAGTAAAACAATTAAAATGTAGGATTCTCAGATACAGTAAATGTATAGAAGAAAGAGATTAAAGATCCAACCCTAATTTAAAAAAAACACACAACTGAAAAGTGAAGTGTGACAGCAGTTCATGTCTCTGTTCCCAGAAGCCAGAAGACTAAACCAGGTACATTGCCACAAATTCAAGCCAGTGGGAAAAAAATAACAAAAAAGTAGATAAAAGATGAAATAGAGATTTAAAAAAATTAATATTAATTATCAATAAAACTACCATTTGCCTTTTTGAAAAAGACAAAATCCACAAACCTTTAGTAGACTTAACCAAGAAGAAATTTTGTGTTGCATATTTAAGCACATTTAAGTATAAATACATACTTTGGGCAAACACAGATATGAAGTGGAATGTGATAAGTTTGAAGGAGAGTCTACATTTGTTCTGTTGATGCTATAACTGTTTGAACTTTTCTAACTGTGTCTTCATATACCTTATAAATAATGGTAAGTTAGATGATTGAGAAAAGATCATACAGTTTTATTGGAAGTAAGACGACAGAAACAAGAGCAAATAGTCCTCCAGGCATATCATGGCCTTGCTTAGGTTTTATTTGCTTTAGTTTTTTTTTTACATATATATATTATTTCTCTGAGAACGTTGTATATATTTTGACCATATTCAACCTTCCTTCTTCAACTCCCCCTTACTGCCTCACTTCCTACTAAATTTGCCCCCGCCCCATCAAGGCTAATCTGTGCTTCCCAAATATTCCTGGATGTGTCCATCTTCCACTGGATCATGGTAGAATCATCAACAATTCCCAACAGCTAAGAATTGCCAATAGCTCCTCAGCTAGGAGTGGAACTTTATGCCCTATTCTCCTCTCTGTTCTGAGATTTGCTCTTGCTTAGTTGTGCATAGGTCCTGTGCATGCTGTCATAGCTCCTGTGAGCTCATATGTCTACCTGCTCGGCTGTATCCAGAGATACTGTTTCCTTACAGTCATTCACTCTCTTATATTCTTTTCTCCTCCTCTTTGGCAATGTCCTAGAGCCTTTAAATGATATGTGTGGGACTGGAGACATGGCCAAGAAGTTAAGACACACATTGCTCTTGCAGAAGACCTTAATCCAGTTACCAGAACCCATGTCAGTCAGCTCACAATTGCTTATAACTCCAACTCCAGGGGATATGACTCCCTCCCACTGCTTCCAGGAGAGGCCACACACATTCACGTGTACACATATAAACACACATACATACACATAATTTTAAAAATAAAATAAATATTAAAAGAAAATACATGTTTAGAACATCAGAGAAGAGGAGGCTTACTTACTGATAGGTCCAAGAAGGTATCCTTGGGAGAAGGGCCTGCCTCCAAGGTCCCCTGGTAGAAGGCAGGGCCTAGATAATCCTCTGGGGCAAGCTTCCAGTTGGTCGAGTGGAGCCTGGAGAAGGGACCAAAAGATGGGGCTAAGGAGAACTCTTCCCAGCTCTCCTTCCAATACTGACCCAGCCTTCTCCCACAGAGACCAGGATTTCATCTATGTACTACTGAACTGGAAGTATTGGAGTAGCAATTAGAACACCCATTCTGTTCTAGTGCTGAAGTGGAGCCTCTGCTATCTGCAGTATACTCCTTCAGGTGTCTGAATCTGGGGCTTTTTATCAGCAGAGAAAGAATTCATAACCTCTCAGATCCTCAGTATGCATTGGGGGTAGGAAGGAGCATACCTCTTGAAGAAACTCATCTTCATATCCAGAGAATAGATGGTGAAATTCTTCAGCAAAATGCCATTGATGCTAATATTAGCACCTAATCCTGTGAATGGGGAGCAGAGAAGAGGCTGGCAACAGGAGCTATATATTTTCCAAGGTTTGGGATAGAGAAATAAACATTGTATCTGTTTTCTATCAAGGAATACAGCCAAGAGAATAACTACTCCACTGACTTATTGTCACTTAAAATTTCTTGCTGTATGCCTCCACACTACTAAAAACATTTCTCATTAGTATAGGGATCCTTCATAAAAGAAGACGGAGTCCTGGTCTAAGATGGGCCAGCACCCAACATAATTACTCTGCTTTCCTGCCATGGACAATAAGAAAAGGCAGAACAAAGGAGGGGGCAGGAGGTAACATCCTTGCTCCCAGGACTGAAGTCACCCACTTCTCAGGTGTACATTTCTGTCTTCCCAACCCCCAAACAGCCACAGCTACAAGTAAACGAGAGAAGTTACACTTGTTTCTCAGCACCAAAGCCTACCTTTCTGCTCATTTTGAATTTCCCATGAATAATTGATTCGGCCTTGATTCTCAACCAGGATCCTCAGAAGTTGACAACCCTGCTTAGGTGCACAAGTGAGCGGGAACAAAATAGCCGCCTAGAGCCCATATTCTAGAACACACTCTTTTTTCCAGTTCATTCATCTCTCTCTCCTCCTCCTCTCTCTCCTCCTCCTCTCTCTCCCCCCTCCCCCCCCCTCTCTCACACACACACCCCACTGGGCTCCTAACCCATACTCAATCTGCTCTTTACTGCTGTTCCTGTTAGGACAGGCAAAAAGAATCTTTCATTCTGCTTTTGATAAGTGATCCAAACAGGAGATGGAGGTTGAATCAGGCCAAAGGAAAACCTCTACTCTTGCTAAATAATTTATCCTATAGGTCCTTAGACCACCAATGCTTAGAAGATGCCATAAGATCTCAGCCCTACACACTTCCTGCTTACAGCCCTTTGTGAGAAGCCCAGTGGGAAAAGGTGGTAGTCAAGCCCCAGAACCAGGCTGCCTTTGAAGGGGCAGTTAAGAATATCACCTGGTCTGGGGGATTACTTACCTGAGTTTTAGAAATTCTCAGATAATGAGTATTCTCATCCAGAACTCCAATACTTATGTCATTCAAAAACACCTATGAAAGAAGAGCCAGCATCAGATTGATCAATAGGCCTACCTGAAGGGCCGAGCTTTAGGAAGAAAGTGGTCTTAAGGAAAAGAAAAACAGGTCCTGACTTTAGTGCTCTGGTGACTAGAAGCTGAACAGGACTCCCCAGGAGACTGTGAGTTATATCAAAACAAACAAAGTCTATTTGATCTGGCTCTAAGTTTGCTATGATTCCAGCATATTGGTAAGATAAATATTAGCATATGGTAAAATGACTCTGTGACTACACCCCCAAACACAGAGGTAGACTATATGCCACCAGGACACCTGCTGTAGCCTACCTGTGCTGAATCATGAACATAAGCATGGAGCAGGCCTCCAGAACAGATGGAAGTCTCATAGAGGACCAGTCCAAACGGCTGGCCACTGCCATTGTTTATCGGTAGATTCTCCATGGTGACTGGAGTGTATAACATGACAGGCTAGGATGGAAACAGGGCAGGAACAGAAGACAAAATGAGGAGCAGCCACGATCCTTCTCTTAAGACTCTTGTAACTTTTTGTTGGACCACACAATGGTCCTCAAGCATTTCTTGAATGAAAACAATCACACAATAGATGCTATGCCAATGCTTCTATGACAAGACAATTACTGTCCAAGAAATTTGGAGTAATGTGTCATTGTGATGACAGCATAACCACTATAACCATAAGAATTAATCAGCAGAATAAACAAATACATTGCAAAATAACTGAAGACAAAAGGTAAATTTTCAACTCGGCAAACATAGACTTATATGGACCATTTACTGTCACTGCCTCTTGTCTAAAATAGCACCAGGAGAGGTGATGCCAATATAAATTCAAGAATTTGGATTCTACAGAAAAGACAGGTTTCTCATTTAGAAGTAGAGAAAACAGAGAATTTAAAAAATACAGCCTGACTAATGGGTAATGAAGAAGCTTGCCTTCATGATTCCCGGCTAGGAGATTTTCCATTGTGGACCCTTTAATAGCACTCACCACTTAAGTCATCTAAGCTGGGAACAGGATCTGCTATATGATAGGCTATCCTGCTATGTATGCCTGCTTTCTCATGCCAATTCTTCAAATTCTTTACCATCTTCTCCAGTGGAAAAGGCGGATCCTGACCAGTAATTCCAGGTTCAGATACAATGCCATGAAGTAACTTTCAAACTCCCCCATAAAAAAGTTCCTTGATGGAACATCTCCTCTTGGACCCACATCCTCACCCCTATTTCTCCATGGTCCCATCCTCCACCCCTGCCCCTGCTAGTGCCCAAGCACTTCTCACCTTATTTAAGTAGGGTAGGATATCAAACAATGGCAAGTAGAATAACAGGCTCACAGTGGGGTACACAGTCTTGGGAGTAAGGGGAGGCATCCGAGGCAGGAAACCTCCTGCAATGAGAATGGGTCACAGGGCAAACTGGCTAAAATGGACATTCCTTTCTCTAAGCACTCCCACGACTATCTGTGACCTCTGTATCCAGAGACAGTTGAAAAAACAATGAGCTTTGTACTAGGACACACTTCTCTAAGGGAGACCATTGGAGCCATTTTGCATTTTGAGATCTAGTAGAGACACATATGTAGGAGACATTTATTCCTGGTGGACACATATACCACATAAACATGTATGCCTGGTGTAACAGGAGACATACAGAAGGAGGTCTAGTAGAAAGCTCTGTGTTACATTTTACCTCTGTTCTAACCCTCACTAAGACAACAAATTGGATGTATTTAGTCAAAGTCAAAGTAATAAGTTTTCTTTCTACATATGTGGTTACTAAGTTACATATAATACCAAAGATCTGCAGATAGGAAATTCCTTGACCTTCATCATCACATAGGAATCTGGTTTTATTATTTTCATATTTCAGTAAAGACAGTTAAAGTTTTAGAAGTGCTTATACAGCCCATCTAGCTTTTGTGTGGGAAACCTGGAAGTTGATGTAAGATTGCCCTTGCTCTCAAGAGCTCATAAACTTCCACCTGCCCCCCCCCAAAAAAAAAGACTTCTCCCTTTTCTTGTTCCTCCACAAATGATGGACAGCCCATGAGAGAGCTATCCCCCACTAAGGTGCTCAGTACCTGAAGCAGAAGCAAAGAGTTTCCGAAGCTTGAAATACTTTACTGTGTAGTCTCCAGCCTCAGTCAGCACAGCATCATAGTCTACAAGACAGAGGACCCTGTTTAGGCCAAGCAGTCCTCCACAGCAGGCCCTGTTTCAGCATGGGGACATGTGACAACCCAGATCCATAAGAGTTGAGATAGAAGGACCATGCACCCTCTGTCTCTGTCACATTGTGTAACAGACTGAGATGTGAGTGTGAAATGTCCACCAGGAAGCATTCCCCAGATCCTATCTGGAAACATGGGGCTCATCATGCTCTTTTACTTTCTTTTATTCCTGGTATCCTAGTTCTGCCTAGCTAGATGTAAGAACAATGGGGTCAGTGCACAAAAATGAAGCAGAGCCTACCTACTAGAATGACAGCTGTCTGGGCAGCATAAATGTCAAAGAATAAAGGAAAGCAGACCAAAGGCTTCGGTGCTCAGCCTAGACTGCATGTTGAAATCTCATGAAACAAGTACATGACTGTGGAGTCTCTTCCCCAAAACTGTAGGACCGCCCATCCCAGAGAAGTGACTCCACCATCATCACTTGCCATAGCTAGTCACAACACTTAGATGATGATTGTAGTGATGGGCTCCATTTATGAATCCAAAGTTGGTTCCACCGTGGAACATATACACGTTGAAGGAGATTCCATATTTGATAAATCTAGACACAGTATGTTGAATTTCTGTGGGGGGACAGTGAAAACAGAAGGGAGACAGAGACCTTGGATGAAAACGATCAATTCCAGCTCTATCCTCCACAACCAATTCTTTTTTTTTTTTTTTTTAACCAACAAGTAGGTCGAACTACCCAGAACCACTCTGAAAGAGCAAGTCCTGGGGCTTGCAGCACACTTTTTTTTTTTTAAGATTTCCCCCCTGCACTACAGCTTTGGTACAAATTGAATCCAAACTGCATGTATTAAGTAACAGTCTAAAACTCTTATTTTATAAATACCTAATTTAAAAATTATTTACACATAACTAGTATATCTTCATTCCTTCCTTCTTAGAATAATGGCTCTAGAGGTGTTGAGTTAAGAGCACCATATCACAGTACTGTACCCATGGCTACTTATAATTTTGGCCACAAAAACTTCCATTTTGCCAGCGTGTTTAACAGTGGGCTCCCCCTTCCCTCTGGCAGCCTTGAGAAGTGGGAAGATGTTGGTTTAGCATGGGCCTTGGCTCTGGCTATGCGCTTCACTGTCTGTTTACATGACCACACCTGGCTCGCTCGCTCTCTCTCTCTCTCTCTCTCTCTCTCTCTCTCTCTCTCTCTCTCTCTCTCCTGGAATCTGCCAAACCAATTAAATGAAGCCTTTAATTCCCACACCATCATAGGAATTATGAGTAAATGAACTGATAAAAAACTATGTATAACAATCATGACACCATGTCCCAGACACAAGTGATCACATGTCTGTTGATTGGTGGCATTATGGCTGGAGATGGGGGCCGGGTTTGGAACGATGCCAGTCCTTGTATGATCTTTAATAGTTATGGTGTCATGATTTCCTTTTTTTTTTTTTTTTTCTGCTATGTTGTCCAAAGCCAGCTACTGTCTGTTTCTCAGTCACTAATACTTGGGTAATTGTCCCATTTCAGTACAAGTAAGCTTTCCATACAGTAGCAATAAAAAAGTTTCACGGAAACACACCTTTGCTAAATAACTGGAGATTGCAGGCATTATTCTGAGTGGTAGTAGCAAATCTTTTCAGAAATCCTAGATTCTCCCCCCCCCCACACCTCTGCCCCATTCTTTGCTTTTGAGAAAATGACTTCTTCCATCTTGTTTCATTGAGTTGTAGTCTTTGTCTACCTTGATAGTGGTTTGATAGGTGTGCACAAGGCACAGTGATTAAACCAGGATAGGAAGTGTGCCTCTATCACTAGATCATGCTTGGCCTTTCACAGCCATCTTCTTTGGTTGTTGTAAATTTCTCACAGATTGTTTTAACAAGCAGTTGCCTCCCTAAGACAAACCTAATATTTCCTTCCCGGCTGCATTTCGGAGTCCCTCACTCAGTTTCTCCTCTTCTCTCCACATTCTTTGCAGTCTCAAGTAACTACTCTTCCACTCCACTTGTCTATGAGATCAACATTTTCTTTAATTTCCACAAATGAAGGAGAAATTATACTTGTCTTTCTTTAACTGGGTAACCTCACGTAACACAGAGAACTCCATTTCCATCCCTGCTGCTGCGGATAGCAGGACTTCCTTCTTTTATAACTGAATAGTGCTCAATTGTGCATATTCACCACATTCTTTGGACCCATTCATCCACTGATGGGCACCCAGGTTAAATAATCCCCATTTTTCAGGGAGACAGACATTTCTACCTAGAATTGAAAGAAATCTTCCTGAAATCGCAAAGCTAATGCTGAGGTGCTGGGACTAAAGTCCAAGTTCTCACCTCCCACTGCTTGTGGGCCCCGAGTAATCATCACCATTTTGGTGATGATACTGCAGATTCATCTGTTCTAGAAATGAGTAAGACATCATCATGCACATGGTCCAGAACCTTTTTTAGGAATGTCAAACTCTCGGAGACACTTTCCTGTCCACCTTCCCTAACTGAAGAGAACGGTTCCTCAGTTCTCTCACTGCACCTGTTTTATTGCAGCATGGAGCCTGAGAACTAGGGGCTGTTACAGTCATGTCTCAATTTCTAACAATCTGCTGGTTTCACTCAATTGTAGAACTGTTGTAGGGTAAGCAGCATACAATTTGCACTTACAAGGTCATCTTTAGAACACAGACGGGGCCTGTAATTAGCAAAGATGGATATTTGTGTCTGTGCAGGCATGCCAGTCAACAGAGAGCTGTGTGAATGACCCATGGCATGGGTCCTTCCTGAGTCGGTGTCAGAAACTCTGGTGCACTTACGGTTTGCACTTTTGACATTGTGCTCATTCCCCCACGTGTCATACCAGCCAGTCCAGTATTCCATAACCATAATGGGTTTATCATTCTAGAAAGGAAGCAAAGCAAACATGAAGTGTATTTAACAAAGGAAAATAAATTGGAACAGGGGTACCATGAGAGAGAACACATGCAATGTTTCCCACCTTTTCCCCAATGCAGACATTTTCCTATTTTGATACAAACTCTCTCATACTCATATAATTTTTATTTCTTTTTTAAAGATATATTTATTTCATGTATTCTGTGCTCTGTCTGATTATATCCTGTGTGCCAGAAGAGTGCATCAGATACCATTATAGATGGCTGTGAGCCACCATGTGGTTGCTGGGAATTGAATTCAGGACCTCTGGAAGAGCAGCCAGTGCTCTTAACCACTGAGCCATTTCTTCAGCCCCTAATTTTTTATTTCTAACAGTACTTATTTCTATATCTTTTTGATAATAAACTATTACATAAAGGTTTCAAATTCTCCTATCTGTATGAATGATACCTTTCATGGCTATAAAATTAATAACACATCAGATATGTGTTACTAATATACTAGAATGTTACAATAATATGTTATTGTTAATATAATGTGTTACAATATACTAGAATGACTAGTAATTGTTGAACTTCTGCTGTCATGAGGCACTGAGTAATGAACTTTATTTGGGTAGTTCTATATGACAACCACACAGTGGTCAACCACCACCCCACTGTCTAAATGGTAAACTGAGGTTCGGTTACTGTCCAACTTAGCATGGAAGTGCTAGAGCTGGGATTTGAACTGGCCAGTGTAGTTCCTGCAGCTACAGTCCTAAGAACTGTTCTGTGCTACAGGTGTGAGCACAAAAGAGTTGTGAGCACAAACTATATGGAAATACATCAAAGTCTTACATTTCCCAACTCTCCAGAACTTATTGTTACCTAAAATGTGGGCATTTCTTTTCAATTTTATCTTATGGCTGCCTAAACTCTTTATCAAACACATTTTCAAGTTAATCACTCTATTCATTCCATTTCCACCAGCATTCTCAAGCCAGTGAATAATGAAGGCTCTTGTTAAAACAGTAATGTCTTACTAGCAAGCCCTGCTCTTGGGCCAAATGTATTAAAATTTTGTCTGCATACCAATTTCTCTGTTTCTCCCTCTCTCTCTCTGTCTCTCTGTATCTATCTATCTGTCTGTCTGTCTATCTCTCTCTCTCTCTCTCTCACACACACACACACACATCACTAACTAAAAGAAAACTAAAGTAGGTACATTTATATTAGACACACAACAACTCAGAAAAACAGGAAGTACATTACATAATTATAAAGGGATAAATTCCTGAAAAAAATACAATATACAAAATGCAACTTTCCAATAAAATACTATATGTAAATGCACCTTAAAGGACCCTCAAAATACTTAAGACAACCATTAATGGAACAATGGGATGAACAAATCATAATCATAACTTGAAAATAAAAGCAAAGTACATATTATTCTCAAATATTCAAATATATCAAATATATTTGATCAAATATATCAAAAAGTACATATTATTCTCAAATTATCTTCTGACCTACACTTACACAGTGTGGCATGAATACATACATACACACACACACACACACACACACACACATACTGTATAAGAATGATTGGGAAATCCCTAGATTCAAAACTTCAACAACATAGTTTAAGCATGGAATAAGGAAAAGTCCCAAGAGAAATTTTTAAATGTTTTGAATTCAATGGAAATACAATATGCCAAAATTAGTGTAATGTAAATATAGGGAAATTGGTATTAATAAGGATTTATATGAACAGAACATTATCAACACAATAATGTAAGTTTTAACCAGAAAAAAATATGTAGGTTAAATAAAAGCAAATGCAATCCAAAGACACGGAGAACAAAAGCTATTTTGCAGAAAACCTCAGGGCAGATATCTAATTTTTTAAAAAATAGAGAAAAAGATGTCACCGAGGTCATTGACTGGGGAACGCCCTACATGCTTCCCTCCATGAAAACTAAAATTAAAATAAACAAAAAAGACTATGATGGTATTTTACTGGAATGCTTGAGAGAAAATGCAGGAGGCATCTTACAGAGACACCTTGGAATGTCATGATGTAAAGCATGCTCCTTCTCTCCAGGTGGCTTCATTTGGCTTGAGCAACAGCAATGCTTGGTGGGTGGCTTTTGACACAGTGATAGTTGCTGAGTCCAGTTGAACCTGGCTGAATCAGCAGCACTTCCTTGTGACTTCCAAATCCCAGCTCTATGCAAAAATGTCTACATCCCTGGTTTCCTTATACAGTGGGAAACAACAGTACCTACTGCATCACCCTGGGAGAGCTGGAAAATGGCAATCACCTAGTACAGTGCCTGGCACATGAGTAATTAGCCAATGTTAGTGACTCACGTGGTTTGAATATGAACTGCCCCATCCCCACCCCAACCCTCACACTCATATATTAAATGCTTGGTCCCCATCTGGTAGCACTGTTTTGGGAGTTTCTGACAAATTTTGGAGGTGGGCACTCCTAGCTGAAAGAAGGAAGTCACTTCAGATGGGCACTCTGGGTATTTTTCCCTTGGCCCCATCCTATCTCACCTTCTGCATCCTGTGTGCTCGGATGCTCTGCCCAAGCACATGAGACCAAACAAGCCAGGACTGAAACCTCTGAAACCGTGAGAAAACAAAAAGCAACAACATTTCTTTCTTCCTCAAGTTTCTTATGAACTAATGCTCTGAGGCTAGATGAGGAAGACAGTGATCTGAATGGCATTTTGTCAGTAAGCACAGCTGAGTCTCCCTTTTGATGCCTTTTGGTATGTTAATTGAGTAGAAGGATCCAGGTATTATGGTCTCCTCACAATCTTTTAATGGCCCATCCATCCTTTTATATGTGTGTGTGTGACCTCTAGGTCAGATTCTGTGAAGGTCTAGACTTGACTTTACAGGCTACATCTTAGGGAAAGGGCTACCATCTCAGAATACCTGCTGTACTCAGTTCCAGGAAGAATCTCAGGAATGTGCCATGGCAACTTGAACAGATACAGGGCAGTAAAGTTTAACAAGATCCAGATGTTCCTGCAGACATCCTGTCTGCAATTTATGGACTTTGAAGATATCTAGATAATCCTGCTCATCAGGTTGTGGTTCCCTGCCAAAAGTCTAACCCATTGGTTTCAAATGTGGTTTCGCCCAAAGTCTAGACCAATAGTTTAAAAAAAAAATCACCTTGCCCCATATCCCTTCTACCCAATCACAAGTTGCCAATTCCCAGCTTGTGGTTTTTCCCTATAAAAACCCTCTACACCTGGGCTTGTAGCCTCCACCACATTTCCTTGCATCTGCAGAGCGGTGGCCCAGGTTGAACCTGAATAAAAGGACCCTTATGAGCTTGCATCAGAAACCGGCTCCTTCGTGGTCTCTGGGGGTTTCAAGAAATAGGTACAACAATTCAAATTTAACTTTCAAGAAAAAGCGTTGAGTTGCACTCAAGAGAAAAGACCTGCCCAGCATGACTCTCAAAGGAAACGTTGAGGGGAGACTGCACCCTGTTAAGGACTCTGCCTGGCTGTGGATTTTCTACCTACTATTCCATAAAGTCCCACAACACCTAAACCCGTCTCCATGAAGACAGAGAGCTGAAGGAAGGACTGCTCTATTTTCCTCAAGCTAAAGCTTGAATCAACTGTTCTTTCCACCCTTCTCCATCTCCTGGTTCTCCGGTAAAGTGTGGAGCAGTAAAGAAGAAGAAGAAGAAGAAGAAGAAGAAGAAGAAGAAGAAGAAGAAGAAGAAGAAGAAGAAGAAGAAGAAGAAGAAGAAGAAGAAGAAGAAGAAGAAGAAGAAGAAAAAGAAGAAGAAAAAGAAAAAGAAAAAAAAGAAAAAAGAAACCTCCTCTCCTGGTGAAAGCTTTGATGGAGCAAACCAAGAGAAAGAGTCCAAGCTGCATGGCTCCCCTCTGTTCCGGTAGGGGAGCAGAAATCTTTAGGGAAGAAGAGACCCAACTGCTCACCCTGCTCACCGACAGATAGCCTGTAGCCCAGGTTCTGGGTTATCCTAGCAGCTTCTGGAAAGACACATTATATCCCAGGATTCTTTCTTTCCAGCTCATAGTATTGGCAGAAGGAAGAGGGTTTGGATTTTGACAGCCAGGGGCTATAGCTTGAACCTTAGGCTGTTTGGTACCTCCTTGCCTGTTTCATTTGGTTGGAAAATACTTGTTTGATTTTGTTTTTAGAGAACTTCATTCATTTGGCTGTCTGCTTGCCTTATGAGTTGATGAGTTCCAACCTAGGTAAAACCACAGCAGGGCTCTGTATTTCCATGCTGGGGGCTTAACTGCCCTCTGACCTTGCTCAGAGCATTCTGCAGTATGAGGTGGTCCAAGCTGGCATTGCCACATTATGAAGTTTGGACAGAGGTTCTAGACGTTGAGGCCTGCACTGCTAGTATAAGATGAAAACCAGAGGGTAGCAAGTCCCAGGAAAATGTATTTCTGTGAAGAATATCCATGTGTTCACTTTAGGTTTTTGTCTTTGTCTTCATAACTTGTTTCCTAGGATGTGTGGCACAGTTTCAGTACCAGGAATACTTGGAGCCACATATTTACTAAATGTGCAGATACCCTTGTGGGTCTCTGAGAAGGAGTGGCATATTATCAAAACATAGAGTCAGCCAGCTTGTGTGTTAGATTCTTGTGAGTGATGGCTGCCTAAAGGTTCTTTAACTTGTCATAGCATTTCTTAATTGGAATCATTTTGTCAAAAGTGAGGTAAATGGGATAAATCTCCTTGTGTATAAGCTTTCATGCTCTTGCTTAATAAGGATTCTGAGAAAGAAGCTGAACCAAGGCTTCTGACAGGAGTGAAAGGCCTCATTCCTCTCCTTGGCAGAAAGTGGGGAAATAATGAATTGGTTTTATGTGTGGGCTTGATTTGGTTTGGTTTGGGAGCTATTGTGTTTTAACTCTCTAAATCTGTCTCCAGTCAGTGTTGAACCCACAGCATAGTTCTCATAAGTGGAATCCCTCCTGTCATTTGAAATATAGGCAGACATGTTTTCCCCTTGAAAACTTAAGTACTCAGCCTAGATAGGAAGCATTCTATTCTGAGGCAAGACATATCATTTAATGAAGCACCCAGTCAGAGGATTGAATGAAAAGAACAAAGGAGCAAGACATTTCTGAACTTACAGTCAATTCTCATCTCCAGATATGTTTAAACTAGAAAAATACTAATTACACCAATGATTCACAGGAAAAAAAAATGGCTGACTTGTGTGTCTATTTTTATTGTTTAACACCCTACCTGGGTGTTATATATTCAAGCTCTTTTAAGTATTCTACAAACTGAAAAAAAAAAAAGAAAAGAAAAAAAGGAAAAGAAAACATTAGTAAGAGACAGCTAAGGTTAGTGAGAAGCTTAGAAACCCTAAGGGACACTTGGTAACAGAGGCTACACCAGAAGAATCTAATTGTAATCTAAACATCAGGATGATGCCTAACTTAGATCAAGCAATGCATTCTGGAAGGGCTAAGCCAATGACTAGCTAATATAAGTTTAAATGAAATACAATTTTAAAAAAAACTTATAAGAACCCTTCAGAATTAAAAAAAAAAAAAATGTGTTATCAAGTGGATTGGAAGCACATTGATGCTGATCCAGGGAGTATAGCCATGGTTGACATCACCTTTAGATGACAAAGTGCCCCTAATAGTCGAAGACACAAAGAGTTGGACATGGCTAGGAGTGAACGGACCTCAAGTTGTAGGTATTGCTTTCAAAATCTATAATGCAAGAGAACCAAATAATAAAAAATATGAGAAAAGGAAAGAAATGGATGAGGCAAATGTAGAAAAGAGAGTGTCTGGGTCACTGCGCCTATCCCAAGGAAGAAGAACATTGGAAGCATAAAGACCAAAAATTAAATAAAGCGAAAGAAGCAAGAGAAAGAAAAGTTCATAGCTAGATGAAAAACACAAAACTGTGGATTAGAAGATGATTCACAGAAGAGCCTAGATGTTTCCCTAATATTTCAGAGTCAGTTTGAAATCCCCACGGAAGCCCTCAGTACAGCTAACAGCAGGAAGTCAACTTATGGAGTTTCACTTGGATATGGGTGCTAATAGCACTGGGCTCAATACACAATGGTTCAAAACAAAAGAAAATCAGAAGTAACAAGGGAAATGGAGCAAACTTTTCCTCCAACCTGTATCTGTCAGCTAGGAGACTGGACTAAACCATATTAAAATATCATCTCCTCTATATGTTGGAAAGCTCAGCTCTATCATTGGACCCAATTTATTATGTAACTTAAGTTCTCCAATGACATTCTTTCTAAAAGAGACAATGAATTCACCAACAGGTCCCAATTAGTAAAAAGCCATGTGCTTACAAATGCTGCTTGCTCTCTCTGAGAAGAAACTTTTGCCTCTGAGACCTATGAGAAACTAAGACCATGTGGATAGATGCCCCCCCCCCCCCCCCCCCCGGTTAGGTGTCAAAAGCACAACTAGGGAAGTCTGAATTTAAAATGATAATTACAGGGTCTACAAGAAAGGAATGGTTCCCCAAATAAGAGGCTTTGTAAAGAATTCAGACAGTATTGCAAAATTCCTTAGCTGTGAACTAATCTGGCATGCCGATTGCCCTCTAACACTGCAATTCTGACAATTTTAAAACACCATATAAATAAATTTGGTTTTTTTTCATGATTTGAGAACTATAAATATATTGTATAATATATTCATTCCTCCATGCCAAACCTTCAATAGCTGTTATACTGTGGTGGTGCACGCCTTTAATCCCAGCACTTGAGAGGCAGAGCTAGCCGGATCTCTGAGTTCAAGGCCACATTAGAAACAGCCAGGCATGCTAACACACGCCTTTAATCCCAGAAATCCAGCCTTTAGTCCCAGGGAGTGATAGCAGAAATCAGAAAGGTATATAAGGCGTGAGGACCAGGAACTAAGTTAGTTAAGCATTTTGGCTGGTTAAACTTTAAGGCTTTGGAGCAACACAGTTCAGCTGAGATTCATTCTGGATGAGGACACAGAAGCTTGCAATCTGAGGAAACAAGACCAGCTGAGGAACTGGTGAGGCGAGGAAACTATGGCTTGTTCTGCTTCTCTGATCTTCTAGCATTCACCCCAATAACTGGCCTCAGGTTTGATTTTATTAATAAGAACCTTAACTAAGATGCCCTGCTCCCTTAAAATGAAGGTTGGAAACAGAAAAGTTTACATTACTTAAGGCTGGTCTTGACTATACCCATTTCCTTCCAACACTATATCCACTAGGTTTTCAGTACAGCAGCCAACCCAGAATCCCAAAATTCTACTAAAAGCACCAGCAGATGAGAATGAGCTTCCCGTGAGCACCACCCATGGCCCATTTCCTAACTGTGTCCTCTGGGAGGAGAGACACCATTTGTTCCCTCTAATCATATTTACTTCTCTTCTCACATAAGCCTCTCATGCTTCCCAAAGTAATCTCACTGACATGACCCATGAGAGGAGATGGTAGAAGAAGTTCTTTCTCCCCAAGTCTTACCAAGAGGCTTTGAACTCCACCAAGGCTCAGGGTGAGGTGGACATATCCTTGTAATGCTTGCTGTGTCCTCTGACATCAATGGCATAGATAACAAAATCTTGAAGGAAGACAGACAAGACTCTGCATTGCTTGGAAAATCTTACCTGCAGTTCAAGAAGCTTAAGAAAAGAATCCTTCACAAATGATGACATATTGATAGTAGTCAATGCTGTAGAGAGAGAGGAAGGGGTACCTCTGAGACACTGTGAAAGGGGTGAGTAAAAGGCATGACAAGATACCGTTTGTAACCTACTTTGCAAAGATAAAGGACTGTCCTAGCTATTGTCACATCATACATGCAGGAGCACTATCTTTGTTGATAGAGAACAACTAAACATTTAACCATGCTTTGAACAATAGGTGGACCAAGGCAAGGCCAGCTAACATAGCAATGCCTAGGAGCTGAATGAAAGTTCCTGACTCTAGACTCAACACTTGCCAGATTGTAGTAATAAGAGCAGAGCTACCGAAAAGAAGAAGGAAGCAGTCCACAATGGCTGCCAGTCTGCTCTAAAGAGAACCTCATTACTTTCCCTCATTTTTCCCACTCTTTAGTGTCTGCCAAGTCTAAGACCATTTGATACCAGGATAGAAACTTTGGCTGCAGTGTGTTTGTTTACACCCATCCAATAGCTCCCTATGTGACTGCCCATGCTGGTGGGAATGAGCAGGGCCCTGAGCCACATCCTGCACCAGCCTAAACTCCTACCTATGGAATTATTTTTAAAATTAAAAGATATACTCAGGATGAAGAACTCCATCAATGTTCTTTTCAAAGAGGAAAAAAAATGACACATGTGATATTTGAACTCTAAGCTTTGATGTTGAACCTCATTTTGTATCATATAAAATCTCTGGGATCCATCTCTATAGACATGGGAAAGAGGATCAGAAATGTATCTGGTTCTCTTTGATACTTGTTTACAATTTATATTGGCTGGCTAAGAGCCTTGGTTATCCTATAAAGTGACTGTATCCAGTACCTCCTTTGACGGAGCCAGACTGAATTCCTTCGTCATTATCTGAGGTCAAGAGGAGCTCTACAATCCCTCTCTTCAGCAAAGCCTGGTGGGAAAATGAAGATTATGAATCCACTTTTCTTGCTCCCATGGGAAAGAGCAAAGATTTAGAAGTTAGATAATAAAGACAGTTTGGTTCAAAGGGAGCATGTGTGAACTACAAAACAGGTATATGGAATGTCCCCCAAATGTCCATACGGTAAAGAATTAGTGCTCAGCATGATGTTAGTGGGAGAAGGTAGACACTTTCGAAAGTGGAGCTTAAGGGGAGGTCTTTAGGTCATTGGAGGTATGTTCTGAAAAGAGACAGTCGCAATTCTGTTCCTTTCTTTTTCCTTGCACTACCAGATCAGGAGGTAAGTGGTTTGACTCTGCCTGGCACTTCTGTGGTGATATGCACTGTCTTTCAATACAAGTCCCATTAGAGAAAACCAATCATGGACTAGAATTACAACTCTATGAGCCAATATAGTTCTATTCTGCTTATAGGTTAATTATTTCAGCTATCTTTTACTTTTCAATTGGCATGTATTAATTATACAGAATAATAGGTTTCATCATGATTTTTCATACATGCCTATGACAACTTTGATTGTATGTAAGGTATCTGTTACAGCAGTGGGAAGTTGGCTAATACAGAAAGGCTTGAAGGCAGAATGACCATCTACAACTTAGGCAATGAGTAAATTGTTCCAGATGCTGCACTAATGAAGTGGAAGGCTGTGGGCTCTGACACAACACACATGGAAAATGAAAACTGAGTTTCTCAATGACCATACTATAGAAGTACGGTCAAATTACAACAAAGAGAAAGGAGATAGAAGACATTTGGTGCTACTGCAATGTTAAAAACTAGCTCCACTTCAAACTAAGTTTCTGTGTAAAAAAAAAAGAGGGAGAAGAAGAAGGAGGAGGAGAAGAAGAAGGAGAAGGAGAAGGAGAAGGAGAAAAAGCTAGAAGCCATGAGGACTTTATACTTAGCCCAAAGATTGTTAAACATGGGATGTCTGGACCATGACTCTAAGGTCAGTCCCATCAGCAGTTGAGTCATGAGAGCATTCTAAAGAGGACACTGATCTCAGAGCCATTTGGCTTATTTCCCAAAATTGCTTCCCCTTCCCTTTATTGCATAATCATTATCCAACCATATTAACCAGAGTCTCATTCTGCTTCCATAATTTCACTTACCTGCTGCTTGCTCAGAGGGGAAAAAAAGAAGATAAATGTCTCACATAGAAAATCCCCAGAGTTGAGACAAGTGTGGTTTGTGCCTTTACAAACTCCAGCCCTGTCTGTTCTTCTCTTTTGCAGCAGTTCTCAGATTGACAAAAGAGGCTGTTGCCATAGTATTGCTATAAATAAACTTGATTTTTATTTTTTTAAATTTAAGTTTTGCCTGGTGGTCTTTCTCAATGGTCTCAAACTTCAAAAGACTATAAGGGAGAGGCTGACCTTGTTGGGTCCTAAGAGTACCAATAAGCTTAACAAAGCTTGAGTTCCATATGGATCCCATCAGCAGAATTAAGAAATCCTACTTGGAAGGAGGAGCTATATTAAGAAAACTCTACTTGTATCATAGATCCTGGAAATCAGACTGATGGCTCAGAAAGTGTAAGGACTTCCCTGTGTACCTTTTAGGTTCATGTAGCCACATATTATCCTGGGAATGAAGTTAAGAGATAACTGTTGTTGTTTAAGATAGGGCTTCCTGTAGCCTAAGCTGCCCTTTAACTTGCCGTATTGTTGTAGAATATTATTTTAAGATGTGTTATAATTGTTTGTGCTGTGGAATATCTGTTTAATGATGCAAAGATGTGTTGCATTCCTTTATATTGCATTTGTTTAACACTGTGAAGCTGTGTTACTTTGCCTGTCAAAACAACTGATGGTCTAATACAGAGCTGAACAGTCAATAGCAAGACAGGAAAAAGGCTAGGTGGGGCTGGAAGACATAATAAATACAAGGAGAAATCTGGGAGGAAAAGAAGTAGGAGCAAGAGAACAAGGAGAGGAGGATGCTAGGGGCCAGTCACCCATCTACACAGCCAGCCAGCCAGCCACCCATCCATCCACACAGCCAGCCACAGAGTAAGAAGTAAGTAAGATATACAGAAGTAAGCAAAGGGAAAAGCCCAGAGGCAAAAGATGGACAGAATAATTTAAAGTTAACAAAAGCTGGCAAGAAACAAGCCAATCTAAGGCCGAGCATTTAAAATTAAGAATAAGCCTCCATGTGTGACTTATTCGGGAGCTGGGTGGAGAGCCCCCAAAAGAGCCAAAGAGTAAAAACAACCAACTATACTATAGAGCTGAGGATGCTCTTCAGCTGTTGATCCTCCTGCCTCTGCCTCCAAAGTTCTGAGATTATAGGCATGCACCACCCACTCAGTTCAGTAACTTGAAAAATAAAAATCAGGAAAAAAATAATACTAGCTGAACATCAATGACTGAGTTCAGGATATCGGTTCCCAGTTTCTGTGTTGGCAGAGCCAAGTAGGCAGCACCATGTCTAGCTGAGTCAGGTCCGAACCAGGAAGCTGTAACATGTGTTGTACTCTGAGGACAGAGTCCAGTTGAGACTGGACCCTCCTGGATTCCCTAGGTGAGGGAAGGCAAGCACAAGGTGGGGTCTAAGCTACAAGAAAGGATACTAGTTAGACTGTAAGTAACCACTGGCCGAGGAATACAGCTATGAATACTATGAACCAAAAGAATGGTGGTACCAAATTTTCATGTTTTAAGAAAGTCCTGAGAGCAATGATTCCTAATATCATATTTGTCTAATAACAAAGTTATTCATATTTATCTTAATTGACATGACTATGTGGGAAATTTACTTAAAAAAATAAACTTGATTTTTACATGTTAATGGTGGAGATCATCAGTAAGTATTTGTTTCCTCCAAATTAAAACATTACCTCCTGGGTGGAAGAAAGATGCTCATAAAACTCAGAAAGTAAATGAACATCTGTGGGAGACCTGCTCCCACATTTATTAACCCCATGGACTCTTAAGGAGTGAGGGATAAGAGATTCAGATAGAAATACAGAGGAGAGAAACAGACAGAAACACAGAGTAGCCTCGGGAGGGCCTGGGTCAAAACCCACCAACCCCTTCTGTCTCTTCTAAAGGATTTTTAAAGGAATGCCAAGGGGGTGGAGCAAAAGACCTCCCCCAGCACAGCCAAGTGCAGAACATTCCAAATACCTGGTAGCCACACACGCATGTGATCAAGCTGTCCCCTAATGCAGCTCTGCTTTGCAAAGCAAGCTCAGATCTCACTAGGAAAACTTTGTGGATCCCAACAAACATCTAAAGCCCAAGAAGTAAACAAAATGATCAGAAAGCTCCTGAGACAGAAGATTCCAAGGCTTCTCCCCAGGGCTACACAACCACTAACAGCTGCTGTAGAAGGGAGACAGCAACAGGCCAAATGACCTGCAAATCATGCCTGGAGCTTCAAAGACAGTGCTGTATGGGCTTTTCAGGGATGCGGCCATCATTGAATCACCCATGCTCCTGTAAGTCACCCCAATAAGCTCACTGATTCATTAAGCTAGATTTGGATGAAATGAAATCATTTCTTCATTCTATCATTAGTTTCCTAATGGGTTATTCACATCTCTTCAAGAAAAGTCACCTGATGCCCATGAAGCTGGAAATCAGGTATGCATTTCAGAAAGGTACAAAATTAGGAAGAAGCCATAAAAATGTCGGTGCAAAGCAACTATTCTTACTTACCTCCTTAATGTATTCCATGTAGTCCTCATCCTTACTAAATGAGCCATATTCGTTCTCTACTTGGACAGCAATAACAGGGCCACCATGGCGGTACTGAGAAGCAAACAGATGATGGTAAAAGAAAAAATCTTGCTTTGGAGCAAAAGCCTGGAGTCCAGGACTGCTAATAAAGATCCCAGAACTGATACAGTGCTTTGTCCCGGATCTGTTGGATACTGGTACCTTCATTGTCTCCAGGCATGTAGGCTCCTGAAGCTATTCTACCTTCCACAATGCTTTCTGGATATAGAACCAGTTTCCTTTCTGTTTCTCATATTCATTAGCTCTCAAACCACAAACTCACTTCCTATCTCCCTTTCCACCTAATGCATTACGTAGGCTTCCTCTCCACTCTTCCTGCCTTAGAATGAACACCCTCCATTCTCTTCCCAACCCCAATAAAATGCATCTGAGGGGTAACTCACCCCAACTTTTCTTCTCCATAGCCACCCTGCTCTTTCTGATGAAAGATGATGAGCAGGCACTTCATATAGCTCTCTCTCCTTGATGTACCATACTCTTTTCCATCTAAACTGACTGATTTCCATTATCCCATTACCATGGAAGCTGCACAGAGCCTGTGCTTGGCAAGGACTAGCAGATGCTATTGATATTTAGGAAGAAAACAGCTGACTTCATTAGTTATCAATGTTCTCAACCACAAGGAGTTTTCTGCTTTGTATTAAAAAGTATGTATTAAAAACACTCATGAGGCTGGAAATCAGGTATGCATTTTAGAAAGGTACTTCACATACTTTTGTATGCTGAAATTTGGGGATTACATAAAAATATGGTTAAAAAATGATTGTCCCCTAAAAAGGCAACTAAGTTACTATGGGCAGCATGGGAGGAATTTAATTTACCATAATTTCTTATATTTTTTAAAATTTTCCCCAACATTAACCAGTTAAAACAACAGGGGTAATTTAGAGTATTTACTGTCAGTGAGCTGATCTGTGAGCTGAGAAGATATATTAGGTGCATACAGACAACTGGAGCAACCTTTTGTGTGTGTCATGTGATGTCTTTTTAGAAGCTTCAGGGCAAAGTCACAAGGACCAATTAAGGAGTCTATGCTTAACTTGTAAGAAAGTCAGTTTAATATCCCAGAGACACTTGGAATGACTGTGGGGACCCAATTTACTCAGGGTCTGAGAATCTGAGCTTGCTTTACCCAGCAGGGCTGCATAAGGGGATGATTTGACCATGGGTGTGGTTACCAGGTGTTTGGGAGGGTCTAACTTGGCTGTTCGGTGTGCTTTGATCTAGCAAGGGGGGGGGGGGTGTCTTTAGCCCTGACCCTTGTCATTATTATAAAAAGCTCTTTGGAAGAGGCAGATGGGCCATTGGGTTTTGATCCAGGCCCTCCCGAAGCTATCCTGTGTTTCTGTCTGTCTCATCTCTGCTATCTTTCTATACAAAAGTTTCTTATCCCTCTCTCCTCCTCATAGGAACCCTTTAAAGGTGAGAGTTGGACTTCCACAAATGACCTCCTCAATGGCAAACCACAGTATTTCTCTAAAGTGAACACTGTTAGATCACAGATCTTCTAGCAGCCCCCACCCCTCAGAAATCAGGCCAAGCTCCCTTGCAGCTCTCTGAGACAGAGGATCAATAAACCATGTTGTGGCAGTCTGAGCTACAATCTTACTTTTATCTAGAGTTTTCCTGCTTTGTGACTCCTGACATACAGGCCAGGTCAAGCTAGGTCACTTAGTACAGAGCTCACCCCCAAACTCTCCAAAACACAAAACAATAAAGTCTGTCAGAATGATAAACTCCCCCTGTCCTTTGGAATTGGAGGCTCTCCCAAGATGCCATCATCCTGCCTGTGGTATGATGCCAATACTCATCTAACTTCAGTTCATGATTCTCTAACCCTGCCAATAAAGTGCATCTGAGGGGTAACTCATCCCAACTTTTCTTCTCCATAGCCACCCTGCTCTTTCTGGTGAATATGAGGGGAGACATTTCTACCTGGAGAGGAAGTATTCTGGGAACCAGATGATCAAAATACTTATCAACAGCCTCAACAAAGGCCTGGTGGGTTGTTCTCAGTTGTGACTCCGGGTAGCGCAGAAGCCAGCTAGGGACAAGAGGCAAACCATGAGTGTGTGAAACAAGAAGCAGGAAAGAAGATGGGTCTGGTCAGCTGAGCACAGCTCCTCTGCACAGAGACACCTATCGCTGGACGTCTTTCTGTCCACCTAACAACCAGCATTGGAATACTCAAGGGGCTCATGGAATCTATAGCATGTAAGCTTTTTGTACTCTCCTCAAGGACTCCAGAGACATGTGAGTCAAATAGGAAAGAGCATCTCAAGGCACTTTAGATCTTCCCAGTTCTGACAAATTGAGCTGAAGGACTGATTGTGGCAACACTCCCAAGTATTAGTTTTTTCCATGCTTCCCAGAACTCCATTCTTATTCAACGCTCTAGAATAGAACTCAATCTCTACCCTTATCATAGTCTCCACTCCTCAGGCACAGGGTCACACTTTTCTCTAAGAGTCAAGGCTTCAAGCCAAACAGTGGCTCACAGGCCAATGAACATCCTACACAGGTCACTAGGGAGGGTAAGGGCCAGGCTCCTAAGCCATTCATGGAGTGATTGGCCTCCCCAATACTCCCCAACTTAAGCTCAGGCTTTTTCTATGCATCACCTGGCTGCAGCAGATCCTTAGCTTGAAGAAAAGCTTTGTTTTGCTTTCTGACCTGAGAAACAGCAGGGCTAACCTGAGGCAGAACCTACAAGTCCCAGTGTCCTGTCAACTGAGAAGGACGACAGAAAAGGACCCTGTATTCTCACCCTAGGCTGAGAGAAGGTGTTATGATGAGAGAATAAGCCAGAATAGCAAGAAGGAAGAGAAAGGGCTGAGGTCTCAGCATGTGAAAAGGTAGCCTGCCTTCAGTCAGAGACATCTGGAACAAGCCCAGAAGTTGTCATCATGTTCCTCTAGAGCTATGGGTCCCTTTCTTTCAGCTCATGAAGAGAACACAGATCATCATTACACCTCTCCTGTGGAGCAGCGGGATGGTGATCCCTGCATTGCCAGAGCTACCCTTGCACTGGTCTTCATGGCCACATCTTCATTGTACCAGGACCCACATCTCAAGTCTGCTTCTGCAACCCAGGATGATGGCAGAACACAAACCTCCCCACCTCACTCTAGGTATCACCTGCCAGGGCAGGAAGTGCCCAGTTCAGTTCAGGACACAGCCAGTGACAATAACAATCATGCTCACTGGCTTGAAAAGTTACTTACTGTAAAGCCAAACACCTTCCTAAGCCACAGCACTTTGGGTAGCTCACCTGGGTAACCCACCTAGGTCAACCTCAGCACAGATGTATGGCCCTGGTCGAAGAATCACCCACAGCCCTACAGTTGCAGCCAGCAAAACATAGGCCCTAGAAAGGGAAACAAAGTCTGAGTGGTCCAAAGGGGAAGCTGGGCATAGAGGGAGCCCACAGACACAATAGGATATAAGATGTCCCCCATCTTCCTTCTCTTCCTCTCCCAACTGGGGTGGAGAGTGGCTTCTCCTTAGCCCAACACATCAGGGAACCCCTGCACCAGGCAGGAGACCAGAGGCCCTAGAGCTGGGTGTGTACAAGCTCCCCACATCACAACCATTTCCAGAGGCCTACTGGAGGTGTTACATTGGGTACAGGGGCTCAGTACCCAGCATCAGCATTACTAAGCTGAGGAAGCCTCAGTCCCAACTCAGACGCATTGACTCCTCCTATGGTCTGGCAACATCTGGTGTCTTAGGCCCCTTGTTTCCATGAAAAGGAGGGTCAGAAGATGCAGGATGGCAGGTCATGGCTAAGGAATGCCCAGATTCTAGTGTAGACCCTTTCCCTCTTGAGAACAAGACTTCAGAGCTGAGACACACTGAGTGCTCCTCTTAAATATCAAGTATCCACCTCCCCAGCTGCATGCTTGCTTGGGTCAGCTCACAGAAGCAGAAAGACCACATACTCCAGGTCTAGGTTCTCAGAGAAGTCAAATTTCCCCCTCTCTTGCTCATGGAGGTTCCATGGGATGTAGCTGGAAGAGAGGACAAAGAGGTACAATAAACATCATATTTCCCCCTATTCATACAGTGTACCAAGCCCTAGTGTCTCTCTATATTGCATCAAGTTGAAGTTTCTCATGAAAATTAACTTCTGCTACACAGACTTAACCATCTTTTCCCTATTATCCAACTATGTATGTTTCAAGATATCGATTATCTTAGGTTTTCATAGATTTATATATGTTCTCCCACAGCCCCACTCCTTTAAATAACTATCAAAAATTATAAACAGAGTGGAAAACACAACAAAAGTATGTATGATTCTCAATAATTATTACTAAGAATTAATTAAAATAAAAATAGTCAGTTTCTATAAGCAAGTAAGATAAAGGACAGTGCCACCTCTCAAGCTCAGGAAGGAAAGAGGAAGCCAGGGCCAACATCCACAGGGCGAAAGTTCCCCTGTGTCAAAGGACATGTGTTTTGTTCGGATTGTGGGACTTTGTGTATGTCAATGACACAGTTTGGAGCGTAGGGCTCCTAACATCCTGTTTCCCACAAATTCTGATTTTTGAAACATGCAGTTTTTGTGCAGTGAGAGATTTGTGGTGATAAAAGTGTTATATGATAATGGAACTGGCTGCATTTAGGTGGAGGAATGAATATGCTGGTCTGTTAAAAAGACTATCCATAGCAACATTCATAGTTATAATTTGTGAGAACAGAATGAAAATTATGAACGCTACTTATCAGTGACTTTAAGGAAAAAGTATAGGAAAATAAAAATAAAAAATATACAGATAAGGTAAAATTGCTCCTCCAACTACTAGCAGGCAAATCAATTCTAAATTTGCAAATCAAGAGTAAATGTGGCCTGAAATAAAAATGGAAAAGAAGGATCCACCTGGCAAACACACTATCATGACTTTCTATCCTCTTAGTAGCATAGCATTGAGTAAAGAAGAAACTGGCTGAGAGAGGAGATGGAAAAAGCAGCTCCAACCAGAGTTAGAGGATTGAAAGTCATAAGGAACAAGATAATGAACAGCAAAGGAGTGATACACAGGAAGAGATTAGGAAAGGAAAAGCGGCCCACCTGCACAACACAATGCACAACTTTGGTAAGCACAGGACAGAAAAGTGGGAAATGTTTCGTCTGAGTGAATCCAAAAATAGAAGGGTAAGGAAAAGACATAGACAAATGGGATACATTCAGGAAAAAGAGAAGACATGATTTCATAATCACCAAAGGTCCCCAAAGCATCACCTCATAGCCATAGATTACATCATAAGATCTTACAGGTAAATCTTAATAATTCACTGTGAGGGTAAATTTGTATAAACCATTTTCAATGAGTAGAAAAAGATTAACTCTGTGACCTTACTCATAGGACTGAGATGATGACTGGACGGAGGCACACATAAAATTTAAATCAATTTCCCTTATCACTGTAGATGAACGTATTTGTAACATGCCACTACCAAACTGTGTCTACCAATCAGTTCATGCATGGACAACTGTGTGTGTCTTACAACTAGAGTTCATTCAAGGACTGTAAGATGACTGAACATCAGCAGAACTGTCAATGCAAATCACCACTTCAAAAGAAGAGTGGGAAAATCAGACTATGCCACTCGTAGATAGCTCTTAAGAAAACCCAAGAGGGACGCGGACCGATCGAGCGCACCGACCATGGCCTCCAAGTGTCCCAAGTGGGACAAGACCGTGTACTTTGCCTAGAAGGTTAGTTCCCTGGGCAAGGACTGGCAGAAGTTCTGTCTCAAGTGTGAGCGCTGCAACAAGACACTGAACTCTGGGGGCCATGCTGAGCACGATGGGAAACCCTTCTGCCACAAACCGTGCTATGCCACACTGTTTGGACCCAAAGGCATGAATATAAGGGGTGCTGGTTCCTACATCTATGAGAAGCCTCTGACTGAGGGCCCTCGGTCACTGGCCCCATTGAGGTCCCTGTGGTGCGAACCGAAGAGCAGAAGACCAGCGGACCCCCCAAAGGTCCCAGCAAAGCCTCTAGTGTCACCACATTCACTGGGGAGCCCAACATGTGTCCTCACTGCAACAAGAGGGTGTACTTTGCTGAGAAGGTGACCTCTCTAGGCAAGGATTGGCACCAGCCTTGCCTGTGCTGTGAGTGCTGCTCCAAGACGCTGACCCCCGGAGGGCATGCTGAGCATGATGGCCAGCCCTGCTGCCACAAGCCTTGCTATGGAATTCTCTTTGGACCCAAGGGAGTGAATACCGGTGCTGTGGGCAGCTACATCTATGACAAGGACCCTGAAGGCACAGTTCAGCCTTAGATCTGCAGATGCTGTTCTCTGGGTCCCCTACTCGACCCTGAGGGAAAGTGACCTGCTGCCTAGTCCTGCCTCAGCGTGTCTTGCCTGCAAACCCCAGGGCCTATGTGGTGGAGGAGGAAGCCTCCTGGGTAGTCTCCAGAACAGCCCAGAATTGCAGCCCTGTTTCTGTGTGTCACCTCGGCTTGTCCTGTGTTACCCACTGCCCACTTTGTGTCTGTGTGCCTCCATAGCCTCTTGTCCTGTGCCCCTGTGCCCAGCATCCTCTCTGTCCCTGTGTCCCCATGTCCCTGACAGCTTTCTGAGGTGGCTGCCCTATGATATCCCTGTGGCCCACACCTGCCCACCAGTATTATCTATGCTCTGCTTGCCGGTGATGGCCATGAGCTCACAGCATTTCCAGGGTGGCAGCCCCCCTGTAAGGAGCCCTCTGCTGGTTCCCACACTACGCCCTACCTACCCCTCATGTGGTTCACAGCTATGGAGACTTTTGCTGTCAATAAATGGTTTGGTTTGAGGATAAAAAAAAGAAAGAAAGAAAGAAAGGAAGGAAGGAAGGAAGGAAGGAAGGAAGGAAGAAAGGAAGAAAGAAAGAAAGAAAGAAAGAAAGAAAGAAAGAAAGAAAGAAAGAAAGAAAGAAACAAACAAACCCAAGAATTATAGGCTGGGAATACAATTCAGTGGTCAATTGCTTGCCTAATGTGTGCAAGATTTTTATCAACTGTGCTGCAAAACCTAGGAAAAAAAACTCTTTCTAACTAAATTATTGGCACATTAAGTGAGCCACTGATACGTTCACTGCCTCTCGGCTTCACCTTTTCTTTGGTTGATTTTGGTGATAGGTGTTAAGCTCTGCCACCAAAGGGTGGTGGAGGACATACAAAGGAAGGATCTTGATGATGCTCAAGCAGTCTTGGATTCATGTGGTCCTGCAGGATGGATGGCAACTGAGAGGTTTTCTTTTTTAAAAACCACGCAGTATAATATAGCCCATGACAACTAATGAAGAACTAGGAAGGCAATGTCAAGCTAAGTGTCCTCACATTTATATAATTAGTATTTATTGCAGATGTAAAACATTATCTACTACATTGCATTTTGCTGAAACTTTATGTGCTCTTTCTCTCTCCATACATTAGATACCGTGTTTCATAGGACCACATTTATTTTTTTTATTGATTTTTCTTAATAAAACTCCATGAGTTGACCATGCAATTAACAGACTTCTCTAATTAACCAAAAATGTAATCAAGAAGTAGAAAACCCAGAAGAAGAAGAGGAAGAGGAAGAAAGGGAAGGAGGGAGGAAAGGAAGGGAGGAGGGAAGGAAGGAAGGAAGGAAGGAAGGAAGGAGGGAAGGAAGGAAGGAAGGAAGGAAGGAAGGAAGGAAGGAGGAAAAGAAGGAAGGGAGAAAGGGAGAGAGGGAAGGAAAGAGGGAGGGAGGGAGGGAGGGAGGGAGGGAGGGAGGGAGGGAGAGAACTCATTAACAGTCTTACCTATGAAACCTGCAGGTTCCAATAATGACCAGCCTGGCAAGATGTGCCCATTGACCCAATAATAGCATGAATATTAAGGGGTAACCAACTGCTTTTTTTATTGGATTTGAGCCTACTCCACAGGAGGTAAACCATGCCTTCTACTATAAACCTGGGCCACTGGCTAGGAAGGGCATGGGCCACAGAGAAGAAACTACTACTATCAGTCTGCTAAATGGAAAGATGGTCTTTTTGTTTTGTTTGGGGTTTTTTGTTTGTTTATTTTCCTCTTATTGAAAATAGATTCTTCTCACATATATATCCTGATTACAGTTTACTTTCCCTCTACTCCTCCCAGTTCCTCCCCAAATCCCATCAGCATTCACTCCCTTTCCATCTCTCATTAGAAAAGAATAGCCTTCTTAAGAGATAATAAAATATAACAAAATAAAATATAATAAGATAAAACAAAAACTATCACATCAAAGCTGGCCAGACAAACCAACAGAAGGAAACGAGCCCAAGTGAAGAATCAGAGACCCACTCATTTGTATATTCAGGAATCCCATAAAGACACTGACCTGGAAGACATACCAATAAATATAATAAAGTTAACTCTAAATAGATTTCTATCCATAGATTAGTGCTGCTCTCGGCCTTCCTCGGAGAAATGTCAAATAGCAGCAGCTGATTAAAGTGCTGTGGAGAAGGATTGCTGAAGTGTTCAATCTAACAGTCTGCTTGTGTCAGCCTGCCAAGGAAATATCACCAAAGACAAGGAGGAAAAAATAGACAAGTCAAAGGATGGCAAGGCATGCTTTGAATGATATTCTCTGGACATGACATGGCTGTTGTGGTCATGATCCCACTAGGGCTGTGGTCACCTGTAAAGATCTTCATAGGTATGGACCTGTCAACATGTCATCATGGAAGAAGGGAGGGTTTATGAGCTCCCCAGGGACTACAGATAGGCTAGGGGAAGGAAGGGACATCACCTCCTTTAGCGGTGTGGCCACTGATAGGTTGCCCAGACCCCAGAAAATAACTTCCCATTCATGCTCATGCAAGAAACCCTAACTAAACTGAGTCTGTGAAAATAGACATGAAAATAGAAAGAGAATTTGTTGGAAAGAAGGCTTTCAGTGGGAAGCTGGGATGTAATGGAAGGTGAAAATGACCAAAATTCACTGTGTACATGGATGAGACTGTCAAGGAGTAGAACAAACAACAAAGACTATGCAGCTATTATAGAAGTTTCAGGCTAAGATCTTTTTGTGTCCATGACCATGGGAGAGCTGTCCCCATTTCTCATCTGCCAGACCAGCTCTACAGCTGCCCAGACCCAGACCCAAGGTTATGACTTGGCCTGCCCCAACATCCACTTCATCTATGATCTGCTGGAGCATGTCCCACAGACTCAAAGCAACAGGAACAACACAGGGTGCCAGCAGGATGTCCAGGAAGAGCCCTAGTGAGTGCCCAGCAGCAAACGGTGTAGTGGCGACCAGGGTTCTCAAACAAGACCAAGGACTCTTTGCAAGGAACACTTGCAACTAGAGATGTCTGGACAAAGGGGTGTGCGGCGTAAGTTGTTCAGCCACACTACAGCTTCCTCGATGAGATTTTTAATTCCTTCTCTTTTTTATATCTTACTCATTTTATTTTCTTCCTTTTTTCTCTTGAATTTTGTTTTATTTGTGTGTGTGTGTGCAGGAGCAGAAGGCAAAGCAACAGGGAATGAATGGGATCAAGATACCTAATGTAGAAACATTAGAATAAATTAATAAATTTTTTAAAAAGATCTTTCTGTTTCCATCATTAAAAATAAAAAAATATTCAAATATGTATCCAGTAAATGACCCAATGACACTTGCTGAAACAGCACCCATACTCTATCAACTTTATCCAAGGCTTCAATCACAAAAGAAACTATGTATGTTGTTTAAGGGACAACTGGACACAATGTCCAAGGACCCGTTGGAAATGGCTAGTCCAGAGCTAAGTGTTCATGCTGTGTTCTCAAAAACAGGACCCTGACT
This sequence comes from Onychomys torridus, assembly GCF_903995425.1. NCBI lineage: Eukaryota > Metazoa > Chordata > Mammalia > Rodentia > Cricetidae > Onychomys > Onychomys torridus. The sequence goes on from NC_050449.1 coordinate 21,556,223, forward strand.
TTGCCAGCCTGCAACTCTGCCAGGAGCCCCGTAGGCTACATAGGTCATGAAGGCAAAAGGGAGGCACTCACGTGGTGACAGTGTTGAAGCCGCAGGCCCGAAGCTTCAGCAATCGGTCCTTCCAATACTCCCTGGGCACACGGAAATAGTGGATGGAGCCTCCAACGATCATGAACTTGTGACCTCCCAGGGTGAAGTAGGCTTTGCCCTGAGCATTGTTTTCAGTGCTAAGTCCCACAGATCTGTCCTTCAGCTTGAAAGGGGTCAGACGAGACCAGCTAAACCTGGATTGGAGGAAAAAGAGAAAAGGGGTACCTAGAGGCCGCTGCAGACCTCCGGGTCAATGACACTCATGTTAGAAGGACACACTGGACCACTTGTGCTGCTTACTCTTCCCCAGGAAAAAAGACAGAGCTCCCCACTCCCTGCTCGCACCAACCTGGCAGGAGATGGTTTCAACATGCCATATGTGAAGTCACAGCGAGGAGCAAGGCCTGATAAGACAAGTGGCAGAAAGAAGATGGCCATTGTCCTCTTCCACGAAAGACACTTGCTGCAAAGAGAAGACACAATGACAAGGGGAACAGGACTAGGACGCTGATCCAGACCCTTCTAGAGGCCCATGGCAAAGGACACCCATCACAGGCAGGTGTCCTCCCAGGAAACCCAGTGTAAGGGAGGCTGCAGCTCCATACAAGTCCACAAACTCCAGGGCTCCCACAAATCCTCCCCCCGCCCTCCCGTGGGACTTGAAACTCAGGTCACACCACAACAGGACAAGGCTGGGCACTTGGGGGTAAGGGATTCAGTACTCTCCATGTACAGGGTCCAGGGAAGACACAACCAAAGCACCTCCTCACCATCCACAGCTGCACTGTCATGCCCAGAGGCAACATGCTCACCTAAGCAGGGTAGGGTAGAAGGGGACCTGCAGAGAAAAGAGCTGGGACAGAGAAACCTGAAAAGGGCATCCAGGTACTAGACTTGCAAGCGACTGACTGGTTGACCTCCAGAAAACGGTGTGGGCAGTCTAGAGGCCTCCAGGTGAGCACCCTCAGGATGATGGGGGTTGGGGAGTTCAGGAAGGGCATGTGCCTCGAAGGGCTGGCAGGGCTGGGGTCTTCGACTCTGACAACACCAAGGGAAGCAGAAAGGTCACCTGAGGTACGCCATCGCTGGAAATCAGGGAGCAGAGGTCCGTGCAACTCCTACTCTCTTGGGTGCCTCAGAAACACGACCTTCAGTCAGGGCTTATGGCTGCCAGGCCTGACCCAGGCTCCATTCAGTGCTAGTGACTGGATGAAATGCGTCAAGAGTTGGGGGCGGGTCCCAGAATCTTGACACCACAGTCCCACCCAGGCCAGCAGCCACTACAGCCAGTGACAGGTTCAGGATCTTCCTGGACAGTACCCACGGACAGCTATTGGCTCTGGACACTGCGTAATCAGAGCCTACAAGCTGTTCTGGCTCCCTTAGCACCCGAATGCTTCTCCTCACTGGGAATAAAATGGGAGGATCATCAGGGTTATCTTGTCAGCCTTGGCTTTCTCACACTGCGTCTACAGCCAGCTGGCTGACAACACAGAGAGAGATCAGAGAGAGGAGGGAGAATGGAAGACTCCTTCAGGAAATTCACAGAGCTCATACCTCATTGCGGAAAGTGATATGTTACAAAATTAATATACCAAAATCAACACCCTTACTATGTACCAAGAAAGACTGAGAAAGAAATCAGGGAAACAAGCCCATTCCCAATAGCCCTTTTTTAAAAAAAAACAAATAACTTGGTTCACCTAACCAAAAGGTGAATGATGTAATATTTTATTAAATTCCCCTTCAGGCTGCTCTTTCCCTGTCTCCTCCCGTCACTCAATGATAGGAACATTGGATCCTCTGTCATTTCCCATGGGCTTCTGTGTTTCTGGGGTTTTATTTGTTTATTCCCACTGTGTTTTCAGGTTTTATGAATTCTTTTGCTCTTTCAGTACACACATTCTTTCTTCTGTCCACTCCAGACCATATGCTGTTAGTTATAACAAGTCTAGAAAAATAACACAAAAAAATATGATTTTTAAAAATGTCCAGCACCCAAATAAAACTATCCAGAAAGAAAGAAGAAGAGGAGGAGCCAGGCCTGGTGACACACACCTGTAATACCTGTTGGTGGCTACAGGGCCAGATTCTGGAGGGGGAAACCATCTAACCTGCAAATCAAGAAACACAGAAGAGCATAACACATAGCTGTATGAAAAAGCCCAGGGGGTGAGGACAGGTGAGCCCTGCACTCTGGCTTCTCTTTCCTACCCAGTCCCTACCAGCTGGCTCAAAGCCTTGCCCATGTTCACAGTGGCATAACTCTCTTGGATAGTTCAGTATCCTCACCCTCACAGAGCTCTTCTCCAAGACCATGATACTCTAAACAGAAGCGACTGTGATCTTCTTGCACAGCCAACACCTTGGACGTTTCCTTGACAGCACCTCTCTGATGTTACACTGTTTACTTGTCTACTCACTTCTTGCGGGTGGGGGGGATTGTTTGTTTTATTTTGTTTTGCCCTTTGCCACCATAAGATAAGGTTTAGATAGGCAAATTCTCATTGCATTTAAAAAATGTATTTCCTGAATTCAGGGTTTAACTCAATGGTAGAGTGTATGCTTAACATATATGAGGCCCTGAGTTCAGTTCTCAGCACTGAAAAGGTATAGAAATTCCTTTCTTAGACATCACAAAGGTTTTGTTTTTAATAATGTCATGGGCATTTCATAAAGTCAAAACAAAAGAATCTGTTGTATTATGACTAGCAAGGGTATCGGTCATTTATAGAATAACACCACAGACTGTGGTTAGTGAGGCCAGAGGTTAGGATACAGCTGATATGCACATTTCAGTTCTGTGTAGTAAACACATTCAGCACACTTTTTGGAAACAAACACAGTGAAGAGAATACACTTTCCCACAACAACCACATAAAGCTACATCTCAAGTTCAGGAATTCCGAGATTATCTTCCAGGATGGGACAGGACTTTGTTGTTCTCACTTGGTGAGCATGCCCATGATTCCATGCCCAACTCTAATCACTTCAGAAATAAAGATTAAAGGACAAATTCAAGTTTGAAGAGAAAAAAATTATCAACATTCCTTAAAATTGATGCAGTTTTGAAGGGGGGAGCTTCGGATCTTCCTCAGCAAATATGCTAAAAAATCATTTTATGGCTAAAAATAGGGATGGTCCATTAATAACTTCAGCAACATCACCCATGGGTGGTGCTCTGTACTCTTTGTGTCCTTTTAAGAACTAACTGAACATCGCCAGTATTTTCTCCTTTATCTCCACAGCAAAGGGAAACATTAATCTAGAACTTTTCATTCCCAGGACATCTAAGTTGACCTTGACACCACTTTGAATTGTGAGCCTATGTCCATACCCTTACACTGACTCCCGCAAGCACGCTACCATTGAGTCACACTCCAAACCCCATGTAAGCTGCATTTTAATTCCATGTCTTGAGCAAAACTGAACCAAAGAATTGAGATTTTTATAATATTCTGTTCCTATAAACCTGTGCTTTGGTGAGAGCAGAGACTATCAGTGTCTGCTTCATTACTGGATCTCAGCAGCTCAAGACTGCCTGGCATACACCATATTCTCAGCAAGCATCTATTGGCTAAACAAATAGTTTAGACAGCTACAAGGGAAGGGCTGACTCCTCCCAAAGTGAGTGCCCCCTGACATGTGAAACAGTGGGCTCAGCATGAGGACTCCACATATTAGGAAAGGAATTTTAGCCACAAAAAGCCAAGCGAACAGGACTGGCCACTCCTGAGACACCAAGAGCAGAGCCTGTGATCTTTTGTGAAGCTAGTTAAGCTGTATGACTCCTCTTAGACTGAGATAGAGCATGCATGATTCAGTAGAAATATTCTCAGTCTCAAGAGAGAAAAGTACAGCCAACCTAGTTCCACAAATCCAGATGGATCTCTGCCTTTGGAATGCTAGGATTAAAGGTGTGTGTGCCACCATTTTCTGGCTTCTATATCTAGTAGCTGTTCTGTTCTCAGACCCCAGATAAGTTTATTAGGGTGCACAATATGTTGGGGGACACAATATCACCACAGCTGTGTGATTTCTCATTTGAGCAACAATGTAGACTGGTGCAGCCATATCTGATGGGAATGGTAGAAGTCATAAAGCCAGCACAGCTGCTTGACAAAGATCCAGCAAAGCTGAGCCACATGATGGCCACCATGCTACCTTTGGTTTTCATCTCCACCTGTTGTATACTTGAGAGACTTTTAATATTTGCACAATATGAGGATATTGAATTGATGGAAAATTTCTTAAGACTCATTTATGCCTTCTCCCAGGAGTACTACTTCTAAGCTTCCCTAGGAAAGTCCTGAACATACTACCTCTTCCACTTTGAGGGAGAGATCCTTATCTACTTGAAGGTCTTCCTTATGCCTTGGAGGTCATGACACACATAAAGAAGCCAAAGGTCTCTTTGTGAGGCTATGAGACATTCTTGAAACATCTGTCTCTGTACTTATACAGGAACAAGATAATCAAAACAAAGTAAACTTTAAAAGGCCAACAAGACTTGGTGGGCTAGAGGAGTTGGCCACAGATCAGATTGCAAACCTCTTCCCACTATACACACGGGAAATTATGTGGCAAATATAGCAACAAAGTTAGACTATCTGAAGATACCTCTGCCCTAAACAAAGACATATATTGATGAACAAAGAATGGAGTGGAAAGATGATAAAGATTGAAATGTCAGGACCTCCCTTACTTAGAAAAGTTAGCACATGCAGAATCACTGTGATGTCACATGACCAAGGAACAACAGAATGCCAGAATTAGACTTATAGACAAATTCTATAAAGATATAAAATATAAACATAGAATTATGCAAGAATTTTGAATAATAACTGAAGTAGCTTTGGCCTGAGGATTTTTCTTGGGCACTCTTACCATTAAGAGTTAATAATACACTGCTTGGGACATGGCAATATACCTGGGCTGACTTGAAGATTTTGTTTTGGTCTAATGTCCTTGTAGCCACAAAAGCTACTAGCCTGAGAACAGGCTGTCATATACCTCAAGATTCTTAAAAACTGGGTTATAGGGTTAATGAGTTAAAATGATAACTCTGTTTATCAATGATGTCAAAACTTGAGGGAAAGTGATTGGAAATGATAACTCTGTTCTGTCATATTTATTAATAATGACTAAAAGGTGAGCAAGAGGAAGTAAAACACATGTCCAAAAAACAAAAATTATATGATCTATGTTTTGGGACAACATGAACATATCCCTGCTTACTAAATTCTATATAAATAAAGAAGTACCCTGGCTGCTAGTCAGTCAAGCTGCGAGATTCTCCCAACCACCATGGCCTGGCTCACTTCACCCCCCACCAATTCCTTACATCCTCTGCTAGGACCTGTCCACTGCCAGGGATGGCTTCCAGCAGTAGACCCAAAATGAATCAGAACGTCTAGTCCCACCACATGAGCAAGGCATGTTAGAGGCAGAGAAAAGGATGAACATGAAGAATCAAGTGAGATACGGAGACATCTGCTCAGTCACAGTTCCTGGACACCATTTTGAACTTTATTCAAATAGTTGTCTGCAGTGATTGATGGAGACTCTGACAGACACTTGTCCCAAGAGTGGGGTTATGCTGCATTTATATATATTAAGGTAGGATACATCTCATTACATGGGAAAAAATATGTAGGCCCTACTCAACATATGTACAGACACTGTCCTAGGTAAAACTGAGATCAGTTTAGCAATTTACAGAAAAACTGAAATAATACCCTGTACCTATCTGACTACAGTGGAATAAAGCTAGACATGAACATCAATAGGAAGTACAGACAATGCACAAACTTATGGGAACAGCACACTACTGAATGGTAGCTGGGCCAAGGAATAAATCAGGAAGGAAATTTAAAATTTCCTAGAATTGTATGAAAATAAAAACACAGCATAGCAAACTCTAAGGGACACAATGAAGGAAGGCTTAATGGAAGGCTTATAACACTAAGTGTCTACATCAAAAAGTTTAGAGATCACAAATTAATAACTTAATGATGTACCCTAAAGTTTTTGGGAAACAAGGGTGGATAACACCCAAAAGAAGTGGATAGGGAAAGATAATCAGGGCTGAAGTGGACATTTTTAAAGTTCAAATAATCAATGAAATGAAGAATTGGTTCTTTGAAAAGATTAATAGGATTGGAAAACCTCTAGCCACATGAACCAAAAGAGAGAGAAGATCCAAATTAAAAAAATTAGAGATGAAAAGGGAGATGTTACAACAAGCTTAGAAAATTCAGAGAATCATAAGGACAGCTTTAAATGTCTATATTCCATAAAACTGGAAAATCTAAAAGAAATTGGTGAATTTCAAGACCTAGATAAATCAAGTTGAAATAAATAATATGAATACATCTATAACATCTGATGAGATAGATGAAATTAAAGATCTCTCCATTATAATCTGGAGAGATTGCTCAATGGTTAAAGCAGATGCTGTTCATCCAGAAAACCCACATTCAGTGCCCAGCACCCATGTCAGGTGGAACACAACCACCTCTAATGTCAGCTCCAGGGGCATGTTACACCTTTGGCATCCTTGGCACAGGTACCCATAGGCACATATCCATACACAGACCCATAGATGTATAGTTAAAAACAATAAAGTAATTTTTTAAAATCTCTCAACTAAAAATAGCCCAGGGCCAGAAAGATTCAGTACAGAATTCTAGCAGACCTTCAAAGGAGAATTAACATCAGTCCTCCTCAGACATTCTATAAAAAACAGAATGGAGGAACACTTCCAAATTCTTCTTACAGATGTAGTATTATCCTGATACCAAAATTAAACAAAGACAAAAAAAAAAGAAAAGTATAGGCTATAATCTCTGAGGAACATGGATTTAAAAAAAAAAACTGAATAAAATACCTGCAAACTGAATTGAAGAACACAGCAAAAACATGATTCACCCCAGAGATATAGGGATGATTCAAAATATGTAAATCAATAAATGTTATCTACTAAATAAATATACTCAAAGACAGAAACCTCACCAGATATAGAAAAGGCCTTTGACAAAATCCTAAATCCCTTCATGATAAAAGTTCTACTACATCTAGGCATCTTAACATAATGGCAATATACAGCAAGCCCACAGGCAACATCTTGCCAAACTGAGAAAAACCCAAAGCATTCCACTAAAATCAGGAACAAAATAAAGAAACAGCCTGTTCACCATAGTCCTTGAAGTCTCAGCTAGAGCAATAGGACAAGCAAAGGCAATAAGTGGAATACAAATGGGAAAGGAAGGAGTCAAAATACCCTTATTTGTTTATTTTATACATAAAAGACCCTAAATATTCCATCAGAAAATTCCTACAACAGATAAACACTCATCAAAGTAGCAGGATACAAGTTGACATGCAAAAAATCAGTAGCTTTGTTATACAGAAATGAAAAACACTCAGAAAAAAAAAAAGAGGGGACAATACCATTCACAAGAGCCTCAAAAAATTCCTTGGAATAAATCTAATCGAAGAAGTGAAAGATTTATACAATAAAAACTTTAAGACTCTGAAAAAGAAATTGAACAAGATATCAGAATATGGAAACACCTCCCCTGCTAATGGGTTATTAGGATTAATATTGTAAAAATGGTCCAAAGATTCAATGCAATCACTACCAAAATGTCAACACAACTCTGCACAGAAATGGAAAATATAATCTTTAATTTCATGAGAAAGCATAAAAGACCCAGGATAGCTAAAAATGTCCTGAACAATAAAAACATCTAGAGGTATCACTATCCCATATTTCAAGTTACATTACAGAACTATAGTAATAAAACACCATGGTACTGGCATAAAACCAGACCCATTGATTAAGAGGCTGGAACTGAGGACCAACCTCATAAGCACTTCCATAGTAAGCTGGGCTCTACCACACCAACCATTCATCAAGTGTCCCACAGGCTTGCTTGCTTACAGGCCAATCTAATAAAAGCATTTTCTCAGTTGAGGTTCTCTTCCCAGATAACCTAGCTGTGTTAAGTTGACAAGAAAATTAAGCAGCACAACAGGCAATTGATAGCTTCCAGGAGAGGATGAGTCTTTTTTTTTTTTTTTTTTGAGTACTGCCCCTGGTAAATAAATAGACCACACTCTGATAGAAGGCCACAAATCTGAGAATATATGGCCAGAACTCAGTGGACTTGTTGGGTAAAAGAAAAAGAGGATGTCTGGAAGGAGTTGGGGACGAGGTGAATATAATCAAGACACATTGTACAAAATTCTCAAAGAATTCATTTAAACAATTTTATGAAAAACAAAAACAAAACCTTGGGTCAGATTTCTGCACAATCCTGCATGATAGCACGTTAGCCATTTAACAAATATGTCTCTAAAGCTGCTTTCTCTCTTCTCTCAAGACTGAAGACACAGAGAAAAGCAATCAAACTATTTTCAGGATTTGCAGAGATGTTATAATCCACAGCTTGTCCTGTTCCAGGCACTGCCCTAAGCCTGGCAGGCATAGTAGCCCTATAATGAGAAGGTCTCACCTACAAGCAGAAGGAAGGGATCATCTCATAGGAACGAAATCACTGTCAAGGTCAGCTCCCCCAGCACCTTGCAGATCTAGAACTCTTCGCCAAGCGCGGTTTGGCCAGCCCTGCAGACTGTGTTGTGTTTATCCCACTTTGCTGTGTGGTCTCCCGGTGCTCTCAAATATCAAGGCACATTTCAAATACATTGGTGGAACCATCAGAGAGGCATTTATAGCAAAATGGAGGAAATTTTTCTACAGGTCTCAGATGCTATCTGATAACATTCTTAGTTTAGGGGTTAGTAGAGGCTAATGGCCAGTTAAGTTAATAGATTCAAAAAAGTTTTTACCTATTAGCCACATGATGATAGTTCCAACACAGAGCTAGGAAAGGAATGGATATTCAGAGGGCTAAAGCTAACCCTTGGGTAATTAGCCTCTGGACCTGCAACATTCCAACCTCTTCACATCACTGCAGTTCTATCTGTCAATCAGTCTTTGCTGACACAGCTTCTTTCTAGGGCTTCTCATTGACATATCCATCTCTTTGCGTATATCATAGCCTTAAAATACTACATTTATCAGTGTACATTAAGAATATGCCTATGGCTGGAGAGGTGGCTAGGTAGTTAAAAACACTGGCTGCTCTTCCCGAGAACCTACATTGAATTCCCAGCACCCACATGGTAGGTAAGAACCATCTGTAACTAGGGATCCAATGACCTCTTCTGAGTTCTATAGGCACTATATATGTGTGGTACATAGACGTATAACACAGCCAAGATACCCAAACACATAAAAATAAATAAGTAATAACAATAATAAAAGGGTCTTTTTTAAAAGGCAGAATATTTTTACAATCTGAAAAGAAACAAGAGTATAAGATCTTTAAAAGAAAGAAAACTCTTGTAAAAGAAACATAAAAATTAAACTAATAAGGGTACATTTAATATACATTATTTAGAGCTATTTTGATTAACAAAGAATCTGTAAGCCCTTTTATATTTGTTACCCTTGACTATAAAAAAAATGAAATAATTTTTTTTAGAAAATCTGTTTTGGAAGAAAATCTTTATCAATGCCACTTTAGCTAGTATAAAAATGTGAAGCTTAATAAAATGTTTATCTTATAGTTCAATGAATGTCATTTAAAACACACAAGTAGCATTTAAAGGGGGCTGGAGTAACGGCTCAATGGTTGAGAGCACCTGCCCAGGTTGGATCCCCAGCACCCTCTCTCTGCTCCTTTTCATCTTCTTTCAGATCTCAGTAGTTAACACTGAGAAGGAAGGCAGTGTCCAGCTGCAGAGGGTGTGGAGTGGGGTCCCATCTGTAGCTTATGAAGCTTTGTCTGGGTGTCAGTAACTGACTGGCAGACAGAATGATGCCCGGAAGAGCCTGTCCTTCCTGGAATGAGAGCTTCAGATTGGTAGATTTTCTGAAATGTTGATTATCCTTTTGAGAAATAGGGTGGGATTTTCATTCTTTTTCTTTGATTAAGCTTCCTTTTATCTTCCTCCAGCTCCTCTGTTTCCCCGAAGTACAATGAGTTCTTGGGCCATGATGTCCTGTGCATAAGGCATTTGGAACATTCTCCTAGTTTTCTACAAAATAGAACCAGCTGTGGAATGGTGCTCTGGGACTTCAATCTGTAACAAATTGATTAACTTAAAACAGTGGAAAGAAAAGATGAATAAATCAAGTGTCTTTACTTGTGTTTCAGATACAGAGTCCTGGGCTTTCAATGCAATATAGTTATTAGAATAAGACAAAAAAAGGAATCTTCAGGTGAAAAACAAAACATGAAAAGCCATTTGTGTGAAGCATATTTTCAGTAAATAAATAAGTAAATAAATGGTTATCTTAGAGTTTCTATTGCTAAGACACTGACCAAAAGCAATGTGGGAAGGAAAGAGTTTACGTCTCTCACACTTCCAAATCATAGTCCATTATCAAAGGAAGTCGGGGCAGAAACTCAAGGAGAAGAACCTGGAGGCAGGAACTGAAGCAGAAGCCATGGAGGAACGCTGTACACTGGCTTGCTCACCCTGCTTTCTTACACCATTCAGGTCCATGGGCCCAGGAGTGACGCCATTCCCAGTAGGGCTGGCCCTCCCCTATCAACCATTAATCAATAAAATACCCTATGGAGTTGCCTACAAGCAGTCTGATAAAGGCATTTTTTCAACTGAGGTTCCTCTTCCCAAATAATTCCAACTTACATCAAATTGGCCAAAAATAAAAATAAAAAAATAAAATAAAACAAACAAACAAACAAAAAACACTAGTAAGGATAAAGATAAAAGAAAATAAGAGAAATGCATGGTAGTAAAGGACTTTAAACGTGATTAAAGGATTGTTCCCAAGTAGAAATTTTAAAAGTGAAAGTAAAAAAAAAAGAAATCTTGGGCCACTCTTGTGGGCACCAGCCGAGCAGGAGGACCTGCTTCCTGCCTCTAAAGGAGAGGGATCCAGTGGCTTCTGCCAGCCAGCTATCAGCCTTGCCTCCCCACCTACAGTGTGCTCTAGCTGAGTGGGGAGCCCAGGTTTTCTGGATGAAAGTTGCCCCCTGGATGTGACCTCTCAGAGATGGAAGTGATTCTTTTCCCAGAAGGCACCACATGCTATGTGGTCCTCCAAAGTGGCCAGTTCCAGTGGTCAGTGGCATTCTTTGAGGACACTTGGAAGGACAAGGCAAGGGCTTGTGTGCATTTGGATCTTCTCCCAGCCCAGGTCTCAGTGCATGCTGGGAGAGTGTGACCTCATCCTTTAGTCAAGTGTCTGCTAGAGAAGGAGGCTGGCAGAAACAGAAAATCAGAAGATTGTGCTGCCACACTTTAAAGCTGACTCTGAGGTATTAATGGTCCTTGAGGATTTGAGTGTCTATCTATTCCAAAAGTGTACTTGCACGGATCCTGCTCAATAACCCGACCCAAGGACAGAAAATAATAAGTCATGTCAGGGGACGATGCTACTGGCTAATGAGAGTGAAGAGGGGTAAAGAGTTCCAGAAAGATGATTACAGAGGAAGGCTTCACAGATGCCAGTGTGATGGACTGCTCCATGGTCTCTGAGCAACTTCCAGCTTGCCAAGGATGCATGAACACACACATTCCAGACCAAAGGAAATTTAGGAGTCTTTTAGCTGCTACTGGAAACGGAGGTCCACTAGGGGCCCTCTCAAACTATGTGGATGTCAAATTACTGTTCCCACCTGAGATCAGAAGACAAAAAGGCGCAGTCTATGTCCACTGTTCAGGAAACAGTGCCATGAAAATTCTTACCTTAATTCCCACCAAAGGATTCACACTGGTGAGTAACTGTCTGGCTGTGGGAAAAGACTCAGTCCTAAAACAAATCTTGATCAATACAAGGGAACCCAGACAGAGCCCGACTCCTGTCTTCACCGTGGGAAGAACTTGTTTCAGCATCCTCAGGAAAATCACCAGAATATGAAAAAAAAAAGCTTCTCAAACATGGAAATAAAGTGTGAGCTTCATCTGCAGAGTCACGAGGTTGAGAGATCATGAAGTTGGGGTGAGGGTGGGTGGAGATTTGCTCAGTTGTTTAACTGTACTCAGTGTGAGAGAACTGATCTGCATAGAGGACCCGGATGCAGAAATGAAATCAGGAAAAGTCCTGCTTCGGCCTGAAACATTTCATAAGGAATTCCAAATCCCCAGGCTACCTTACAAGATACAGAAACATGAAAACTTTATTAATAGACATCTTAGCTGAAACCTTGGAGTTCTAGAAATTTCCCAAGGAAGGAAATATCTCCAAGGGCTAGATCTCACTTGACATCTGGGGCTTTTGGACTAACAAGCTTTCTTGGTGAAGTTGTACAAGCTGGAGGTAAAGAACCCTATGTCTTGTCTACCTCCCATCTCTCACAGCTTAAGGTAGATACAGTCTGTATTTGGCAGGGTGCTGTTTCTGTAGACAGGCCCCCACTCCTAGAGTACAACATATCGATAAGGTCAAAGAGAAAATACACTTGTAGATAATTGTATCAAAATGGGAAAGCGGGAGCCAATAATCCAGCAAGCAGCTTTGTTACAGAGGAAGACTCCTGAGGACTTGACAGGTCTTGGCTGACTCAATCAAGGTACCCAAAGTCTGCCAAACCAGTGATGTGCTACATTCTCAGAAAGGGAACAACATGGGTTCCAAATTATTGGTTTGTTGACCAAATTATTTACCAAATACCTTAATGATAAAAAATTAGAAATAGTCTTATTGGAGCTGAGGGTATAGCTCAGTGTTGAAAAATTTGCCTGGCATGCAAAGCAGAGAAAGAGAGAGCAGAGAGAGCGGGGTGAAGGGAGAGGGAGAGAGAGGGAGAGAGAGAGAGAGAGATCTGCTGCAGCTCTAGACTTTCCAAGATAACCACTCTTATGCTTTATTTGGAGAATCTAACCAATAAACTATTTCTAATAAGGAAAACAGCGATTGAAATGGGACTATAGCTCAGTGGATAAAGTGCTTGCTGCTCAAACATGAGGACCAGAGTTCAGATTCCCAGGATACACATAAAAATTGGATGCAAGGGGTTGGGGATTTAGCTCAGTGGTAGAGCGCTTGCCTAGCAAGCGCAAGGCCCTGGGTTCGATCAGCCAGCCTAGCCAAATCAGTGAGCTGCAGATTCAGTAAAGAGATTCCATCTCCCAAAAAGGGGGTGGTGGTGGAGAACAAAAAAGGAAAACACCCGACATCTACCTCTGGCTCCCAAGAGCAAATAAGTGCGTGTGCCACAGAGGTACATGCATAAACAAACATGTATATATCACATAGATATACTCACATATACAATATACACACTGTCTTTCCTCTCTTTCTCTCTCCCCCACCAAGAGATACATACACAAGTGATTGAAATAAAATACTTAAAAATGTCCTCGTAGACAACACAAAATTCCATAAAAATTCAGGAGAATCTATTGACATCCTATTGGAAATTAATATTACTGAAAACCATGTTCCAACAGATAGCCTACAAACAACAAGCACCAGTCGTGAAACAGAATTAAGAAAGCAATAATATTTATGGTATTATAGGACTTGGAGGGTATAGACCCTGGAGGGTACCCACTGGGCTTTTCAGGTTTTTGTGTCCCTGAGCAAAGATTTGAACAGAGACACATGAGTAGTAATAGAAGAAAAGATAGTTTATTAAAGGTGATCAACATTTGAGGGTGGAAACATGTCAGAGCAAGGTAAATGTCACAAGCTCAATGGCACTAAACCAACAGAAATTATGAATGTTTATGGGTCATTTACATAGTACCTGCTTTCTCCCATTTTTGTATAGTATGGGGTTTTTTCACAAGTGCTCTGTCTGAAAGGATTTAAAAAAAAAAAAAAAGAATGTCGAAGTGGGTACCTTTCAGCAGGCCCTGCCAAGGTGTGCCACTAAGCAAACACACCACATGCAACAGAGTTAGTGCAAGAGGTTTACTGGGAAAAAGAGAGCATGAAAGAGCAAAAGGCCTGGTAGGAGTGGAGACATGAGAGAGGCAGACAAGCAGACAGAGAAACAGAACAGGGAAAAGACAGGAAGAAGAAGAGAGGCAAGAGAAGTAAGAGAGGAGCAAGAGAGAGACCTGTCTGTGCCTGGCAGGCACTTTTCAGGGGTGCACACGTCCTTGAATAGCTGATGGTGGAAAGGTACCTGGCGACAGGTGATGATGTAACTGCTGAGCCAGACTGCTATGGCCCTGGAAGCTAACACTGACTCTTGCATGTAACCCTTGACTAAGAGTTTCCAGACTTTTTGTCTGTTTGTTTCTATGTCATTGGTTCTTTCATAAAAATGATATTTTTAATGTTATTAATTCATTTTTTTATCTTATGTGTGAGTGTTTTGCTTACATGTATGTATGTGCACCAACTTGTGTGCCTGATGCCTGTGGAGGTCAGCAGAGGGTATTGGATCCCCTGAAACTGGAGTTGGGTTGTGAATCACCATGTAGGTCCTAGTCATCAAACCCTGGGTCCCCTGCAAAAGCAACAAGTGCCCTCAACCACCAAACCATCTCTCCAGCCGCAGCTAATAATTTTTTACACATATACAATGTACCTTGTTCCTATCCACCCCCATCTCCCTCCTCCTCACTCCCCTAAACACCTCTCAATGTGAAGCCTTCCCACTGCCAAGTCTTCTCTCATATGCTAATCTCGATGCCTCTCTGCCCAGGACCTGACTTTCCCAATGGTTGTTTATCAAGCAGTCAGTGAGAAGGTTTGATTGATTTTGAATAACTTAAAAACTCTTCACTCATTCTGGGATGCTTTTTTTGGGAAATGATCTATGATAGCCATAGTTTCAGTTACAAATGAGTGGGTTTACTAAGCCTGGAGCAAGCAAAAGTAAGAGAACAAGTAGCAAGTATCAGATAACAGATAATATAATCAGACTTAGCACTTACATCATCCAACAGAAATAAGTGGAGAAGGAGCGTGAGGGTAGCCAGCTGGAATGCCCGACCGAGGCCCTGGGCAGATGAGAGCATACCTTTGGGTAAGGATTCCAGGTCAAAGAATCAATAGTAAGCAGCAGATATATGGGGTGGGGGGGACTTAAATTGAGCACCTACAAAATCCAGCAGAAATGACTGGAGAAGCCCTCATGTTATGCTGCAGCTCCTAGTTGAGAAACTTCAAGGTGGTGCTGAGTGTTCTCTCCATGTGTGGGCTTCTGGTTTCTTGTTCTCACAGCAGGCATTTTATACCATGGGACAAACAATAGTGAAATGACTTGGAAATGACTCACCTTCTACCTGTTTTCAAGAACACACTCTTTTTTAATGCCTATAGCTGCTCTCTGTTCTTCTTCCTCCCCATTTCAGTCAGGGGTCAGCTGACCCTCTAGGACAAAGAGTCTTGGAGGATCATTGAATTAAACATGCTTGGATCTGAGACAAATGGGTCTTTCTTGCTCCTGGAATCCACATTTAGCAAGTGTAAACAGTGTGTGAGGATTCCCAGTATAATTCATACTTCATGGGAACACACTTGACAAGAGTCCAACATGTGTTCCTTCTCTTTTTTTTCTTAATAAGTGTGTTTACTGATCTTTGGGTGATGGAACCTGGGAGAATGGAGCCTAAAATGAGACAGACTAAAGTCTTATGTGATAGCTAACTTTATTCAGAGCATCAGACAATTTATAGCTTGAGGGTTAAGAAGAAACATGTGAGAAAAGTGTACAATCACATGGATAAGCCTCATGCAGCAGAAGCATTTTTCCACAGAGGCAGATAAACAAGTAACAACAGCCAGCTGTAATGAATAATCTGAAGTGACCTCAGACCTATCTGCTGCACCTGAGAGGGGCACGAAAGCACATTCCTAGAACATGCCAAGAACAATTGAAAAAACTGAGGTCATGAGACTCTTGTCTTGTTTTCTCACAAACACTCGTCTATTGAAACTCCATTCCCGGACCTTGTTCCAACATCAGTGCACTCAGCTCATCAGCCTGTCTACTTCCTTCTTCCTTCATCCCCTCCCAGCTTCACCTTCCCTGAAACACTTAGAACTGGTGGGCAACCTCCATTGTGGGAAGAGCAATCATCTATTCCAACATCCTTCAAGGCTTGCCATCCCACATGCTCAGGAAAGTGGGGCTGGGGATTAGGGAGCACTCAAATCCTTGACCAACCTGCCAGACAACCCCAAGCTTATGCCAGGGTCACAAAACAACTGCATCTGTGGCTACAAGAGAGGCCCTGCACTTACCCCAAGGATGAATGCCCCAGTGGTAAGAAACATGAATGCCTCTACTCCGTATATACCATGGTGACAATTGGACTTGGCCATCTACGGAGCCACGTGTTCCCAACACACCTCAAAGTACATACACTGACCACAGGCAGATGGTAATTGTGTTGGCCAAAGATGGTGACAGCCACATGAAGGATGCCAAATATTTATGGCATAAGCCACATGAGCAGCCATAATGGTTGCCATGATGGTGTTGACAAAGATAATCAACTCATGTGTCAGTCTCAGGTCCACAGTACAAACAGCCACTGTGTCTCCCAAATGCCACCAAACTCTATTTTCTTTTGCTCCTGTCCCCTTTGTATCTATCTCCATGATCTTATTTCCTCTCCCTACTGCCCAGTTTTTACCTTCCCCAAGATCCATAGGGACAGTGGGCACAGATGTCAAGATTTGGGGCTTAGGGAATGGGACCAGTGACATTAACAACATCATCTCCTGTGTTCTCCTCACACCTGAGGCAAGCTGATAGACACCCACTTCCACATGGGTCCCACACCAGGGCTCAAGGAGGGGAAGGAAGGATACATATGTGGATCAGATGCTGACTCCATTGCACAGGGATCCTGACTCCTAGCAGTTCTGTATGTCAGTCCTGCCAGAGGACTCAAAGCTCATGTCTGTCCTTCAGGCCCAGTACTTGATAGGGACAGGTATATGAAATATGAGGACCCAGCTCAGTGGTGTCCAGAGGCCAATGGATGACATTCAAGCTCTGGGACAGCCAGGCTAGATGAGATGTCAGAGAGTTGTCCAGGTACTCAGTGCCTTCACTGGAACTGGGGGGTGGGGGAAGCACAAAGATTTGCAGTCCAATACTTTGGTACTCAGTGCTCAAAGAAGGGCAACACAAAGGACTGATTCAAACTCTAGTACATTAGTGAGGGTCTCTAAAGCAGTGTTTCTCAACCTGTGGGTCACCACAACCCCTTTGGGCAGGTCAAATGGCCCTGCTCAGGTAAGACCATGAGAAAACACAGGTATTTACATAAGAGTAGCAAAATTACAGCTATGAAGTAGCAATGAATATGGCTGGAGGTCATCACAACATGAGCAATTGGATTAAAGGGTCACAGCATTAGGAAGGTTGAGAACTACTGCTCTAGAGGAACAGAACCAATGTGAAGAAAAATAATTATAAATGTACATGTGCACGTGTGTGTGTCAACTGACTGGCAGCTTTAAAAGAGTAACAATCACACCTGGACGCTGAGGACCCAGTGATTAATCAGTCCTTGATACTGATGTTTCAGTCATCACAGTAGTCCCACCATGGCTGCCTCTCTCTGGGGATGGACTACAACGTCAGTAGTCCACATGGCTGGGGTGCCTCAGAAACCCTGTTCTGGTGCTGGAAGCCTGGAAGATTCCTGGCTGGTCCCTAGTCCAGTATGAAAGCTTGGAAACGCTGGTTCTGGTAGCAGTAAAGGAATCTGCAGCCACAGCAAGAGGGCAAATTACCTCAGCAGGGAGAGGGACATTCAAAAGAGCAAACAGTGAGGTGATCTTCCTCTGTCACACCCTTTTTATCCAGACTGCCACCAGAAGGAGCTGCCACAGTCACCTGGGTCTTCTGACAATCAAGACCTTTCTTCAGGTGAAGCTTCCTTCTCAGGTGATTTTAATCTGTGGCAAGGTGACATTAAAACCAACCATAAAATCTGCATTGAAGAGTAAGCCAGAGTCAGGGATTCAAACCAGTGTTTCTAGCCCTCCTAAAGGTCCATTGCCAGGGAGGCCAACAATGGGTCCTCTTGAGGACTATATGTGCTGTCCAAGACCTTCATATATCATTTATCCCCTCAGGACCATCATGAGAAACTTTAACCCTGTTTCCTTGCACCTGCCAGCTGTGATGAAGCTTCAAAAAAATGGATTAAAAATGTGTTGTAAGAATCTAGAGAAAAAAAACTAATATTCTACCAAAAAACCATCTGGCTTCAACACAAGACAGATGATGTGGATGGAATTTTAAACTGTGACGTATTTATAGTACATGAGGGGAGCTATTTGGTCTTACCTCCTGTACTCTGGTGTGACTCCCAACATCAAGATACACAGGCATCTCGCTGTTTAGTGAAATGGTGTGTTTCACAACCGAGGGTGTTTTTCTTAAGATTACTCATTTGTTTAGGATCCATGGGCCAGTCCGTTAGGACCCAGACGTCTGTGTAAGACATTGTATGTCACGAGGTGGGTCAGGCTCCTAGAAGCTATGGCATAGTTGAGATCTTATTTTTGGCTGCATTGTCACACATGATTTGTTTCTGTGGACCTTCCTCCCTCTTCCAGTTGCCCTCTCCTTGTCCTCCCTTGTGTTGTTGGTTGTTTTTGCTCTTTGGGGAGTTCACCACCCAGCTCCCAAATAAATCACACATGGAGGCTTGCTCTTAATTATGAATGCCCAGCCATAGCTTGGCTTAGTTCCTAGCCAGCTTTCTTTAGCTTAATCCCATCTACCTTTTGCCTCTGGGCTTTTCCCGTTCTCTTACTTCTGTAAGTCTTACTCTTATTCCATGCCTTGCTGTGTAGCTAGGTGGCTGGCCCCTCCTTCTCTGGCTCCTAGATCTCCTCCCACCTCCAAGTTTTCTCCCTCTATATATTCTCTCTGCCTGTCAGCCCCACCTATCCTTTCTCTTGCCTTGCTATTGGCTGTTCAGCTCTTTATTAGACCATCAGGTGTTGTAGACAGGCACAGTAACACAGCTCCACAGAGTTACACAAGTGCAATGTAAACAAAAGTAACACACCTTAAAATAATATTCTACTACACCCTGTCCACTTCAACCCTCACCATTGCTTTTACTGCTTTTCATGATGTTGGCAAGATGGTTCAACAAGTAAAAGCATGTGCCACACAAGCCTGGCGACCTGAGTTAGCGCCCCAGGACCCATAGAAAGGTGG
The DNA here is from genome assembly GCF_903995425.1 of Onychomys torridus. Taxonomy (NCBI): domain Eukaryota; kingdom Metazoa; phylum Chordata; class Mammalia; order Rodentia; family Cricetidae; genus Onychomys; species Onychomys torridus. Next base: position 21,575,506 of record NC_050449.1, read on the forward strand.
AATGGGGAACCAAACCCACACATGCCAGGTCATCTTTACTGGATTGAATCCGGTCACTGGAGTGATTGTCTCTATGGGTCTTGAGGAGTAATAGGCACTCCAGCTGAACTAGAGCAGAATGAAAATTTTGGTTTGGGACTGGTAGAATTCTGTTCTGTATCATTATTTCATCTTTTGGTTATACTTCCCTGCTAGGTAACTATTTACACTTCAGTTGAACTGAACCATAGGGGAAGATACCTTTTGTGGGTCAGAGACTTGCAGCAAGTCAACTCCCATCAAAGAAGGAAGGTGGAGTGGTCCCGCACATGCTGGAATTGCTTTTATTCTGAGAATTTTTTCATATCTTTTCACTTTGGCCATCCCTGCCTGGTTACAGTATGTGATGGTTCTCCCCTTTATCCACAAGGCACCTGGCAAACGCTCTACCTGGGGTGTTTCCCACAAATAAAGGGTCTCTGGCTTGCAAAACAAAACCTGGTTTCACTCTGGAGCTACCTATGCTGAATGGAACCAGAATGTCCTCAGTGGGTGACTCCCAAACTGGAACTTGATCACAGATCAGTCATGACAAAAAGGGAAACTCACTGGCCTGGAGAAGGGCAAGCCCAGTGACCTATGAGTCTCTCAGATCAGGAGTCTGCCCAGGAGAGAAGTAGACATGCAATGCTACCTGTAATTCTCTACTCCTCCCTGCTAGGGCACTGGGGAGTGGTGGCAAACACTAGAGATGGGAAATCTGGCCAGGTTGGGGAGAGCTGCTTCGTACTGACAGTCATAGGCTCTGTCCCACTTCACTCCAGAAAGCCATGGCTCCCACAGAGAGGAGAGAAGGGAGTGAGCAGGAAAGCAAGAGTCCTTGCAAAGAAGGTTGAGAAAGGAAAGGCCAAGGAAGGCAAGGAGGGAGATGTCTGTACTCAGCTCACCAAGAGCCCAGAGGAGAAATGAAAGAGGAGAGATGAGTCCCCATCCTGCAAGTTCTAGTTGACCAGCAGAGGATGCTGATCACCAACATCACATCTTGTCCTGTGTGCAGCTGCCACTTGTGACTGTGCTATGTGCACCAATTGCAGGACACAGCGGAAGTTGCCTCTTTTTTAAAACAATGTTTTTATTAGTATATGAATGACACATAATAATGGGTTTTCTTATGACATTTTCATGTATGTACATAATATATTTCAGTCATATTCATCACTACTCCCCCATTACCCTCTGTTGTCCACCTCTTATTCCCTCTAATCTCTTTCTTCATTCTAATTAATCTTCCGTGTGTGTGTGTGTGTGTGTGTGTGTGTGTGTGTGTGTGTGTGTGTGTGTGTGTGTAGGGGTCAGGACCCAGGATAACCCTCCTTTCCACGACAGGATGTTGACAGGCCCCATCTTACGCATGTGATCATAATTGTTATACATTAGAGAATGCAATAGGGGCTGGAGAAATGGCTCATTAGTTAAGAGCACTTTTTGCTCTTGCAAAGGACCCTGATTCAATTCCCAACACCCATACAGTAGTTCACAACCATCTGTAGCTTTAGCTTCAGACCAACAAGAGCACTGCATGCATGTGGTGCACAGACATGCATGCAAGCAAAACACCTACACACATAAAAACAAACAAAGCGAATAAATAAATATAGCACCCACATTATGCACAGAAGTCAGCATTACACACAGAGACATACACACTTCCTCCAGTTCTTACATTCTTTCTGGCATTTCTTCTTCCTCCAGCTCTTACATTCTTTCTGGCACTTCTTCTGTGATGCTTCCTGAGCCTTCAAGGGCATGATATAGCTGCCTTATGTTTAACTGTGCATTCAACAGCCATTTACTCTCAGTGTTTTGACCAATGAGGAGTCTCTGTAGTCATTACTGAGCTTCTCTGATCAAAGCTTACAGAAATACTATTTTATGAGCTTATATATGGTTATTTAGAAGGCATCTGATGGGCACATGTCCATTTAGAACAATAACATCCATTGCTTCCCCTGGGGCCTACGACCTTTCCAGCCATGAGCTTTTGCCTGGGTTTACAGTATCAAATGTGAATTCTCTCCCATGAAGCATGCATCAAATCCCAGAAGAAAGCAGTCTGTTACCTACACTATTGCATCAGTGAGCTCCTCTTGTCTGGCTGGTTGATACTGTTGCAGATATTGCTGCATACATGTTTCACAGCTGAGTAAGATTATCGATGACAATTCTTCCTCAACAGCCTGCATAGCACCTTCCAGCACAAAGAGAACCAGCTAGCATGGAGGAAGCTTCTGGCCAAGTGCCAGTACGATTTTTGTATGCCTGGTGATCAAGACATGTAGCACCTTCAGAAAAAAGAACTTCTTGTACAGTTCTGGTGGGCATCCAACAACAATGGCCATTGTCTTGTGTATTCCTAAAGTCCTCAGTGGCCTCCCTAGCCAGCCACATGCCTGGAACTGAGCCTTTTGTTTAATAGCCTATGGCTCCTAAGAGATCTTTTACCATAACCTTGAGTGTTCAAACCCTGTGAAGCCTAGTCCATTTCTAATTCTGTGTTAGAATTCCTTAAATCTGGTTTTATATGAATATAAAATTACCAACATCCCTCTGCTGTGCACTACAGGGAAGTCAAGACTCAAAGATTCAGCTGCAGAACCCACTGATAGTGTATGATAGTTGGGATTTCATGCACATACCTCCCTCCAAATGACCACATTGGTTATGGAGGTTCCATATTAGTCCATCTACCCTTCTTCTTTCCCTAGTTCGTGGCAATGCCCTCTCAGTTGCAATCAGGAGTCACTTGGCTGTCAGTTGGATTCTCTCTCTCTCTCTCTCTCTCTCTCTCTCTCTCTCTCTCTCTCTCTCCTTTAATAATCTGTTTCTACTTAAGTACTCAATATCTCTGCTTGAATTTTTTCAATGATGATGCCAAGAACCATCAGGTCCTGTAACAGCCAGATGCAGGAAGCCATGTTGGAGCATTGTGACCCATCAATTAGCATGGCTTCTTGCTTGTGGACTCTGAAATTCCTTTTGTTACTTCACTTTAAGCAGATTCCCCTAGCACCACTGGAATCCAGATGCCTGTTCTTCCCTACAGTCATGGCAACAGGCCTCTATGTTTTCTTACTGCTTTTATTATTTCAGTAATCTTTCTGACCTTCTTGAAGCATTGAGCCCTTTTAGAAATGGATCTCTTTACTTACCTTGTATGCTCGAGGCCTTGGATTAGAGCCTAGGATTAGAAGAATTGGAAAACAAGTGTCCAAGCCACCATACCTTCCCTTTGAATCCTGCAATGGCCCTTGTCCTAATTTTGCTTTCTATGGCTGTGATAAACAGGTGACTAAAAGCAATGGGGAGGAAAGGGTTTACTTGGCTTACACTTCCACATTGTAGTCTGTCACTGAGGGAGGTCTGGGCAAGAGCTGAAGAAGAAACCTGAAGGCAGGCATTGGATCAGAGACCACAAAGGAGCACTCCTTACTAGCTTGCCAGTAACATAGAGTGGGAGACAAATAGAGAGACACAGAGACACAGAGAGAGACAGAGAGAGAGCATCTGAAAACATAGCAAGAATAGCAGGTTAAGTAGCTGAGGGGAGGGAAGCCAGTGAGCTGGAGGGAGTTTAGGTAGAGGAAGAGGTGAGATGGCTAGGATGCTTGCATGGACTTTGAAATATGTTTCGGGTACTTGTGACACTGAGGGATCCTGGAGGCCAGCATGCACTTTGGTATTCTGATAGGTGCCACAGGCAGCCATTTTTTTCCTTCTGCTAGAGATAAAGGGAATGACAAGTTCCTGAGGAACGCTGGCTTTTATCTAACATTCAGAAATTCCCCTATAGTCCAGGTTGAGCTCATCTCATTTCTAGATATTTAAACTACCTTTTGGAGTTTGGGGGAATTGGCATTTCCTTTGGACCTGTGAGCCCTCTCTCTCTAAAAGTTGCTTTTGTTGGGGCATTTTGTCACAGCAACAAGAAAAGAAACTGAGTCAGGGGCCAATCTATTGTAACTGTTCTCCAAGCTAAGCAGCTGACATCTTGGAGAGTTGAGCTGTGCCCTCTTGCAATGGTGGTCCCATATGGGCTTGATGACTGTTTATACCCCTTCATGCAGAGGAAGGGAGGGAACAAGCCCCTCCCCCGGGTGTCCAGCTGCTCCCTATCATCTGTTATATGCAACTCTGCATAACTGCCCATGGCCATTGGGCTGGGCTAGAATATATAGGCTAAGGAAGATATGGGAGGGGTGTTCCATCTATGATCTATGTGGAAGTCTTCATCTCTGCTGAGTACAGGTTTTCCAGGAGCATCCTGTTGGAGGGGAGCATCCACACCCCATAACCTTCACCAACACTCTGTAAGGAAGCCCAATAAACCCATTGGTTCCCCTAGAGTAAACTTTTTCAGAATCATGGGACCTTAGGAGAAGGAGTAGACATTGCTTATCTCTCTCCCTGGGAAGTAATTTTAGCAACACATTTACATTTGGGATGAGCCTTCCTCCATTAAAGCTTTCTAGAAATGCTCTCATTGGTGTGCCAAGTGGTGTATCTCCTAGGTGATTCTAAATTCCATCATGTTGATAGGTTAAGCACCACTGGAGTGTATGACACCATGGTATACAGTAGTCTCATAGGGAGCCAAAGTAGAAGAACACACCCCATGCTTGGCTTAAAAGAAACTCAGAGAATCCATCCACTATGTGACACATAAGAGATACTCATCCAGTACATTGAGATTCTCTGTACAGTTGATGTTGGGGTTTTCTAACACATACAAGAGAAGTGGGCCCACTTGTGATGCTGTGGGAAGGCATTCCTATTGAGCAGTATTCCTTACTGACTCAAAACACTTCCTTCTTGCTTCTGCCACCCAGATGAACCTGGAACCAAAGGAGCTTAAGACAGCATAGAGTTTAACTTAGTCTGCCCTAGGAATTCCTGAAAATAACTGAGTAACAAACCTGTGGTTACCTCATTTGTGCATTACCTCATTTTTAAAAATGACTGTATGCTAAAATCACTACTCTTGGCACTCATAATTTAAAGTATGTGCCTAGGAGAATGTGTGTAAATGTGAATTTGGAGGGGAAAACCAGTTCTTCAAGATTCTTATCATAGCCACACCTACATGAAACACAGTCAGAAGAGTTTACGCTAGAATTTGGGAGTGAGGAAAAGAAAAAGGGTAATTTTAAAACCCACCTGTCATCCACTCAGAGGCTTCCAATGTTCAGCTATGCAGACACACTAATCTAAACTGTTTCCTTCTGTCATAAAGATAATTTGTATCAGAACTCTTTTATAACACATGTAAGATTATTAACAAGTTTGTTTTCATAAACTATCAACGTATAGAGAAACAACTTAAGATTTCTTTCTTCCTGGTTCTTAACTAAGAATAAGATCATTTGGCATAAAAAAAAAATCATTTGATCATTCTAACTAGCATTTGAAATCTACGTGCAGAAAATATGAATGAATTTAAGAGAAATTTATGAGAAAAATATTAAAAGACATAAGACTTTTATTAACATTTTTGCTGAGTTAAAAGGCATTTTTGTAAAAAAGTATTTTAAAATATAAATTCATATAGAGGATTTAATATACCAGGACAAAACTAGAACCTAATTGTCTGTATTAAGGCAATGGATTTTTATTAATATATTGTTCTAGTCTTAGTGATCAGTGAAAAGGATGGGTTTAGGGGAAAAGACTTTGTATTTTGTTAAGATAGTTTCTTATATTTCCTGGTGATTTGGTCAGACTTTGACTGTCAGGAAACAGTCTTAATAAGGCTCACATAAATCTCTTTCTGCTTAAAGCCTTTCAAATGGCCACTCTATAAACAATTATTATTTTCAGGTGATTTTAGTGAATTTAATTTCTAATGTGTCTGTGACTAGAAATGTAGAGAACTATGTATCTCAGCTTTACCTAAATTATTTTCAAATTTTACAGAATTCATACTTTTGTGACTTTTTATTGGTTCTTTGTAGATTTCACATCATGCATCTTGATCCCACTTGTCTCCCTGTCCCTTCCAATCTGCCCTCTGCCCTGTAAACCTCCTCCCAAAGAGAAAACAAAAGAAAAGAAAGACTTCGTCATGGAAGCTGTAGTGTCACACAGTGAGTCATACAATATACCTTTTAATCCATACATCTTTACTTGCAAGTGTTCATTACAAAGAGTCATTTGTCTGGTTCAAGGCTTATGGTTTCTTCTCCAATATCAACACCAGACCCTCACTGGGTCCTCTTGGATATCCTCTTGTTGTTCTGTGTCATGGAGATCCTGCAACTTTGGGACTGCAGGACTGGCCCCTTGATGTGCTCCAGCAGAACATAGATGGAGTGAATGTTAGGATGGGCCAACTCATAGCCCTTGTTCTGGATCTAGATGGTTGCAGGGTTGATCACCCTGCAGGCTCTCCCTCATCCACAACACCCGGTGTGCTCTCCAGCACTGCCCAGGCTAGCTTGCCCTGTGCAGTAAACAGGAAGGGTCGGAGAGGGGCTTCTTTCTCTCTTCATCTGTTGGCCATCATTCCCAAAGGTGAAAGAGGATGAAGAGGCCCATGAGCTATGCCTTGCTGCCCAGGTGAGGTGCAGGACCTGCTCTTTTGAGTTCCCCTGTGAGGGGCAGAGCCAGTTCTGCCTAGTGTTGCAGTCAGGGAGGGGTGGGCCAACTCTGTGCAGCCCTATCCTTTCAGTTAACAGGAGCTACAGACATCCACACAGACCATGGTTGCAGCAGGGCACAGGTACTGCCAAGGCCCTTGGCAGCAGCTCAGGCTTGGACATCACCATGGCCCCTCATGGCAAACAGGTCACCCACATCAGCCTACTTCTCGCCGCCTTCACCTCTTCATATCTGCACCTCTCCACAGGACATGAACCATGCTGCCTCTCTTGCTCATTCATACCCCCATCCTGTATTTGCTCACAATGATAAAGCCCGACCACCCATATTGTCACATCCTGGCCCAGGGTGGAGAGCCCCAGGACAGTATGTGGATCTTTGTCTCCTGTTCAATCTCAAAGGCACTGGCAGGCTCCTGTTGTCTCCCCCAAGCCCATCTCTAAAACTTGCTATTTAGGCAGTTCTGTGTAAAACCTTGTCTGTACCTGTTTATCACGATATAAGCATTTTGTTATTTTTAAAGTCTGTTTTGGATCACCAGAAGTGTACCCTAAATTTGTAAAGGGTCTGATGTTTTGATATGTTTTTGAAGTTTATACACACATATGTGTGTATGTTTTTAAGTGTGTGTGTATATCCATGTATATCTATATAATATATACATACACACACACACACACACACACACACACACACACACACACACACACACACACACATACATATAATGCTGGCTAGTCTTATGTCAACTTAACAAATAAACTAGAGTTTAAAGGAAGGAACCTCAGTTGAGAAGATGCCTTCATAAGATCCAGCTGTAAGATATTTTCTTAATTAGTAATTGATGGGGGAGGTCACAGTCCATTGTCAGTGGTCCATCCCTGGGCTGGTGGTACTGAGTTCCATAAGAAAGCAGGCTGAGCAAGCCATGGAAAGCAAGCCATTAAATAGCACCCTTCCATGGCCTCTGCTTCAGGTCCTGCCTCCAGGTTCCTGCCCTGTTGGAATTTCTGTTCTGACTTCCTTCAATGAAGAACAGCAATATGGAAGTGTAAGCTGAATAAACCCTTTCATCCCCAAGTTGCTTTTTGGTCATGGCATTTCATTACAGCAATAGAAACCCTAAGACATTCATGTATAGCTTTTTTTTATATATATAGCTGTGATATTAATTGTTGCCAGCTCTTTTTAGTTTGATATATTTACATTCTTCAAGTAGAAAGACTTTTAGAATGCACAGATTAGGAGAACATCTTGCCACGCTGGTGTCCTCCAAAACAGAATTGCTAATGACCCTAACGTTTTCCAGGCTTGTGTTCGTGTACTCCTATGTATTGTGACTTTCAGTTTTAAGTGAAGGCCACTAGACATTCCTTAATGTGAATCCCAAGGAACATCTCTCTAATGAAAAAGTATTGATACCAGTAACCTAAGGAGCACCTCTAATAACAGTATGTTCTACTTTGTTTAGAAATATTTTTGTCTATACTTAAAAGACAAAATTAAACAAGAGATTTTTTTACATTGAAACAAAACATAAAATGTATTTCTGAAAAAAAAAATTAAGACAGCTTGATCATCCTGATACGGTGCTATCAATCAAAATGATTATTCTGAAATGCTGTATACTAGTAGAAGCAACTAGACTGTCTGGACCATGGCTCACCTTTCCACAGTGTCCTAACCACAGCTCTTTAAATCTTTTGTCATCCACAGTTTGGGTCCTTTTCTAAAGAATTTATAATCAAATTCATGAAAATTGACCTAATAAGCAACTATTTTTTTTCTTGTTAAGTGTGTTTTGTATTTTCTTGACGAAACTTTGTTTTCTGTTGGTATCCATAGAAACATGAGTTCTAAAAAAAATAACGTGTTATTAATGATGCGTACATGTATGTAAGTGTACCACCTGCATGCTTGTTGCCTGAGGATGACAGAAGAGAGTGTCAGATCCCCTGGAACTGGAGTTATGAATGGCTATGAGCCACCATGTGGGTGCTGGGAACTCAGCTCAGGTCCTCTTCATGGGCAACAGCTGCTCTTAGCCAATGTAACCATCTTTGCAGGCTCTGATCAGAATTCTTGGGATGCCACTTCACAGGACATACACAGTTGAATTTAAGAATGGTTCCAGGTTAGCCTCAGAGCTACTCCTCTACACCTCTTAGCTGTTTGAATTTGTTTTAAAAAGGGGGGGGGATATCAGCACTGACTTCATTGTGGGATATTTGTACACCCTGTAAAGATGTATTTGCTGTGATTGGTGTAGTAAAAAGCTGAACAGCCAATAGCTAGGTAGAAGACATAGGTGGGATTTCCAGGAAGAGAAAAGAGGAGGAGGAATCTAGGCATACAGGCAAAGCAAAGGGACATGGAGAGGAAACAGGAGGTGCAAGATGGAAGAGAAGTAAAACCACATGATAGAATGTAGATTAATAGAAATGGGTTAATTTAAGTTATAAGAGCTAGTTAGGAACAAGCCTAAGCTATCAGCTGAGTTGTCATAATTAATAAGAAGTCTCCATGTCATTATTTGGGTGCTGGCTGGCAGGCCAGAAAAAGACTCATTGCATATGGCATCTAACATGGAGGCTTGAATATCCAAACACACGGCCTGAGTAAGGTAAGAAAAGTTCTGAACAAGGAGCTGGTTGCAGGTTCCTAGTCCTGCAGTCTCTCAGGCAGGCCAGGTAAAGCATGGGGTTTTTGAAACAGGATATAATAGTATTAACTATCAACTTGAGAGGATCTACAGTCTCTTGGGAGATGAGCCTCTAGGATTTTCTTGATGCTGCTGCTAATTAATATGGGAAGACCCACCTTAACTGCAGACCACAGTGTTCTCTGGGCATAGGGTCCTGAACTGTGTAGGGTCCTGAACTGTGTACTTGGAGAATCAGTCCTAGCCCTAACATGCACTCACTGCACTCTGATCCCTGACTGTTGGATGCAGTGTGGCAGCAGCTTCAAGTTCCTGACACTTTAACATCTCTACCAGAACAAACACCAAAATAAACCCTTTCTTCACTAAGTTGCATTTGTCAGAGCAACAAGAAAAGAAATTCAGGCATAGAGTCTTATAGCCTGGTATTATAGGCATGAGCTACCATATGATGGTAACTCCTGGGAAAACACAACCTGTATTCCCTGTGCAAGCAGCCTAATTCAGCTATGGACCACAGAGCCTCTGAGGTCTAACTGGTATTTCTCTAGACTAGCCTGCTTGATATTCCTTGGTGCCATGCCAATTCATTTATGAGGGGACCGTCTCCCAAGTTCCCCTGAGTCTGTAACCTAACCCAGGGTCTGTTCACAATGCACTAGAATCTATAGTAGTTTTTAAAAAATGGGTCTTCCCTCTGACAGCCTGAGCTGGGCCCTCAAGTTCATTTACCCCAGGAACTTTGGTAACTCTCTGTGCCCTTTGATTCATCTCAGAAGAGTTGAAAATATCCTAGGAGGACCAAGTGTCAATCAGGTAGTCAACAAGGACTGTAAATCAGATGCCAAAGGAAGGATGATGGGAAGGCCCTATTGACTGGCACAGCCTCCAAGAAGCAAGCGTTTTTATCTGCATATGGAAAATCAATAATATGGCATGATCACTGGAAAAATAAAAGGAAACATCATTGCTGGTTTTTTTTTACTCTAAAACCAGAAACCATATATAATAACTGTCTGTCATTGCCTGTGGTTTCTATTTTATTTGATTTATTGGAAATATTCTCAGATTTATACTAGCAATGTTAGGTATTCTGAACATCTTCTTGCTTTGTTTTTTCCCACCATTTTATTTGCTGGTCAAAGAGCATTTTTATAGAAGAAACATGATAAGGAAAGTGTACGAGGAAAGACCATTTTGTTGTAAACAGCAGAAACAGATGAGCTAACAAGTCAAAAGACAGGTTTGCCGTCAAGTGAGGAGGTGGACTGTAGAACCCAAGCCCGGCATGGGCTAGATGCAGAGACCCACCTATGTGTCAGGACTGATGGGTTACTTCCAGCACCACTGTGGATGTGGTTCAGCTATCTATCTTCTGGCTTACATCACACTACTTGAGACTCAATGTCCTGAAAAGGAAAATCTGATTAGCTTACTGTGTACCATATGCCCATCCCAAAGAGGGTAAAACTTTGACCTATGGGGACAAGAAAGCTTGTTCACTAGGCCCATAAAGACTCTACTACAGTGAGGCAAATGATTCTATATAAGGCTATCTAGAGCTGGGGTGCAGCTCCACGACAGAGCATTTGCATGGTATACATACACAAAGTCTCAGGCTTGACTGCTAGCCCTAGGGGAGGGAGGATGTCAGAAGACAAATGGATATCTGTCTCTTGCTACCACAAAAAAAGGTTCAAGGGGAGTGGGTACCCAAAAAGCAACTGTGCCTTGGGCACAATGTAATTATTCCTTGCATTCCTTACCTATGAAAACTGGTTAAAGGGCACTAGCAAGGGTACCTGGGAGATATCTAATATGAAAGCTTGTGAAAGAGCCATATGGAGAAGATTAGTTTTAGAACAGAAATGGAAGATGCTAAGATTGACTCACACTGAGACTGGAATCCTGGAAACATGGTCAGAAAGGGAGACTGAGAGAATCAGGATGAGGCTGCAGAAGGATGGGGTCGGTTATATCGTCTTAAAATGGGAGGGATGAATGGGGCTATGATGAGCATCATAGACAGTCCTTCTATAGTACAGGGGCTAAAGATGGTCCCCAGCGCTGAAATGGCCCTTTGGAATGTCGTACCTAGATTGGCCTCTTCCGTCAATTGGATCTTTACACTACCTTTCAATTCCTCAAACATTACGATCTGTGTGAAGAAGGAAGTAAGTCAACCAGGCGATTCCAGTTCTTTGTCCGAAGCAGAACAGAGTTCAAAGAAAGTGAACTAGGAAGCAGGGGACATTGAGAAAATTCACCTCATTAACTCCAGGATGAAGCCAGGAGCCAGGGACATAGAGGGTTTCCTGGGGACCGACATTCCAGTATCGTCCTAGGATTTGTCCATTGATGAATATGACACCCTTTGCCCAGCCCTGAAAAAGATGGGGAGGTTTCAGATCCTAACTTCTAGATGTAAAGACAGAAAACAAATAGACCCCTATCCCAATGGCACACCAGATCTTAGCATGGGCCAAGACAGGGTGGATCTACTACTAGGGCCTTTTGGGGGAGGGTGCTCTTGAGTCTGTGGCACTGCCCTGCCTTGGAGGTGGCTCAGCATCAGGCCACAAGGAGGAATCTAATTTCTATCTCATTTCCCCAAGTCTGACTCAAGCCCACTGAGGGGATGTACAATTACAATCCAATTATCATCAAAAACACATCATTTAAAACATAGCTCAAATTGTAGAATAACAGAAGTGGTACCCAACATGCCCTGGATGACATGCCTTGGACAATGAGCCCATGCCGGTGGTACAAGTCTCTGCATCTGGGGTTATGTGTGAGGACTGATGGGTTACACTCACGAAATCCCAGCAACAGGGCTCGCACCAGCCGGTCTCACTGGCACATGCTACTCATGCCTCTGTTGCTTCTGTTCACTTTCCTTGCACTATCCTGATGGTCCTCAGAGAGAGACACCTTCAGAATGGCCATGAAGTGGCTGTGACTTGGGGGAGCTCGGTTCCCTGCCAGAGAACAAGGTTCGGATACTGGGGAACTTTTATGAAGATTCTTTTGGGCCAGGGGCTGGTCACAAGAGCAGGAGAGAAATGGCACCAACCTTTATTTTTATAAAGATGTCCTGTGGAGGATCTGCAACTCTCAAGTGACTCAAGAAAAAGGCAGGGCCCTGAACATGGCTTGTCACTATTTCCCAGGACTTTGGAAGTTTCCTAAGAAGGTGTCAATGAGAAGTTACACTTTTCTTCTAACATGCCACCTGTGACCTCTCCTATGAACCCTGGCATCCCACTCCTACTGTGGTACCAGCTATGTCCTTGGCGTACATGATACAGTAGGGATTAACCAGTGGACAATGAGACACTCCCTTCTCTGCTCCCAGGCAGCTATGAAACTTAACATCATTTCGTTTAGCACTCTGGGTCTTTTGTTTGTTTGTTTGTTTGTTTGTTTGTTTTCCTATGTGAAAACCAAAAGCTTCATCTAGAGACCTCTGAGCATCCCTCCAGCTCTATATGTTCACCACGTTGTGGTATGTTTTATCTTATTTTGTTTATCTGCGGTTCAATGCCTGAACTCGGAGCCTCACATGTGCTGGGCAAAACGCTCTGTCACTAAGCTGTCACTACACACTTACCACCTTTGATCAGCTGAAGTTAAGGCACCTACTTTTGTGTGAATGCATTTTTCAGTTCCAGGCTATAGATCGTAAAATGTCTCAGTGGAATCTTGTCCAGATAGATGTCTCCTGTTAAACCTGCAGAACAGGAATGAAAGGCTTGTGGAGGAGGTGAGAAGGACAGAGGTTACAGTTGCAGTTATCAGTTTGGGCAGTTGCGGTTCACAGGCTGCAGTCAGGGTTCTCCCTGAAGGAAGGTGCTATCTTGGCCCCATCCGCCTGGAAGGTTTCTATACACGCCATAGATTTCCCCTTTCCTCTTGGTGGTGCTGTGGGTTAAACTGCCAAGGCTCAACAGGCTGCAGGCAGGCCAGGCAAAGCATTCCACCAGTAAGCTAAGGCCAAGTCCTACACCGATAGTATCCTCTTAAGTGCACACTCCTAGATAGGGCCTCTCAGTCCATATGAACAGTGCAAAATCATGGTAACTGATGCAGATCTCACCATCACAGGGCTTCTGGCCAGTTTTTGTCTTTTTTCTGTTTTTTTTTGTTTTGTTTTGGTTTTTGGTTTTTGGTTTGTTTTTTGTTTGTTTGTTTGTTTGTTTGTTTGTTTGTTTGTTTTGAGCTGAGGACCGAACCCAGGACCTTGTGCTTGCTAGGCAAGCGCTCTACCACTGAGCTGAATCCCCAACCCTGACTACTTTGAATACTCAGGTTTGTTGAAGCACTTATAGTTTTTTTAAAAAAAAAAAAAAGTGTGCTCCTTGGCTCTGCTCAGAAGTGTTGGACCTAAGCAGAGAGACAAACATAGGTTCCTAGAAATGAAGACATGATATCCCTAGAGAGGAACCATAACCGGGGACGTCACCATAGCTTTCTCCTGCTGGCACCACTTTCAAAACTCCCATCAAAGTAAGTGGCAGTGTGATGGCTCTGGGTTGGTAACTACAGAACACAAAAGTGTCAGTTTCTGCACAGAGGCGTCTCCTAACCATCAAAGTATGTTCCTTTCCAAACACAAACCTGTTCCCAGCTGCCATTGGCCTGGGGGAGAACAATAGCCTCTGATACTACCTGACCTCAGCCATCTTCTTCTAGAACCCACCTTTTCTCTGCTTGTTAATATCCTTCCCATAAGTGAGTCTGCCTTGGTTCTCCACCAGGATCCTCAGGACCTGGGTTTTCTTGGAGGGCTATTAAAAAGAGAGCAGAGTAAGCCTCACTTGGCACCTCCCTTAGACAGTCTAGGCCTCCCTGGAGCTGGGACAGGACAGGAGCAGGTAGCTGCAGAACCTTGTAGGTCTCCAGCTGTGGGACAGGCATGCCCTTGTACTCTCACTTTTCCTCTTTCTTCCCAGAAAGAGTCACCTGAACATTTTAACAAGGACTCTCTGGGACTGGTGACCAAGCCAGAGTGCTCCAAACAACAAATACTCAAGCAGGGAGAATGTGGTGTTCACTCAAAGAATGTTCACCAGTACATCTAAGATGTGCACAACCCTCCCTGTGGTTCTGGGTTCCTCTGCATGGAGCACCAAGGGGAAAGGAGTGGGAATAATCTATAATAAGGCCTTGCTAAGTCTTGGCCCAGGCCCAGCTGGAACTGGAATGTCTCATCCATGAACTGTGTTATATACATTTTTCACAATAGGCAGCTCATCGTTGTAATGATCCAGGACTCCTATGTGGTTGTTATCCAAAAACACCTGGCAAAGGAAGAAGAGATCCCTGTTAGGGCTTCGTGGGGGAAAAATGGAAAACAGCACCAAAAACCCAATAAGCAAAGCAAGAGGCAGGGTGAACGCCATGTCTCCCAGAACTGCAGAGACCCACAAGCTCACTAAGAACGGGTAATAGTTAAAGCAGGACCGTGGGAAGATGCATGAGGTATGGCCTGGGCTAGAGCTCTCAATGACAACTGGATCAACTGCAGGGCAAAGAAGGGAGATGCTTAAGACCTGCAGGAAGCTGGAGGGGGAGGAAGGTAAGAACAGGTAGGATAAACATTTTCAAGCTAGCAAAGGGGAGGAGAAGGAACCAACGGAGGGGCGGCAACTGTTCTGGCTTTGTCTGCCTTACCCCCAGGGGCTCAATTCTGCCAGATAGTCCCAAATGGAGGCTGGAGAGCCAGTAGCCAAATTCTGACTTATTTTAGAGATGATGTGCATATAAATCCATTTTTCCCTATTACCTACTCTGCTGGTAGATTTTTTGTCAACTTGACAAACTACTGTCACCTAAGAAGAGAGAACATTGATTGAGAAAATGTCTCAGACAGCTTGGCCCGTAAGCAAGCCTGTGGGCAATCTTATTAATTAATGATTGGTGTGGGAGAGAGCTCAGGCCACTGTGAGCAGTGCCACCAAGAGCCAGTGGTCCTGGGTTGAGTAAGAAAGCAGGCTGAGCCTCAGGCAGCAGCCAGTCCTTGCCTCCAGGCTCTTGCCTTGAGATCCTGTCCTAGCTTCCCACGACAATGGACTGCAACCTGTAAGTTGAGTAAGTCCTTTTCTTCCCAGAGCTGTTTTGGGTCACAGTGTTTATGACAAAAGCAGAAAAACTAGCTAATAAAACTACTATATTAAGCCAGATGGTGGTGGCGCACGCCTTTAATCCCAGCACTCGGGTAGCAGAGGCAGGCGGATCTCTGTGATTTCGAGACCAGCCTGGGCTACAGAATGAGTTCCAGGACAGGCTCCAAAGCTACACAGAGAAACCCTGTCTCAAAAACAACAGCAACAAAACAAAAACACGGCAAACTACTATATTGATAAACACTAGATTAAACCACTCAGAGGACCCTAGTCAGGCAAGATGACATAGAAATATTTTGCTTCCTAAATTAATTAATCTAAATCACAATTTTTTCAAATGCAATTTGGCTAGGAAACTGTAACAATAAAAATCCTTAAGTATCAGAAAACAAAAGTATTCCCAATTTAAGATTACCAGAGTAGGGGCTGGAGAGATGGCTCAGAGGTTAATAGCACTGACTGTTCTTCCAGAGGTCCTGAGTTCAATTCCCAGCAACCACATGGTGGCTCACAACCATCTGTAATGAGATCTGGCACCCTCTTCTGCATACTAAATAAGTAAATCTTAAAAAAAAAAAAAAAAGGTACTAGAGTCTAATTGCAGAAGTTGTATGTTTTATGGTCATTTATCAAGTCAGCTATCCAAATGTCTTCCTGGATAACAGGTTGTCTAGTATGAAGAGCACAAAGGAATGCTCAGAACACACTCCAACAGCAGCCATGATGCTGTGAGCAGACTTCTGTGGAGGGCTTGAGAGAGGAAGAACAGGCCACAGCCAGGCTGCTTTGTGGACATGGAGAAGGGTGGTTCATGGGGTCAACTGGAGGTGGGCAGCAAGCAGAGAAATATATGACAGAAGGTTTATCTTGAGCAGGAGACTCATGGCACTCTGAGGGTGAAGTGACAGAGGAAGGTAGAAAGTGATGGGAGAGTCTGAAACAGGAAGACCAGCTGTGTATTTTCAAAAGAAGAAGTAAGACACTCAGACAGCAGTGGCCTATGTTCGAAAATAATGGCCAAGTACTGCTGCAGCACACAGGGGCCTGGTGAAAATAAGGATTGAATACAAGGTAGAAAAGAACTTCTGAACAGAGATTATATGTGGGAAGTGGTGAAGCCACAAATGAATACAAGGCTGACTTAGGAGAGCAATGTATGTGCCCTGGGAAGGGAGTTTGAAAAGCCCATGGAATGCAGACTAAGTACAGATAAATGTCTACCAAACTGTAAGATGTCACTGAAGAAAGAAAGAAAGAAAGAAAGAAAGAAAGAAAGAAAGAAAGAAAGAAAGAAAGAAAGAAAAAGGAAGGAAGGAAGGAAAAAGGAGGAGAGGGAGAGGGCTGGAGTCATAAAGACACAAAGATGGAACAATAAATAAGGTCAAATCTGATGGCACACACCTTTAATTCCCACACTCGGAGGAAGAGGCAGATGGCTCTCTGTGGTATGGAGGCCAGCCAGGGCTACATAGTTTAGGCTCAGCGTGAAAAGCAAACAAACAAAAACCAGAAGTACAGGTTGAATATTGTTTATCCAACATGCTTAAGGCAGAAGTGTGTCAGATTTGGGAAGTTTACAGAGTTTAGATTTCCACAGACTTTAGAAGTTGAATATATCTGATTATCTAGAGATAGAGATGATAGACAGACATATAGATCTTCATAGTACCAGAAATTGTTATTCAGGCTGCTGGGAAGGACGTGTTATCAACTGACTTACCCATCTGTGACCACCATGAGCTACAATAATGACCAGTGTGGCAATATATGCCTATGGGTGCAATAATGGCATGAATGTTATCGATTGCTTTCTGATTGGATTAAGTCCTGCTCCACAGGAGAAACCATATACCTGGTCATATAAATCTGATGAATAACTAATGGTTAAGGAACTCACAGGTCCCAGAGCTGAACTATTATTCAGCTAAATGGACATGGTATCTAAATCCATATCTCACTACTCATTGATTTTAGTAGCCTTGGGTCCTCATCAGAGAAGTTTCTTCATGCAGTGGACAAGGGTTGAGCAGAAACTCACTGATCAAAGTGCAGAGAACAAGTATTTGTGGAGTGCACAGCCATAAACAGGACCTCATCACTCCCCACCCAAAGCACAGGGATCATCCTAAGAGGGGATAACAAGATTGTAAGGGCCACCGATCGGGGGGACCAGACCAAAACATTGTCTTCTGGACATGCCAGTTCTGCTTCTGTGCAACTGTGGTTGCATACATAAGACCTAAAGAAGATCAAGCCAGTCAATATTCTAACATGGGGATGGGAGAAGCTCGGTAACCTTCAATGGGAACTGAGGAGCTACAGACAGTTGGCAGCTTCTGGGAAAGGGAGAGTCACTTTTCTTTAAGGGTGTGAGCCTATAGATTGATCATACTCCCAATGGATTCTCCCATATGCACAGGCAGCACAAATTAGACTCTGTTATTAAGAGGAAGGTTATTAAGAAGGAGGAGAGTTACTGTACAAATTGAACCAGCAGGACACAAGAAAGGTTACTGTCAAACTTGGCCAAGACAAGGTAGGACAGTTCTTCAAAATTTCCTGCTTCACAGGAAACTGTCAGATATTCTAAGCCTGTAGGCCAGAGTTAGATGTCCCAACATTGCAGAAGAACTTTGGGTGACTGTCCAGGCATCCTGATGTCCCTGTCATTAGGAAACATTTCATCCTTCTGGAGTCTTTGATGGAGTTAAAGACTAAACAGTTAAACTTACAGTTTTCCTTAGTTATGATAAAAAGCAAATTAGACATAAAACATTAAACTCACCAAGATAACATATATGATAGAGTACTTTTTCTAATGCTGCAAAATACAAAAGTATTTGACTGGCTATTGTAACTGTAATCCTTACTTGATAACTGCTTTTGTTGTATATAATTTTACTGTGTTAAAGTTAAAACCTTCCTTTTTAATTAGACAAAAAGGGGGAAATGCTGTGGGATAATCCTTCTGTATAATATATATGTCACAATAATTGGTTTAATAAACAAACTGACTGGCCAATAGCTGAACAGGATAAAGTTATGAGGGAAAGCCAAACTGAGGGTTCTAGGATGAGGTAGAACGAAATTGGAGGAAATGCCAGCCAGTCACCAAGGAGACAGGACATGTAGAAAATGAGATAACAAGCCATGAACCACAACACAAAGCATAGATAAGAAACATGGGTTAATTTAAATGTGAGAGTTAGGTAGTAACAAGCTTGAGCTATCTGCGGACCATTTATAAGTAATCTTAAGTCTCTAAGTCGGTATTTGGGAGCAGGTGGTTGGGACAAAAAAACTCTGTCTACAGAGGAGGAAGAGGAAGGTGAAGAGGAGGAGGAGGACACGGACAAGGAGAAAGGGGAGAAGGAAGAGGAAGAAGACGGTACAAAGTTGGGAGGAGGAAGGGGTGGATCTGGGAGGAGTCAATGAGAGGAGTGAGAATATTATCACACACCTTGTACAAAATTTTCAAAGAATTGATGAAATATTCTATTTTTAAAAAAGTTTAAAAAACACCTCTGAGCCGGGCGGTGGTGGTGCACGCCTTTAATCCCAGCACTCAAGAGGCAGAGGCAGGTAGATCTCTGTGAGTTCAAGGCCAGCCTGGGCTACCAAGTGAGTTCCAGGAGAGGCACAAAGGTACACAGGGAAACCCTGTCTCAAAAAAACAGAAAAAAAAAATAAAAAAAACCTCTGAAATTTGTGTGTGTGTGTGTGTGTGTGTGTGTGTGTATTCATATGTATGGTGGGGTGCACATGCCCATGCATGTGCCTATGAAGGTAAGAGGTTAAGATTTGGTATCTTCAATCACTCTCTACCTTATTTTTTAAGGCAGGCTCTCTTCATTGAACCTAGAGCTAGCTGTTTCTGTGAGGTTGACTGGCTGGCCATTGAGCTCCTAGGATCCTCCTGTCTCCACTCCCCAGAGCTGGTAGAATAGACATTTGAGACCATGCCTGACTTTCTATATAGGCGCTGGGAGTCTGAGCTCGGGTCCTCATATTTGTGCAGCAAACACTTACTCTATATCATCTCCCCAGTCCCATCTGGAATTGTTTACACATCACATTTTCACTGAGCATTTCAGATTGTGGACTAGGAATACTCAAACTGAAGCCTTGGGAAAAGGTATGTAGAAGAGATGAAGAGCAGGAAACTTTCATAAAATAGCTCCTAACTTGGAATGGGCTGGGACCTTCAATGTCTGCACTGTGACTTCCCAGCTACATACTTTGAAAGGCTTTTATGTTTCCTGAAGTTGTCCTACTTGGAACACATCTCAGACTTAAATGACAAGAGCTAACCTCTCATATGCTGTATAAATAAATATTAGGGATAAATACACGGTAAGTATAGGGACTACTGAAGGACCTCCTGGATTTAAGAATGCTATCAGCTCCTATAAAAGGCAGGAGTACATGCCTAATCATGTTGTGTACAAAGGATTTCACTAAAAGGACAGATAATAAGCAACAGAGATAATTTTCTGAAGGTGAAATGATTTGATAACCACTTAGACATTGACCGAAGTATCACAGAATGCTAGTAACACAGAAGTGCCACTAGGAACTTCATATTGTTCCCTACCTGCCCTCGGTCTTGAACATGACCCCTCGAGGTGAGGAGGCCTCCATGGGAGATGGTGGTCTCATAAAGCGTGTACCCAAAGGACTGGCCATTCCCTTGGTTCACAGGTAGCAGCTCCATGGGGATTGGCTTGACAGACTTGGTTGGCTGAGGCAGAGACAGAAGTGACAGCCCTGTTGAAGGGTCAGGCTAGAGAAAAATATCTCAGAAGTTGCCACCCATAGCCCACTTCTCCAGGGGGATGACCCCAACAGCCTTGCAAACAGAGGTACTGAAAAGGAATACACAATGATAATCATGCTTACACATAGCATATAAATTATCTTTTTTGCTTTCCTAACAAATATCATATTTCACTGCATATAACAGCCAGTGAGTTATTCTTATAATTTAGATGAAAAGCTGAAATCCAGAAAGACATAGGTATTGTGGCCTAAGCCTGTAATCCCAGCAGTTGGGGAGCAGAAACAGAGGATTCCTAAGACAAGTCATAGGAAAGACTAGCCAGAATGGATGAGTTCCAAGTTCAGAGAAGAGACTCTGCCTCAGTTTAAACAAACAAACAAACAAACAAACAAACAAACAAATTTAAGCCAGCCTGATCTACAGAGCTAGTTCCAGGATAGCCAGGACTGCACAAAATCAGTCTTAAAAAACAAACAAATAAATAGATTATATTAGTTAATTAATTAAAATTAAAATTTTTTTAAAGTACAGAATGATCAAGAAAAGCACATGACATCAACTTTGGACCTACACATGAATTCACACATATGCACAAACGCACACATGGAGGCACACATGCACACACCTATACACACTACCCACACAGCAACAAGAGCTCTTCAGAATTCCTTGGAGAAATAGATGATTCCAAGTCCAAGGAGCACACAGCCTAGATCCTCCAGGGGAAGAAAACAACAAGGTGTTAGCAGCTACAGGTGTCCTGTCAAGAAGACACAAAAATCAATCAGAAGGGGTCCTGGGAGACTACAATGGACCACTGTGAGCATCAAAAGAGACTATGGTGGCATACAAACAAGCTAAACCTTACACATTCATAACCATACAAAAACCACAGCAGCGAAACAACCCACTGCACCTCTGAAAGACACATGAATTCATGTTTGTGATTAAAGAAAATACTTGAACTGGCCTGTTCTCTGTATAAACCATGCTTAAGGGTAAAAAGGAAGGATGTTCTTTTGTAGAACTCAAGTTAGTAAATACAAAGGAATGATAGAATTAAAGCATTTCCAAGGCATTTAATGAAATGTTGGCTTACTTTGTCAACATGGCTTATTTGATTTCACCTGCACCTCTGTCTTCTGCCCCCTACTCTTTATAGGACTATTTTATTTTATTTTATTATTTCACATGTGTGGGTGTTTTGCCTGCCTGTGTGTCTGGGTACTATGTGCATGCCATCCTCATGGAAACTAGAAGAAGGTGTTGGATCCCTTGGAACCGGAGTTACAGATGTCGTGGTCCATTGGGTTCTATGGAAGGATAACTAGTGCTCTCAATCCCTCTAGCCCTATAAGATTATTTTAAATCATATCTCAGATGCCACTGAAATTCAATATTTATCTTAAAAAGAGGGGAGGCTTTTTAAAAAGAAGTTATCACTACAGTAACATAATCACAATAAAAGCAGTGATGGTTACAATCCCCTAAAACGAGATTTTTAAGGAAATTTTTTTTGGCAACTGACTTTCTCTTTATGTACTGTAAATCTTTCCAGCATGGTTAATTTCAATGCAATAAGATCAATTGCTGCTAAAACCACTGGGTGGGTACATGATAAAGAAAGCTGAAAATGAGCACCAGCAGTGAAACCATCTGCACTGTACACAGTGCACAACAATACTACCTATGAAGGAAACTCACAAGACAGAGGTGCAAGTGAAATCTGATAAGCCATGTTGACAAAGTAAGCCAACATTTCATTAAATGCCTTGGAAATGCTTTAATTCTATCATTCCTTTGTATTTACTAACTTGAGTTCTACAAAAGAACATCCTTCCTCAGCTTTTTACCCTTAAGCATGGTTTATACAGAGAACAGGCCAGTTCAAGTATTTTCTTTAATCACAAACATGAATTCATGTGTCTTCCAGAGGTGCAGTGGGTTGTTTCGCTGCTGTGGTTTTTGTATGGTTATGAATGTGTAAGGTTTAGCTTGTTCGTACACCATCAGAGTCCTTTTGATGCTCACAGATAAGCAAATGAAAAAAGTAGCATGGTAGTGTGCATACCTGTAATTCTAGTGCTAAGGAAGCTGAGGGGACATCATGAATTTGAGGCCAGCTTGGCCTACATAGCAAGACCCTATCTCAAAAACATAAATAAATAAAAGAAAAAGTAGAAAACACGGTGTTTAGTTGATAATGTACTGAGTCTGGTTCCCACCACCATGTAAACCCAACATGCTGTTACAAGTCTGTATTCAGCCCCTTCAGTGATGCCTGGCTTCTTTTGTGACACTGTCCACACAGAGCTTTTTTGTGAAACACTAACTACAGCTCTCCAGACATGCAGCCCTCCTTGTCTTTATAAGTGGATCCAGAGTGCCTCAGCTTCTCTTTCCTTCCACATCACCCTGCTGCCATGCCATCTGCTCCTGTTCAGCCTTTCAGTCATAATACCACCCTAACTAGATTGTCCATGGAATCCAGTGACTGTCCAGTACATGGCCTATATCTCTATAACAATGATGATAAATCTCAGTTCCTCCACCTATGGTCCATAACCCTCCAATCTGTTCTTCATTCATTCTTCTTCCTTATTAGACTGGAAGTTGTCTAAAATAACATCCTGATGATACAGTTCCAAAATATTGATATTTGGTGAGTTTTGTAGGGAAAAAGCATGCAATGTTTCCTTAGACCAATTTTCAGTCTGTGTTCCTAGGAACACTAGCTAGAAGTGACAACATCTTAGAGAAGGGATGGCTGCTGCTTACAGGAGAGGAAAGTTTGGTGCTTCAGAACTAACACCCTGACTAACGTCATTTATGTTTTATATGTTAAACTTAACGATAAGTTTAGAGAAAGCATTCCTTTATGAAAACAAAAGATTAAACATCATTGCCCTAGGTCTAATTAATATACTTCCGTTATAACACCTTAAGAAATCAGGGGATAGGGTTGGAGAGATGGCTGAGTGGGCAAAGGACTTGGATTCAGTTCCCAGCACCCATATATAGTCACTCACGATAGTCTCTAACTCCAGTTCCAGGGGATCCGAGGCCCTCTTCTGGCCTCCACAGACACACATGTGGCCACTTACATACATGCAGGCATTCACACATTAAAAGAATCTTTAAAAAAGAAGGAAGGAAAAAAGAAGACAGAAAGAAAGGGAGAGAGAGAGAGAGAGAGAGGGAAGGAGAGAGTGTGTGTGTGTGTGTGTGTGTGTTCATAGCTAGATCATGAAAGGGACTGTTTCCAGTGTTATACAATAGGTTTCCCATTCTGAACTGTAAAACTTGAGAAGGAACTAACCCTTCCAAGGGTTCGTTTGGTTCCTTGATCATCTACTCCTTAGTCTTCGAACTGTCCCTATATCTCCTATCTCTTTTTTCCCAAAGTGATACCATGTGTCAATATCCAAGAAACACTCACCCGGTCCAGATGGGGCAGGACTTCCCATAGGGTCTTGAAATATAATAATTTCAATGGTGCATAGGTAAATATATTTGCAGGTTTTCGTTTATTGGAAATATCTGCAATGAAAAGCATATGGCTGGCCAACCTATGACCTACCCCGACATCATTCAAAGATATCAGGCACCCTGCTGTCCCACAGCCTCCACAAATGAAGGACTCAGTCACATGGTCTGATTTCCTAACTCCAGGAAGAGTTAAGGCAAGTGCTAATGAGTAAGGGTTCTCTCCTATCCTTAGACATTCAAAGAAGAACCCTTATTGTCCTAGAAAAGAGGAGCTTGTTGATTCCAGCTGGTAGACATAGAGATCTCAACCTACCTATTCATTAGAATCTCCTGAAGTCCAGCTACAAACACGTGTGTTCTCAGGCTCCACCCTTTCTTCCCCCCCTCAACCCAGACATGCTTGCTGAATAGCACAGAAGGGGAGCTAGAAACTCTAGCTTTTAGAAGGTCTAGAGGATACCAGGCAGAGTCAAGATCAAGCAACATGGTCCCGTGCTGATCACATGAGAGCAGACCCTGTATCTCGTGTATTTCCAGTTCTAATGCTAAACTGAATCAAACTGTGTTTCTCCCCAAAAGGTCTTCACCCCACCTCCTCCCGGAGCAGATCCCACTGGAGAAATCTAAGTCACCGTTAAGACTGACCTTGCTGAGTACCTGTAACAGTGCGAAAAAACTCTTGAAACACCCGATATTCGGGTGTGCGTGCGCCAACCTCTGTCAGCAGTCCATTGTAGTCTAAAGAACACAGAAAAAAATGGGTCATTTCCCCCAAGAAAACCTTAGGTTTAGTTTCTTACCTTATGAAGAGAGAAAAAAACCAAACCTTAGCTCTGACCAAAAAGATCCATAACACAGCAACCTCCAGGGGAGAGTTTTGGGTACAGGATAAGAGAAGCCCATGTATCTATTAGTCTGGATAAGAGGCCTCTGCTGAGCTTTGATGGGCATAGGGGTGTTAGAGGAAGCAAACTGTACCAGTCCATGGGCTGTAGTAAGTCCTGGCTGACAACCTGTGGCACTCCAATGCAGCGGCTTATCCTTCCTGTCCAGTTTCTTCTTTCTTGTTCTTGTTCTTGTTCTTGTTCTTCTTGTTCTTGTTCTTCTTGTTCTTGTTCTTCTTGTTCTTGTTCTTGTTCTTGTTCTTCTTGTTCTTCTTCTTCTTCTTCTTCTTCTTCTTCTTCTTCTTCTTCTTCTTCTTCTTCTTCTTCTTCTTCTTCTTGTTCTTCTTGTTCTTCTCCTTCTTCTTCTCCTTCTTCTTCTTCTTCTTCTCCTTCTTCTTCTTCTTCTTCTTCTTCTTCTTCTTCTTCTTCTTCTTCTTCTTCTTGCTCTTCCTTCTCTTCTTCTTCCTCCTCCTCCTCCTCTTCTTCTTCTTCTTGAAACGTGGTTTATCTGTATAGCCTTGACTGTGCACCACCAATGCCTGACCTAATTTCTTTTATTTTTAATAAATTAATACTTCCTTAAAATTTAAATTTATGATATTCAAAACACACCATGAAGGTAATAAAAAAAAAGATAGGCTACATACTATCACAAAACATTTGCCAAGCATATATTTAACAAAAGGCTTTCTATCTGGTGCTCAGATTTTTTTTAATTTTCAAAATTACAAAAAACAAAGAAGTAATCTTCTTAAAAATACTTTTTAAAAATGGAACAAAGATGTGCATAGATACTTCATCAAGTTTAAACAAATGGAAAATCAGCAAATGGAAATATGTTCTTCAAAATCATTAGTCATTAGGAAGATGCAAATTAAAACCATGATTAATACCAGGACACACCTGTCAGAATGATTACATTAAAAAGAATCAAGAATGGAAAGGATCTGGAAGAAACAGATATCTCATGTTTCTAAATAAACTGTTGGCTTTATTTAATCTTAAATTTCCCACTTGGTCTCTTGGAAGATTTGGAGGCTGTGGTAGTTTTAATGTAATTGGGCCCCCATAAGCTCATATTAAGAGGTGTGGCTTTGTTGGAGGAAATGTGTCACTGTGGGGGTAGGCTTTGAGGTCTCATATATGCTCAAGCCACACCCAGTGTCTCAGACCACTTCCTATTGCCTGCAGGTCAAGATGTAGGACTCTCAGCTCCTTCTCTGGTACCATGTCTGCCTGCATGCCACCAGGTCCCACCATGATGATAATAGACTACACCTCTGCCACCTCAATTGAATGTTTTCCTTTCTAAGATTTGCTGTGATCATGGTGTCTCTTCACAGAAATAGAAACCCTAACTAAGATAGAGGCTAAGAAAAATTCATTTGTGGATACCCTGGTGCTCTTAGGAGATCCAAAGCAATAGATAAAGCAACGTTCTATGCAGCAGATAAGCAGGACTAAGATACTAACCTCTCTGCTCACAAAATCCCAGAAAGCCAAGACCTCAGTATCTAGTGTGGTCACTAACAAATACTAAATCTTCAGTCCCCAACATACATAAAGTCAAAAAAGATAAAGAGTTCCATAGATTTCCCTTAGGGGCCTAACCTAGTATTTTCTAGACTCAATAAGAGAGCAGCCTAGATTCGAGATAATTCTGGGGGCCTAGTACTTGCCATAGCTGGTCACTACAGGTAGATAACCATCTGAAGACTGAGCTCCACCTATGAAGCCAAAGTTGGTGCCACCATGGAACATGTAGAAGTTGAAGGAGAACCCAAGGACGAACATCTCACGCACATCCTTCATCAGCACTGCAGAAAGGCAGGAAAGAAAGGGGGAAGCAGGTGTGGGATTCTGATTTAAGAATACACAGCTTGTGGTGTATGTTCAAACTACCTAGACCCGAACCCTTCAAGGTCTGCTAGAGCTCACGTCCAGAAAAATGTGTTAGATAAGCCAGGACTGATTGGAGTAGTTGGCAGTGTTCGTTTTCATGATCCAAAATCACTTATTACTTCTTTCTCTAGGTTTCACATTTAGGTGAACCTTTCTTTTTAGCATACAAACTGTATATCAAATATTGCTCATAACTTTTTAGGGGCATACCTATGTCCAACTTACTATTTCTAAAGCACTTACCAACTTCTTAGTGACTAATCTGAAATGATGGCACCAGTCACATTGACCTTCAACTCCATTTAAATGGCCATCACCCTTCTCCAGGGAGAGTAAGAGAATGATGAGTTAAAATCAGCAGAATTGGGATTATATAACTTTATACTTCTGTATCCAGCACACCTCCATGGTATTTTCATCTCACAGAATAATTAATTCTTTTATAGCCTTAGTTAAGTGTATTTATAATGAAAACT
The DNA here is from genome assembly GCF_903995425.1 of Onychomys torridus. Classification (NCBI taxonomy): domain Eukaryota; kingdom Metazoa; phylum Chordata; class Mammalia; order Rodentia; family Cricetidae; genus Onychomys; species Onychomys torridus. The sequence continues at coordinate 21,602,460 of NC_050449.1, forward strand.
ATAGAAACTTAAGTTCCTGTTGCAATGACCCCAGAGGTGCTCATACTCTGTGGCCACTCCATCTGAGAAGATATCTAGAAGGTAGCTACTTAGCTAGGTTGATGTTTATATGATACAACATCTGGGAGCCTTGTCCCTAAACCTCAAGTTCACTAACCAACTAGAAAACAAACAAAAAAGACAGACCAGTGCCCCTGATGTCACATGCTTCCCTGAAAAAGTCAGTAAAGGAGGACTCACTTTGTGGATCTCCAAAGTGGCGGAGAGCTCCCCATGTGTCGAAAGAGTTTGATGTATATACCATCATCAGTATAGGGCTTCTGCCCTGAGCGGGGAAAACACATCCATTTAGGAAACTCTTCCACAGTTCTGCAGCACTGAACTGCCTGCAAGGGACCTTGAAGCCTGGTGTTTCATGCCCTCTAACTGAAAGCACCCTGCCACATCCCAGGAGCTCCGAGTTCTGCTATCCCCTGTTCACATCATCATTCCAGCCACATGGTCTCCTCATGTGATGTCACTGATTTCATCTTTTCCAAGCTTTGGGAGGAGGGGCGGACCAACTGCTTTTCAAGACATTCTAAAGGTAAAATCTGGAAATTTCTAAAAACAGAATCTTTTCTTTCTCCTGGGTGACCAGAGCAGAGGTCTAGTAAGAAACATCAGACACAGAGGAAGGATTTTTAAATGTTCTATTATATGGGGCTGCATCAGTGAAGGGATTTGTGACAACTGCTGGGCTTTCAACTAGCAGCAGAAAGCAATTCCCTAGAAAGCAGAGTGAATAAGAGTTAGGATTACAGCACTTAGCCACCATGGCCTATGGACCAAGTGTTCTGGATTTTTATACAGTTTGAACCTAAAACCACCTCTAATAGATATTTAAGGACATGGAAGATTCGAATTTTAACTAAAATAATTACTACTAAGGTTTTCCTCAATAAGTATGCCAAGAAGTCAAGGGTAGGGCAAGATGCAAAGTGTCTGTAATGTCTGAAAGGCCTTTACTTGAATGGATTCGAGGTCTTCATATGTTTGTTTCCTTATATTCTTCATGTGGACAGTGGCCAGCACTGTGGGTAAAAAGAACACACATGAGTTCCTGCCATGACCACACAGGGCAGGGGCACAAGACCCTCCCAGAACCAGACTGCAGAGTCTGGGCCACACCTCTTGGACATATGTCTCCCAGATTCTCACTTCAGTACTTCTGTAGCCAGAGCTAGCAATAAAGATATGATGCTACTCTGATAGCCACATAAGCATATACAAAGGGATTTCACACATGGTCCTTCACTTAGATCTTTTAGTGATGATCTTGAAAGTTAAAAAATGCCACATGACACAAATTAATACACAAAAAGAAAATGAAGAAATTAAGACTCCAAAACTTGACATTTTTGCTTGTGGGGGTCAAACTCAGGACCTCTTTTGTACTTGACTTCTAGTTCAGAACACGGTTCTAGCCTTCTAGCTATAACAGAGAAGGGCCACCAAAAAGACCAGGGACAAGAGCCTTGGAAGAGAATGGAGCTGACAAAATTGCTCAGAGGAAAGAATTGCTTTTGTCAGTGTTGGCTTGTATGCATTTATTTCTTCTTCTTTGTGAGGTTGACCCCATGGGCACATGCTAAGCAAATGCTCTACCCCTGAGAATTACCCCTCTCCTACCCTACTCCTAACCCTGCTTTTGTTCTCTAGACTCATTCGTTCAGAGAATTGCCAGGTCTGGGTCCATGGCAATACTACTACTCTGAGATGCCTCCATTCTCTGCTGTTCAGTCACGGACACTTGTCAGAGCTGGAGACAACTTTTACTTGTGCTGCAGTTGAACCCTGGGCTCAGCCACTAAAAGTTTGAAAAGGTGGAGTAACACTCTGGTCATAACAGCTGGTGTGCAGCAAGGTTGGGTCCTACTTGCTAGCTCAGTTTTGACCCTAAGTTCCTATCACCAGGAAGTGGAAAGATAAAGCATAGAAAGACTTGTGCTTTTTCAGCTTAACCAGTGTAGAAATAAATGCAACCAATACCATACCATTTTTCAAGTGGCCCTTTCTCAGACCCAGACCGTCATCTGCAGTCATGAGCAGCTCACTGATCCCTCTTGACACCAAAGCCTGAGGAGAAATTCAGTAGGAGAAATGGGTTGCCCCTCATTCCATGAGATTGCCTCTTCCTAGGGGTGGGGGAAAAAGCCACAACTATGCCAATGGAAATACCACAGTGACGTTGAGACATGGAGAGGAGGGCTTGATTCCCCCCCCCCCATGCAACAACTTTTAAATTAAAACAGAAATGTCAGTCCTGCCTCGGTCACATTCCTCAAGAGCAGTTCCAATTCCAAACCTCCCAGGGGAGACAGAGAGGCATCATCCAATGCACTGTTTTCCCCAAAGGACCTCCAGGGGTTTCTCCGAGCCGGAAAGCAGAAAAATGAGCACTTCTGTCCATTCTGCCACCAAATTACCATCCCTTGTGAGCCAAATCCACAGGACACAATTTCTTCAGTAGTTTCTTCAGTCAGTGGGAAGAGCAAGTAAACCTTTTATAATTTATCTTTTCAAACTGGGTCAATAGCTCTGTTAGTTGAGTGCTTGTGTGTCATGCACAAAGCCTTGAGCTGGAGCATCAGCAACACATAGACTGGATGTGGTGATACTCGCTTATAATCCTAGCCTTTGGGAGGCAGGAGGATCAAAAGTTCAAAGTCATCCTGAGAGCAGGAGGAAAAGGGACTACAGAAGAGAGTGTGGAACAAAGACAAGGGGACAATATAGTAGGTCTAGTACAAATGTATCAGCAAGGAACATAAACAAGCTAGTTCCTCATTCACAAAAGTTCTTGGTGGTGGTGGTGGTGGTAGGGATTATTGTTCACTATCAATGAGACAGGACCTAGAATAACCTGAGGGGTGGGCCTTCAAGCCCATGGAGGATTATCTCATTAACCGAAGCAGGAAGGTCCATCTGGATTGTGAACAGGACCATTCTCTGGGCTGGGGACCCTGGGCTGCAGAAAACACTGAAAGCAAGCTAGGCACTCGCAGGCGAGCATTCCTCTTTCTCTGCTTCCTGGCAGGAGAGGTGATGAGTGGCTGTCCCACTCCAGCTGCCTTCACTTCCCCGGCTTGATGGACGGGACCTTGAACTGTGAGCTAAAATAAGTCTTTTCTCCCTTAAACTGCTTTTGCCGGAATATTTTATCACAACCAGAGAAAAAAGAAACTAAGAGAGTGGTGTTTTGAGACAGGGTCTCATGTCACCCAGGCTGTATAGCTGGTGATAACTCACTATATAGCTGAAGGTGATCTTGACCTGTTGACCTGCCTGCCTCCACCTCTCCCAAATGAACAACAAATCTGTCTGTGTACAACATATGCTACTTTTAAGTACCTTAAGTAGATGGATACATTGGAAAGGAAAAGAATGGAAGAGCACATATTGAATGTCACCCAAAAGGAAGCTGAGATTTTCATAGACAGTAAAGCTGTCCTAGTGTGGGTCTCTGCCTTATATCAGAGCCGTCTGTGTTATTTCCAGGCCACCGACTAGAATATAACCAAAAAAAATCAAAAATAAAACTGGGTCCTATTCATCTTCATACTTCACAGTTCCAGACAAGCTGCAGGTATTTGGACATGTTTCATGTTTGCTCCACAATATAACAGACTCCAAGAAGCAGAGAAAAATTAAAAGAGCACTTACCTTTTTTACATACGCCATATATTTTTTATCCATATAGTAGGAGCCATATTCATTCTCGATTTGCACGGCAATGATAGGGCCTCCTTTTCTATACTGAGGGTCAAGGAAATAAGAATGTAAGAGTGAGATCTTGTTGGGAGAAGATTGGATTTTCTGAATACTGAGCACACATGTGAAAACTACCATCTCCCCATAGTTAAGTGTTAATCATGAGGTCTAAAACTTCCAGAGTCACCCTTCCCATCTCTCAAGAGCTTTGCGTTTAGAGGGGCACTGCCTTCAGCACCTTCACCCCTCTCATGTTCATTTGAAATGCCCTAGGCCCTATATTATAATGAACTTGCCTGAACCATCAGCCCCTCTAGTTACTGCCATCTTGCCCTCTTCACCTTCATGGCCAAACTTAAAACAATTTCCTCAAATTTCCTTCAGGAACATGTAGGATAACCACAAGGTACCTCACCTGGCATGTGGGGGTGGGGGGAACACTATAAGGAATATACCCATGCCAGTGATGTAGTTAGCAATGTGAGAGCATCCAGAACTGTGTATTCCTATGACTGAAGTGTTTGCACACCCAAACCAGACCATAATGACTGAGGAGAAATTTTAGGCAGAGTTGAAACCAGAAGATATTAAGCAAGCAGCAAACACTTGATCCCTGAGTTTTTTGGCATAGAAGTTAAAAAGGACAAAGACTAAAGGTGCATTTTAACTTTCTAAACTGCATGTCCCTTAGCTGACAAACATTGAAAGACTTTCAAAACCAGCTTCTTCCCTGTTCCCTTTCACTCCACATCTCTTCAATGAAGAATAGAGCAGCAAAGAAGAAAGATCCAGAAGCTGTCAGTACCCGGAATGATCTGAGACAGAAGATCTAGAATTTGATAAATTTAATTGAAATATTCTAGAGAGGAATTCTCAGTAGTAAGGAAGTACTGACTCATGAGGCTACAGGAGAATGTTTCCAAGACCCCTCAACATCACTAGGCTCCGGAAGAGGTAAAACTCACTTAGCAGTTTCCAGGTTAAAGTTTCAAGGCTGCAGTATCCTAAGTTAGGAAGGGTAAGCACACTGGCTAACAGCAATGAAAAGGTCCTAGGTTCTGTTCTGTTCAGTTCTAGAGACAACTTCTCACTATGCAGCCTTGGTTGACCTGGAATTCACTATGTAGACAGTTTGTCCTTGAGCTCACGTAGATCTGCCTGTCTCTATCACCTAAGTGTTAAGATTAAAGATGTACACCACCATACCTAGCTTGAGTTACAATTGTATCAAAAACTGGTCTCAAACTCCTTATGACCAGGAAGATGATCTTGAATTTCTGGCCCTGATGCCTCCACCCTCTGACTTCTGGGATTACAAGCTTGAAATACCACACTGGTTTATGAGGTGCTAAGGATTTAACTCAGGGCTTTTGTGGAAGGCAAGGACTCTACCAGTTGAACTATATCCCTAATTTGAGGTTCTATTTATGTACTGCCCATATAATAGCAACTAGCTGCTTGTAGTTATTGGTACAGTGAAGAAGAGTTGTGCCCTGGGAACTTAAATTTTAATTGTACTTTGTTTACATTAATTTAAGTAGCCACATGTGTCTATGGCCACCATGTCTCTGAAAAGGACCATCTCACCTATCGCCCAAATGTGCTCTGGCTTGTGTAATTTGGTCACTTATGAGTTTTAATATTTTCCTTGAGTAATTATAGTTAGTCTGTTCCCAGCAAGTTCAGCCATGTGAAGCATTCATCTAGACATATGCAATTTTTGGCATTGCTTCCATTTAATATATACTAATCTAACATAATTACTGTGAGTATAAAATGAGTTGGGCAAGTACTAATTTCCTTGTGCAAAGCTTGATATCTAATAGATGCTATGGTGGTCTGAATAAAAATGGCCTCCATAAGCCCATAGGGAATGGCACTATTAGGAGGTGTGGCCTTATTGGAGTAGGTGTGGCTTTGTTGGAGGAGGTGTGTCACTAGGATAGTGGGCTTTGAGGTCTCAGAAGCTCAACCCTGGCCATTGCATCACTGTCATTTCATGCTGCCTGTAGACCAAAATGAAGAACTTTCAGCTCCTTTTCTAGCACCATGTCTACCTGCATGCCGTCATGCTCCTGCCATGATGATAATGGACTGAACCTCTGAACTGTAAGCCAGCCCCAATTAAATGTTTTCCTTTCTAAGAGTTGCTGTGATAATGTTATCTCTTTACAGCAATAGAAACCATAACTAAGACATAATAATTAAACTTTATTGCTCTCTACTCATTTTCTACATAGTGTAGACATTCTTCAACCTAATGTGCAGGTCTGTATCAACTAAAGCCAACCTAAGTTGAAAATATACATACATACATAGGTGATAGATAGATAGATAGATAGATAGATAGATAGATAGATAGAAAATACATACATACATACTTACATATATACATATATACAAAAGAGATAGATACATACAAATGTGTTAATATATGGTGGACCCCCAATAAAGCTTTCCTGGGGATCAGAGGACAGAGTCAGCCACTAGATTAGACATAGAGGCTAGACAGTGGTGCCACACACCCTTAATCCTATCACTGGGGAGACAGAGATCCAGATGGATCTCTGTGAGTTCAAGGCCACACTGGGCTATATGAGATAAACAGCCAGGCAGTCCTATAATCCCAGGAAGTAATATGACAGGACACATAAAAGTATATAAGGTGTGAGGAAGCAGAAACTTTCCTCTCTCTTAAGACTGAGGATTTCATAGAGGTAAAAACTTGTGGCTGGCTTGCTCTGCTTCTCTGATCTTTCAGCTTTCACCCCAATGTCTGGTTCTGGGTTTTTTTTTTTAAATTAATATGACCTTTTAAGATTCATGTTATATACATACACACATAGATAATAGATAGAAAATAGATAGATACATACATACATAGATGTAAATAGAAGATGATAGATAGATAGATAGATAGATAGATAGATAGATAGACAGATAGACAGATAGACAGATAGATAGATGTAATTTTTAAAAGACTTAAGCTTTCATACTGTTATCAGGTCAAATGCCCTTATCTCAACCACTATAAGTCAGACACCGTTTGGCTGTCTGTACTCCTTTTTATGCTCCTGAATTGTTTGAGGGACCACGACCTCTACAATAGGACTCCACTAAATCACTGTTTGTAATGCATTGGCATGCAGCTGCCTGTGAAAGCTTAGAGAATCATCACTAATTCTAACTTCTGGTTATTCTAAATGCAAGCTAATAACCAACAAGTCAAAGCAAAGACACAGAACGTTCTCCCAAGTGTCCTGACAGTGGAAGGGCAGATCAGAGTTGAACAGTTGGTGTGGAAATGCAAAAGAAGAGTAGTTAAATCCAGATCCTGTCCCCACTTTGAGACAAGATCTCAGTATGTAGCCTAGGCTGGATCCTTTCATATCTCCTGCCAGAGGCTGGGATTACAGCATGCACCATCATGCCCAATTAAAGTCTAAAGCCAGAAGCTTTCTTAACTAAGTAACTGGAATTCCTGGCTAATAATACCCAGTAGCCAGTATATGCTCCAAGCTTCTCAGAGCACAGAAAGCAGCAAACACTAGCCAGGAAATCAATCAGGCAATCACTTCCCTTACCGGCAGAAATGAGGATTAGGTTTTACCTGGAACGGTGCTATCCTGGGAACCAGATGGTCGAAATATGAATTCATGGCTCCAGTGAATCCCTTGTAAGTTGTCCGCAGCTTCATTTTTGGATCCTTGAGTAACCAGCTATGATTGAAAAGATGAGATTCAGACCCAGGAGGGGAACCAGTGATAAGAAATGTTCCCATAAACGAGATCTGAAACACAGCCCACATTCGGATGGCCACACAGAACAGTGAGATGTGAGAATGTGCTCCAGCTTCAAGAAAGAGCAGGTTCCTTTAAATTAAAAACACCCCAGCACCCCCAAGATGCACGGGGGTGGGGGTGGGGGTGATGGTGGTGACTTGTAACTGCATTCCAAGGCAGAGTTCACCAAACCACAGCCAAAAAGCCAAGTAGGCCTGCTGTCTATTTATTAAATAGTTTCGTTGGCACAACTGTGCCAGTTGTTCATATATTTTCACTGCAGTCTTCAGGCTAATTCCAGAGGCTGCCTGTGTCCCAGAAAGCCTGAAATGTTTTCTCTCTGGACTTTGTCTGTATCAAAATCTTGCTATCTATGTAGCACTGACTAGCCTAGTGCTCACTATGTAACCCAGGATGGCCCCAAATTTGTGACAATCCTCCCACTTCAGCTGGGATCACTAGCTGGCCTTTTACAGAAAAATGTTATTAACCTCTGTTCTGGAATGAGATGGTTACATGGCTGTTTAGAAGTGCTTGTGTTTTTGTGTATAAGAGATGGAGAGCCTGGCCCTGCTCAGTCCTCAGCTAGTGGGGGAAAAAAAAAACTACAGCACCTATAGATGGTCCCACTACAACCTGCATAAACTTTGAATGTATTAACTAAGAGAAAACACCCAGACTCAAAACCATACCTGTAAGTACCTGCCATCAATAAACAAAATGGTGCAGATTTTCTAAATGTGTACAGAAATAAAGCCCTGTGAAAATGCTTCCCACCCAGGGACCTTCAGACCACAACTCACCTGGGCAAGCCTCCAAGGTCTAAGTCACTGCCAACATAGGGACCTGGACACAGAATGACCCAGAGCCCCTCCCCTGAAGCCATGGTGATAAAAGTTCTGGAAAGAAAGCAGTCACAGTAACAGTACCCCCAAAGCAGGGGCTTGGCATGATGGCTGTTCTTCTTTCCTTCCTTCCTTCTTTCCTTCCTTCCTTCCTTCCTTCCTTCCTTCCTTCTCAATCATAGCTGGTTACTCAAGGATCCAAAAATTAAGCTGAGGACAACTTACAAGGGATTCACTGGAGCCATGAATTCATATTTCAACCATATGGTTCCCAGGATAGCAAGTAAAAAGTTACTAGAGCTTTTGGCTGGCTAGCAAGGCAGAATTAGAGGTTGGAAATCAGTGGCACACACCTTTAATTCCAGCAGTAAGGAAGCAGAGGCAAGCAGACCTCTGTGAGTGTGTGGCCAGCCTGGTCTACATAGATAATTCCAGGCCATCTATATGGTGAGACCCTGCCTCAAAACAACAAAAACACAAGAACCAAAAAGCAGAGCTATACATCCATTCCTTCATCTAATCCCCCAGGTACATCCCTATCTGAATCTCAGAATCACATAAGTAAAGTATAAACACATACATGAGGTCCAGGTTTTCAGTGAAACGAAACTGGCCCACTGCTGGCTCATGGAGATTCCAAGGGACATGCCTGTCAAGTGGAAAAAGAGGAGAGTAAGAAGCTCCCCCATCATACACTTCTTCCACACTGACTCTTCCATTTTTGAGGTAGAAACAAGCTTCTCTCTACTTGGAGAATGTTTCAGCAGCAAAGCCTCCAGTGTGGACACCTGCATTCCAAGCACTGAGGAGGCTGACACAGGGGCATCACAAGGGTAAGACCAGTCGGCTATACAGGAAGTCCTGTGCTGGAAAAGAACAAACAAGAACTGTTGGGTGTGGTGGTACATGCCTGGAATACCATCACTTTGGGGACTGAAGCGGGAGTCTCACTTGTTTGAGGCCAGTCTAGGCTACATAGTGAGAATCTGTCAAAAAAAAAAATAGAAAAGAAAAGAAAAGGAAGGAAGGGAGGGAGGGAGGAAAAGGAAAGAAAAACAGGCCTGGTGACACATATCCTTAATTCCAGCTAAGGGTGATGAGAGAGAGGTGATGCAAAGTTTAATGACTAATGGTAATTCAGCAAGTTAGCAAGACCTGATCTCAAAATAAAAAGTAAAAAGGGCTTGTGCCTAGTTCAGTGGTGTGTGTGTGTGTGTGTGTGTGTGTGTGTGTGTGTGTGTGTGTGAAATGATAGATGCTCTGGGTGCAATGGAGAAAAATAAATGAAATATGCAAATTGGAACAAACAATAGAGTAGACACCTAGAATAAAAGGCCAGTGAGTTTTCAAAATATAGTGAAAGAGCTGGACATGGTGCTGCACGCCTTTAATCCCAGCACTCGGGAGGCAGAGGCAGGCAGATCTCTGAGTTTGAGGACAGCCTGGGCTACAGAGCGAGATCCAGGACAACCAGAGCTACACAGAGAAACCCTGTCTCAAAAAAAAAAGAAAAGAAAGGGATTTAATGAAAGAAACTACCTAAATTGGCAATAGAATAAAAGAGAATACTGAATAAACAGAGCACTGTGGAATGTGAGCATGTGAGATCTGGTCAAGAACTCTAACAGACAAGTCTTTGGAGCCCTGTAGCAAGGAGAAGAGCAAAAATTACTTGAAAAAAAAAAAAACAGTCAAAATGTTCTAAATTTGATGAAAACCACAAACTATATACAGAATCTACCTCAAGAATCTCAACACAGGAGCTGGGGAGATGGCTCAGCAGTTAAGCATTGTTGCTCTTGCAGAGGACCCAGGTTTGATTCCCAGCACCTACAGCCACCCACAACCTCAGTTCCAGGGGTCCTCTTCTGACCTCTGCAGGCCTGCTTACTGCAGACTCCCAGTTCTGGCATACAACTTGTCATACTGTCTGTGAGTTACTTTAACATCTTTTTGTCATATTCATTCTATTTCTTTTTATCTACAACATTTCATGCATATACATTTCATATATATGTTGAATATATATTTTATATGTAGTATCTTATATATTTATATTAATATTATATACACACACAAGATAAAAATACTGTGGTGTGATTATCCTTGGAATCCCATATGCTGTTGTCAATGAAAACAAAACAAAACAGTATGTGACCATCTGGGTGAGTCTCCAAAACAATCTTTCAGTTTTGTTCTTGAGTTTTGTTTTGTGACAGGGTCTCAATGGATATCCCAGACTGGCCTCAAATGTGCGATCCTCCTGACTCAGCCTCCCACACGTTAGGCTCCCAGGTGTGTATCGCTGCTGCCTTCAGCTCTTGTCATTTGGCTTTGACCCTTCTTGCTTTTGAACTGGAACTTTCACCATCAGACATCTTGTTCTTAAGCCTCCAGCCTACAGCAGTGAAGACTTCTCATCCCCAGTAACTGCATGAGCAATTCTTGATCATCACTCTTTTACCTGCTGTGGTGGTTTGAAAGAAACGGCCCCCAAAGGGAGTGGCACTATTAGGAGCTGTGTCCTTGTTGGAGGAAGTGTGTCACTGTGAGGGCGGGCTTTGAGGTCTCTTTCTCAAACTTCACTCAGTGTGACAGTCAACTGACTTCCTGTTGTCTGCAAGATGTGGCACTCTCAGCTCCAGCACCATGTCTGCCTGCATGCCGCCATGTTCCCTATCATGATGATAATGGACTGAACCTCCGAAACTGAAACAAGCCAGTAAGCACCTCCCCTCCATGGCCTCTGCATCAGCTCCTGCCCTGTTTGAGTTCCTGTCCTGATTTCCTTCAGTGATGAACAGCAATGCTAAAGTGTAAGCCTAATAGACTCTTTCCTCCCCAACTTGCTTTTTGGTCACAGTGTTTCATCACAGCAATAAAAACCCTAAGACACCTGCTGATTGTGCATTCCAGGAGATGGTTGACTATCACAGAGGATACAGAGAGCCACAGCCTACCAGGAGCTAGTCCTCACAAAGGGAAGCCTTTGCTGGAGTCAGCATTGCTTAAAGAACGGTCCAACCACAGCTGAGATTTGGTGCAGATAATCTTGGTGGTTTAAAAACTCTGCAATAGGGAGAGGCTTGTGGGGTGTGGACCCCACATTTTCATGATGTTTACCTCCTGAATCCTAAGTTCTCACTGTAGCGAGCCAGGGAGCATTCCCTTCTGCTTCCTACTGGAGAGGGAGACAGTGACCATTTGACATGTACTCAGAGCATTCTGTTCTCAGTAAAAGCTCCAAGGAGACTGCTTCAGTGATTCCTAGCCAGAGTGAACAAAGTCTGCCTCTAGCCTACTCTCTACTTTCACGTGGAGGAAAAACCATTCAAACCTGTGTCATGGTGGCAAATAGGTACTCAAGACATCCTAAACACATGGCACGCCTTTTGGGTTAGTCATTATTTTGGTGGTGGTTTTTTGGATGTTGGTTGGTTGGTTGGTTGTTATTTTTGTTTTGTTTTATTGACAAATATTATGTAGCCTAGGCTAGCTTCATTTTCTATGTTACTGGGTCTGACCTTAAGCAATCCTCCTGCCTCTGCCTCCTAAATATTGAAATTATAGGCCTATTCCACAAGCTTGATAAGATGACTAATTTTGACATGTACTCAGAAATTCTGTTCTCAGCAAAAGCTCCAAGGAGACAGTTTCACTGAATTCACTGTCTCAGTTAGGGTTTCTATTGCTGTGAAGAGATACCATGACCATGGTGACTCTTATAAAGGAAAACTTTTAATTGGGGCTGGCTTAAAGTTCAGAGGTTTAGTCTATTATCATCATGGTAGGAAGCATGCAGGCAGGCAGGCATGATGCTGCAGAGGTAGCTGAGACTTCTACATCTTGCACAGGCAACAGGAAGTGGTCTTCGTCAGTGGGTGTGGCTTGAGCATATATGAGACCTCAAAGTCCACCTCCACAGTGACACACTTCCTCAGACAAGACCACACCTCCTAATAGTGCCACTCTCTTTGGGAGCCATTTTCTTTTAAACCACCACAGTTGATTACATCCGGAATTAACTTACACTCAAGCAGCTGGGCATGCTTGTGAGGGATTCTCTTAATTGGATCACTTGAGGTGGGAAGACCTGCCTGCCTCAAATGTAGAGCGACTAAAGATAGGAGACCCACTTCAAATCTGGGTTATCCAAGGACAGAAGATCCACTCTAACATCTGGACAGCCCATAAAAAAACAACATGGAAGAAGGAAGCTTTTGATTTTTTGCCTGCTTGCCCTCACTCTCACTGGCAACTTTGCTGGTATTGGAACCTACTTCTATGGGATTCCAATGCTGACTGAAGACCAGCAGCTCTCTAGAACTTCTGTGGGACTCCAGCACCAGATTGGGACTGCTGAGACACCCAGTTTCATGGACTGAGCAATTATCCAATCCTTGGCCTTTCTATCAGGAGATAAACTACTCAGACTGCAGTAAACGACTCTAATAAATGCCATGTATATTATTTTCTGTTCCTTTAGAAAACGCTGACTAATAACTTGGCTAACAAATATCTTTCTTTCTTTCTTTTCTTTTCTTTCTTTTTGTTTTGTTTTTCGAGACAGGTTTTCTCTGTGTAGTTTTGGTGCCTGTCCTGGATCTCGTTCTGTAGACCAGGCTGGCCTCAAACTCACAGAGATCTGCCTGCCTGTGCCTCCCAAGTGCTGGGATTAAAGGCGTGTGCCACCACCTCCCAGCTAATATCTTTCTTAATAATAATTTTAAGCCAGGCAGTGGTGGCGCACGCCTTTAATCCCAGTACTCGGGAGGCAGAGGCAGGCAGATCTCTATGAGTTCGAGGCCAGCCTGGTCTACAGAGTGAGATCCAGGAAAGGTACAAAACTACATCAAGAAACCCTGTCTTGAAAAACCAATAATAATAATAATAATAATAATAATAATAATAATAATAATTTTAAAATGACTGTTCAAATGAAGTCTCTGCTAGGATTCAGTGAAAAAAAAAAATCTTATACAAGTACCAGAAGCAACAACTCACGTGGTAAGGGTGTTGAAGCCACAATCCCGCATCATCCTCAGGCTGATTCTCCATTTCTGCCTAGGTATCCGGAAGTAGTCTATCGTGCCAGATATGATCCGGAATGGGGAACCTTCCAGTGTGAATTGTGATCTCTCAGCCTTCAGACCTACCCGTCGAGTCACCAGCAACAGGGGGGTCAAGTGAGTTTGGTTAAGCCTGCAAGGAGAGAAGGTATAGAGCACAGCTTGGTAAGCCAAGAGTACGAGGCCAGTCAGTGGGGTATAAAGCCCACCCTGTTTCTAAAGAAAGAGAGGAGAGGAGGAGAGGAAAGCAGAGGAGAGGAAGGGAGGAAAGGGAAGAGTAAGGAGCTACAGACAGGGCTCAATGTGTAAAGTGCTTACAGATTCCCAGAATCCAGGAAAAGGCCAGACGTGTCCAATGTGATAGTGCCTGTATCTAATCCCATCACCCTTAGGGGGAAGCAGGAGGCAGAGACAGGAGAATCCATGGAAGTGGTAGTGAACAAGAGAGGACCTGTCTCAGACAAGGTGGAAATCTAAGACTGACATCTGGAGACATCCTCTGACCCCCACATGTGCACCACAGCACACGCACACACACATGCAGATATCCATTGTGTGTGCATGTGTGTAAATGCACACACACACACACAGATTTTTTTTAAAGCTTTTCCCTTGGGGGCCCTAGGTACACCTTAAATGGAACCTCTGCAGCCATCTGAAGCATACGTACCTGGGTAACTCTTTCAGGTTATACAGAGCCATTGTGGATAAGGCAGAAGACAGGCATAGAATGCATTCAGGTCTCCCCAGGAAGGTCCACATGCTAAATGGGACAGAACAGAGGGGTCAGAAATAGGGGTAGAGAAAGGAAGCAGCGAGGGGCTAAAGGGGCCTTTCTTGAAGAAGAATGGGAAGGAAGAGGGCAGCCTATTGGGACGGCAAAATTTGTTCCTGGACTTTGCATTAGCTGGAGTCAGGGCAGCGTCTTGAAGCCAAGGCTGCTGGCCGGAAGAAGAACAACTCCACAGCTGTCGCTGGCTGCACAGCTGGGCTCCCGGGCACCACATGCATTTTGGTGTGGCTCAAAATTGAGTCAAATAATGGTTTTAATACAGTGGAGCATAACCTCAGAGATGCCTCCACAGCTGCCCAGCTGCTGAAGAATGGATCCTAATGGTGTCCTCCTTAGCAGAAGAGAAATTTCTCCACAGAGGGGACCCATTCCTTGTTGCCAACTCAGTTTTTCACTTGTTTGCTACTGTTGAAGATCAACCCATGGAGTGCCAGAATACACCTTATCTTTTCTAGGGCCTGGGGCTGGCTGCCTTTATGATGCTCATTCGGAGGCAAACTCAGCACAGTCTGGATGCTGCTGTCTCCCAGGATGGGGGTAACACCAGCACTCACAGCTGTGCCAGACTCAGCAAAGTTTTCTGATTAAGATGGTTGATGTCCCACTTGGTTTTACAGTTTAAACATAATTTAATTAGTATATACCTATTATTAAATCGATGCAGAATGATGCTTCTAACCTACTTTAATACACACACACACACATACACACACACACACACACACACACACACACACACACACACACGCTCACACACCTTCTCAGCTTGTAGTAATCACTCTTCTACATTCGGATCAACACCACCACTACCATTAAGTATTTTTGCACAATTGCTAAGTTGCTAGCATTAGTAAAACATCTACATCTAGGCAGAGCTGGGGAATGAAGTCCCAGGAAAATTTAAAAACAACCAAAAATGAAACTAAACAAAGACAGTGCAGAAGAACTGCCAGAATGCAAGGCAGGTTTGGATGATAGAAAAGGATAGAGGACACTCCGGCAAGTGTTCCAGCAAGAAGAGCAGGCATAAAGCAAAAGTTCCAGGGAACCTGAAGGAGACCCCCAAGTGGAGTCCTCAGCCAATCTCACTGGAAAGCCCCAGCAGAGGCGTTCAGCCAGCCTTTGGAGGGTGGGGGTTGCAAGAATCTACAGCGCAGAGAGAGACCTGGACTCCACTGAGCCTCGTACAACCCAGAGGACACGCATCTGGGGACCAATGGGCAGTTCATCAGGCCGACCCAGGCTTTGAGCCTTAGCTATTCCAGAGGCCACTGGCACCACACCATGTTTCCAGAGCCTGACAGTAACGCATCACCCCGTCCAGGTTGGACTCTGTACTGCCATGGTGGCTCTGGCCGCACTGGTGGCCATAAGGCAGTACTGGGCCTCCTGTCCACCAGAAGCCGTGTGCTTGGCACACACACCCTCCCTTGAAGACCAGCAATGCATCAAGGACCTCTAGGTGCCTTACTGGACTGGTGTCTTCCCGAAGCTAGTCACTGTCAGCCAGCAGCTGCAGCACCCCGAGCCTCTCTCTGACACTGAGGTCTGCAGTTTCCTGTCCCCACGTGGGGCAGGCTGAGCCCATGCACCCAGACACCTGTCTGTGGTCGCCGCCCTTCTCTTAGCCTGTGGGCATAAGACCTCGTGGGTGGGGAGGGACGCTCTGTTTCAAATTCAGCCAGCGCAATTTATACTTGGTCCAGGCTCCACAGGAAGTGAAATGCCTCTTAGTTGCAGATTTACCTGGAAAAGAGCAGCGCAGCCTGTGGACTCAATCCATCAGTAAGCTCACTTCCCACAGAGGCGGGCAGTGCTCCCATTATCGACCTCTCCTGGGTCACTTTCCAGGTCACTTCCTCGTTGTACCCTAACTGTGGCTCTTATTACACTTTCTTTGGCTTTTGCCACTAAACAGTGGGAAGTTTGACTTTGGAGGTGGCACTGAGATTAGTGACTTTTCCCACAAAATTGATTTCCTTTCCTGAAGACTTACACTTAAACAAAAAAAAAAAAATCTCTTTTCTAGTCTTCCTTTTCAGACCACTCTCTCTACTGTTGTGCTTTTCCTGGAGTGTGTCAGAATAGAATCTCATTGGGAAATATACTCAGCTAATGGAGTTTTATCTTTTCTATCATTTTCTTAATTTACAACTATGATTCTCCCCCTACCCCAGGCAGGGTTTCTCTGTATAGCCCAGGTTGTCCTGGAACTCGCTATGTAGACCAGGCTAGCCTCAAACTCATAGAGACCTGCCTGCCTCTGTTTCCCAAGTGCTGGGATTAAAGGCTTGTACCAGCACCACCCATCTGCAACTATGATTTTTAACTCATTATTTTTCCATAAATTCTTTCCTAGTTGCCATCCCCCACAACTTTTATGTTCTGTACTTCCACTTTTACTGGTAATCTCATCTCTTTTTTACCTAACTGAGGTGGGCAACACATGACTCCATGCTTTCCTGTCACAGTCTGGAAATACACAGAAGAGGATGAAATATTCAAAGAGCCTGTCTCCCTCTGCTGCCTGGTGTTATCATCCTTGTGATACCTCCACCCATGACAACAACAGCCTTTTTAAGTCAAGCACCTCCTCACACTGCTTCTTCTTAGAACTTCCGCCTCACCGGCAGCAGACAGCCCATAGCCAAGACACTTGATCCTAACATTTCCCAGACACAGCAGTGTTTCTCATCAACTCTTCCAAACCAGTTTGCATCATTCTTTGGGTTTCCAGTTTTCTCTCATTTCCTTCCTTTACAATACTCATTTTATAATGTTAAATAATCAACATTTGTGTGGTTTACTCCAATACAATAGAACATAACAGGGGAGCAACACTAAAGTTTATACTGTGTTACCGGGTAATGGGGGACACACAACAGGAAGTGGGGGAGAGTAGCCAGAGGAAGGGAAGGGAAGGATGACGTCAGAATAAGACACCACTGTAGGCTTGAGGGGGCCGGGATGTCAAGAAGGGTCTCTCACAAGAGGGTGACATAAGCAACTGTCTTAAGAAGTAAAAAGTGAGACGTTTCAATGCACAAAGGAAAACCACCTTGGACAGGACTGCAAGAACCAAGGCCCTGAGGTGGGAATACTTTGGTGAGTAGGAGAAAGGCACAGAGGTAAGAAGAAACTCAGGAAACCAGAAGCTGATCGATCAGAGAGGTTAATGCCTAGGCTAAATCATGTGGGACCTGGGAGATCAACGGGAGGGCTTGAAATTTTGCTCTGGGCTGAGAAGGCATTGGGGTGTTTTGATCCAAGGAACGACATGATCTGAGTTGTATTTTAATATAATCTAAAACGCCAGGGTCAAAGTGAGAAGAAAACATGATTTTTCTGGCAATGAGGTGAGAATTCATGATGGGTTAGACCAGTGTCCCAAAGAGGTAAAACCACAAAGGATTTACTAATGGGTTGCTTGTGATTGTGAAGTTAAAGGATGACTCTAAGATATTTTTTCTTGGGAAAATTGAATTGTCACTGATTAAATAGGAATGGCTACAGGAACTTAGTTTTTGTGTTTTTTTTTTCAAATAATATTAAACTTTATTAAATAAAAAAAATTCTTAAACACAAATGTAAGATTTACAGTTAACAGAAAAATTAAATCCAAACTTCCTATTTATTTATTTATTTTACATTTTGGCCACAGTTTCTCTCTCCTCTCCTCCCAGTCCCCCCCCCCCAGTGGCCCTTTGTTCTCACCCCCAATCCACTCCCCCTCCGTTTCTGTTCAGGAAAGGGCAGATCTCCCATGCATATAAACAAAACATGGCATATCAAGTTGAAGTAAAACTAAGCACCTCCCCACATATTAAGGCTGAGAAAGATGACCCAGGCTGAGGAGTAGAGTCCCCAGTGAAAGAGTCAGGGACAGCCCCTGTTCCCACTGTCAGGAGCCCCACAAGAGCACCAAGCTACACAACTGTCATATGTGCAGAGTGCCTCGGTCACTCCCATGCAGGCTCCCTGGTTGTCAGTTCAGTCTCCATGGGCCCCTGAGAGCCCAGGCTGGTTGACTCTGTCAGTTTTCTTGTTGTGTCCTTGACCCTCTGGCTCCTACAATCTTTTCTCTCCCTCTTCTACAGGATTCTGTGAGCTTCACCTAATGTGTGGCTGTGGGAATGAAGCCCCTCTGATGACAGACAGTCGGGCTAGACACCCATCTATAAGTATAGCAGAATATCATTAGGAACCACTTCCTATATATATACTGCCAGTAGTATTTGGTTCTACTCTAGGTCTCTGGGCCATCCAGCCTCTGGGTCCTATCATTCCAGCAGTGTCAGGGGTGGGCTCACTCTCATGGCATGGGTTTGCCACTCCCACAATTCTCCATGCCACCCTTACCCCAGTACATAGGCAGGACAGACTGTAGGTCAAAAGTTATGTAGCTAGGTTGGTGTCCCAATCCCTCCACTGGAAGTCTTACATGGTCACAGGAGATGGCCAGTTCAGGCTATGTATCCCCTATTGCTAGGAGTCTCAGCTGGGATCATCCTTGTAGATTTCTGGGAGTTTCCCTTGCACTAGGTTTCTATCTCACCCCAAAATGTCCCCCCTTTCCAGTCATCTCTTTCAGTACTCTCCTCCTCAATTCCCCCCCCACCTGACTCCTCATGTCCCATCCCCACCCACCCCAGTCTACCCATGAAACCTATTCTATTTCTTCTTCCCAGAGAGATCCAAGCATCTCTGCTTGAGCCCTCCTTATTACCTGGTCTCTCTGCATCTGTGGATTGTAGGATGGTTATCCTTTACTTTACAGATAATATCCACTTACAAGTGAGTAAACATCACATTTGTCTTTCTGGAATCTGGGTTTCCTCACTCAAGGTGATTTATTCATTTATTCTAGTTTTATTCATTTGCCTTCAAATTTCATGGTGCCATTGTTTTTAACAGCTGAGTAACACCCCATTGTGTAAATGTATCGCTTTTCTTTATCCATTCTTTGGTTGAGGGACATCTAGGTTGTTTCCAGTTTCCGGCTATAATGAATAAAGAGAGAATCTCAGGCATTGAATATATGATAGAGGAAATAGATCCATCAGTCAAAGAAAATGTTAAATCTAAAATACTCCTAACACAAAACATCCAGGAAATCTGTGACCCTATGAAAAGACCAAACCTAAGGATAACAGGAATAGAAGAAGGAGAAGAATCCTAGTTCAAAGGACCAGAAAATATATTTAACAAAATCATAGAACAACATTTCCCTGACCTAAAGAAGGAGATCCCTATAAAGGTACAGGAAGCTTACAGAACACCAAATAGACTGCATCAGGAAAGAAAGTCCCCACACCACATAATAATCAAGACAAAGAAATAATAATACAAAAGAAAGGAAGAATAGTAAAAGCAGCAAGGGGGGAAGCCAAGTAACATGTTAAGGCAGACCTATTAGAATCACACCAACTTCTCAGTGGAGACACTAAAAACCAGAAGGGCCTGCACAGATGCCCTGCAGACTCTAAGAGACCATGGATGTCATCCCAGACTACTAAACCCAGCAAAACTGTCAATCACCATAGATGGAGAAAACAAGATATTTCATGATAAAGTCAAATTTAAACAAAATCTATTTACAAATCCAGCCCTACAGAAGATACTAGGAGGAAAACTCCAACACAAAGAGGTTAACTACACCCATGAAAACACAAAACACAGGCAATAAATAATTTCACACCAGCATAATCCAAGGAAAGAAAACACAAACACATTCACACACACACACACACACACACACACACACACGCACACGCACACTCACACACACACACACACACACACACACACACACACACACACACACACACACACACACACACACACACACACTCCCAGCAACAGCAACTGCAACTACAACAAAATGACAGGAATCAATTTTTTGTGTGAAGTTGAACACGACTTTAAGACTTACAAGAAGACCTGGGGGCAGGCTGAGACTTGAGTGTGTAAGTCCTGAGCACAAATGTGGTATTGATAAATGTAAAAACAAATTCAAAGGTTTTCTAAGGGTCAATAGAGATGCAGAAGACCCACATTCTCAGGACCAAGTCCTGGGATACTAATAAGAAAAAGCAAGAACTGTGTGTGCTCGATCATACTCAGTACTTTGGAGGCTGAGACAGGAGGTTCACTAAAGCTCTGAGACCAATCTGAGCTACATAGTGAGAGCCTATCTTAACCCCCTCCCACACACACACAAAGAAAAATCCAAAACAAAACATCAAAAACCCAAACAGAAAATCAATGGAAACTGAGACTCAGGAACCTCAGAGAGGAAGATGATCAGGTGAGGATGGTGTACTCAAAGCCACCTAAAGAAAAACATTTAGGCACTGGGGATTTTGTTCAGCGGTAAAGGGTGTAGGTAGAGCCTAGCATGGACTGTGTCCTGGATTCCAACCCTAGCTCTAAAACAGGAGGGGAGAATTCAGAATAGAAAGTAAGGATCAACTGTATTATAATCTGTGAGTCAGCTAAGAACTGATCATTGAATTTAGCTACCTGGATATTTTAAAGGCAATTTAACGAAGGTGAGGGAGAAACCCTGAATTAGGTTCCAGTGAGAGCAGAAAGGGGGGAAAGTAGGTCAATTAAGATAGTGCATCCTGCCGGGCGGTGGTGGCGAACGCCTTTAATCCCAGAACTTGGGAGGCAGAGCCAGGCGGATCTCTGTGAGTTCGAGGCCAGCCTGGGATACCAAGTGAGTTCCAGGAAAGGCGCAAAGCTACTCAGAGAAACCCTGTCTCAAAACAACAACAACAAAAACAACAAAAACCAATAGTGCATTCTAGCCAGGTGTTGGTGACACACTCCTTTAATCCCAGCACTTGAGAGGCAGAGGGTGGTGGATGTCTGTGAGTTCAAGGCCAGCCTGGTCTACAAAGTGAGTTCCAAGAGAGGATCCAAAGCTCCACAGAGAAACCCTGTCTCGAACAGGAAAGGAAAAAAAAAAAAAAAAAAGGTAGTGCATCCTTAAAAGGAGCTTTGCTGTAAAGGGACCGACAATGGTGGTATGAGGAATAAATGGCCTTGGAGACAGGCTGGAATGGAGAGCCAGAGTGTTGCGGGATGAGGGCACAGCATTCTGTTGCAAACTGAAGCACACAGGCACCTTCTGGATCCTTGTTGATGGAAACTGAGAGTAACGTAGTCGGACGAAAGAAAATCACATTTATGATTTGTTCCAGTTAGGACTGCAATCCAGGAAAGGAGATGCAAGCAGTCTGTTTCACAAAGCAACAGCCACACGGATAGCTTGAAGTCACAGAGGAGGGTGGCAGCTCAGTGTAGCTCCCTTTCCCACAATGAGGGAATTCCTTGGGAAACACAGCAAGAGTCCAACCCAAACAAAAACACATAAACAAAACTGCCCAAACACAAAGTAGTTGGAAATGATATCACTTAGTAGTCAGGAGTTAGGACTCAACGCTGGCAAAAAATCACATTATTCCTTAAAAATATGGAAGGGAATTGGGTGCTGCCTCAGTGTGGGGGGCCAGGGCCTAATCTGAGTTTGATATCTGGCTAACAGGAGTCTCCCAGCCCCCCTTTCCAGTCTGGGAACCAGAGGTACTGCTGACACCTTTTCTCCTGACACTTGCCAAGGACAGCCTGCTGGGACCTGGATTTCCCAGGTGGCACATGCGGCCACAGAGTGGGTCTCACTCAGAGCCTGGCAGAAAAGAGAGTCCCTCAAAGACACCAAGAGACTGAGCCCAGCCTGAAAGGTTTTGGCGTCTCTAAGGCCGGGTGTTCTCTATATTTCAACGATTACCTGTACAGCTACTAAATCATCTTGAAGATGGATTTTTCAGCTGCCTTCAAGGGCATGCTTCAGAGCTGGTTTCATGTGTTGGAACAATGGAGCGGAGGTCTGGGTCGGCTTCTGCTGCCCTTGGCCTCTCACTTTGTTATGGTGTCAAGATCACTTTTAGGGAAAAT
This sequence comes from Onychomys torridus, assembly GCF_903995425.1. Classification (NCBI taxonomy): domain Eukaryota; kingdom Metazoa; phylum Chordata; class Mammalia; order Rodentia; family Cricetidae; genus Onychomys; species Onychomys torridus. The sequence goes on from NC_050449.1 coordinate 21,624,664, forward strand.
GGGATTGGAAATACACTTCTATTTCCGAAGGGCAAGCATTATGGGCCACTTGATAAAAATATACTTACAGTTTTCTTATTGTATTTGGATGTGGCAGAGCAATATTTTGTGCACATGTGCTCACGTGTGCTGTGTGTGTGCATGCCTGTGGGGGGAGGGAGAGGGAGGTGTGTGTGTGTGTGTGTGTGTGTGTGTGTGTGTGTGTGTGTGTGTGCATACAGCAGGCAAGCATAATTTCAGAGCAAGTAAACTTTAAGCAACAGATTTCTGCCTTAACCACACAAGTCTCTGTCATGGGCTCAGTTTTCTTTAGTCTGTCTTTATTTAGCTTTACCAGGCTTGTTTAGTTTTGAAACAAGAGTGTTCTCGTCACATCCTACGCAGCGGTCTGTAATTGGTCCGACATTTGCAGAGACACAGTTTTCTGTTGTTGATTGGCTTTGTTGTTTTCAGGTTTGTTGCTGTTATTGTTTGAGAGCAGGTCTCATGTAACTCATGCTGGCCTCCAATTTTTCCCTGTAGCCAAGGCTGCTTGAATTATAGGTGTGCATTACCACAGGAGGCTTAATTTCAACTTAATCTTAAATTGTACTGACATCTCAAATCTAGTTAGGACAACTGTATTTTCTTTCACATTATTCAGTTTTCTCATTCTTGCATTGATTCTAGGAATTTGTGTCATTTCATGTTTCACTTTATTTAATTCTCTATTTGCACTTGCTACCTTTAATTTGAATGATCATTTATTTTAACAGTTCTTTCAACTACACTTCTGTGATCTTTATTTTACTAAAGTACTGAGTAAGTTTCTGGGTTTGTATTTATTGTTTTGTTTTTGTTTTTTTTAACTTGCAGGATTTTTCTTAACCTGTGCTAGTTTCTCAAAAGAGGGACGGGTCAGCAATTAAGAGCACTAGCTGCTCTTCCAGAGGACGTAGGTTCAATTCTCAGCATCCACATAGTGGCTCACAAACATCTATAATTCCAGTTCCAAGGGATGTGACACCATCTTCTGGCCTCTGTGAACAACCAGGTACAAAAGTAGTGCACAGCCACATGTGCAGGGAAAACACCTATACCCATTCAAAAATAAAAAATAAAAAGTTTCATTAAACACGTGTTTAATTACAGAGCTAAGGAGGCAGAGGCAGAAGGATCTCTGTAAATTTGAAGCCTGCCTGATCTACATAGTGAGTTCTAGGAGCAGCCAAAACTATGTAGAAAGAACACTCAAAATAAATAAATATTTTTTTTTTAAATTTAAATTAAATACTTGCTATATTTTTTCTAGTCTGATACACATATTTACCATTGTGCCTTCGGTTTGTCACAGTCATTTCCAACAGGACAGTAAGATCTCTTTTCAAATGTTTTATTCCCATTAGCACTCATAAGCCTGTACAGTGTACATACAAAAGGAAATTCTGTCTTAAAAGAGAAAATTTTGTGGGTAAGCAAAGACTATACGGACACACACTTTGCCTAATAGCTAAACTTAGATTCACAATAAATAACTTCCCATCTCTGACTTCCGAGGTACTTAGGTACATTCTCCCTGATACCTGC